>NW_027468689.1:30893792-31168792 GCF_046254945.1 Alosa pseudoharengus | reverse complement strand
ATGTCGATCTCTCTGCAAAACATTATAAAGAACCAGATAAATCAATACCCCTAGCCCTGCTAAAGAAAGTGTTTTTTTTTCTCTCTGTTTCTTCTCAGCAAGGCATGCCGGATCATAGTAAGTCCAGTAAATAGAACTGGATTTGTTTGATATTTATTTATGCAAATAAACACAGATAGTCAAGTAGTATTGACATTTTGCCTCATGAATATTTAAGCTAGCAAATATTTGTGCGTACTTGCACAAGTTGTGTGCATGCACCACTCTCCATAAGAGATAAAGTGAGCAGAGAGAGAGAGAGAGAGAGAGAGAGAGAGAGAGAGAGAGAGAGAGTCGACAGAGCAGATCCTTAGTCTGAAGTTATCCATGCCCATTTCTTTCATTACTGTGGAACATAGTAGCATTAGGACTACATTTGCATACTGACTGGTACACATTTCAAAAACAAAAGTAAGGAAGTCTTCTGTGTTTAGCAGTTCTCTCCAGGCAAAAACATGACTTGTTTTGTTAAAGGTTCTGCATCAGGTGGAGGCTGGAGTGGTAGATGTTTAATACACTAACAGGTGCAATGAGCTTGCATACCTACCTTTGAAACTAAACTCTGAGCATCTCAAACCCTATCCCCCCTGCTGTCTCTGTAGTGAGAGGCTTTGTTGTCTGTTCCAAAGGCATCATTTCATGTGTTTGTTTCCTTTGACTGCACAAATGCAGGTTGACTGTTTTCCTGACTGACTGTGAATAGTAATGGGTAATGACTACTGTGAATGATTACTCGCTGTGAGTATCAATAGGCTGTGCTAATGCGCTTAGACATCAGGGCCCGTATTCACAAAGCATTTTATCTTACCACTAGGAGTACTCCTAAATTGCACTAAAAGATTTTAGCTAGGAGTTTTCTCTTAAAAGTTATTCACAAAGCCTTTCAGACCTACTCTTAGTAAGGAAAAAATGACAAATCCTAAACTAAGAGAGAGTCTTCGTTGCAATGGATGACGTCATTACTCATGCACGAGCTTGACTGAAGTGACCACCTTGATTAGCTGATGATTGTAACGTGGGAATGATTCCAACCACCTCCCTTACAATGATGAGTGACAGGTGACAGGTCTGAGAATGTGTGCGCTACACAAGTAGTGTGAAGGATGGAAGATGATGAATAACAGAATAAATAGGCCTAGCATAAATTAATAAAGAGTAAGGCAAAACAAATAGTCAAGTAGCCTAATGAAACATATGGATTGATGCGGTATCTTTGCAAAACTTTTAAATTAATCTGTCACCATATGCCTGTCCCTGTTTGCAAAGAGGAAAAAATTATAATTTGACTCACAATGACACGTTACATTTAGTGTAGCCTACATGTTGACAATGAGTAGGCTACTTTTAGTTGTTGTTGGTGGCGTTATTGCTTCCCTTAGTTATGCCTACAATGCACCCGCGATTGGAAGCTCATGTAGCCGCATCTACGCATTTCAAAACATTGTGATGTGAAATACCACAAACAGCTGTTTGTGAATAGGTCTTAGTGAGTTAGGAGTCCTCTCAACTTCTTTTAAGCTGTCACAGACTTAGCTACTGTTAGGGCTAAAATGCTTGGTGAATTACACTTAGTCAAAAAAATTAGGAGTCCTAAAGTTACGAGTGACACGCCCATTATTTTTAGGAGTTTCTCCTAAATTAGGAGCTACTTAAAATAATTTGTGAATACGGGCCCAGAAGTTGTGGAGAGGCACTTACAAGTCAGACTCTACATACAGGTTAAGATTCAGGACCTTGGACAGCAACACCTTTGTGATTCTCCTTCCTCAGAGGATTTACTGTAGAACTCAAAACAAGCCACTTTGTTAACATCTCCAACAAAATTGGGTTTAAGTATTTCAGGCAGTCTTTTCAAATTAACTGTGACATTCACTTCTGAGAGGCAATGCCAATGGTGAATTTTCCATTGGTCTTCTTTCTTTCCTTCATAGATGATATATAGAAGTCTTTAGTTTATTTAGTGTTTTCACTCACCATTAACTGTGAGACCTTCTATAAAGAGATGTGTGCCTGTCCTAATAATGTCCAATCAAGTTGTAGAAGCATGTCAAGGACGATTAATAGAAGTAGGATGCACCAGAGCTCAATGGCAAGTGTCATAACAAAGGGTTTGAATACTTATGTAAATGGAATATTTCAGTCTTTTATTTATTTATTTATTTTAAATATATAAAACACACCAAATACTTGCTTTTTTGTGGGGTGTTGGAGTATTGTGTGTAGATTCATGAGAAAAAAAAATATTGAATCCATTTTAAGATGAGTCTGAAACATAACGAAATGTGAAAAAAATAAAGCGTGAATACTTTCCATATGCACTGTATCCATCATAGTCTCGATCTGTTTTAGACATGTTAACACATTTACAGCTACTGCAACAAGTTTTAATGAATACATATTTTGTATTGGTTATTTGCATTCCAAACCCATTGCCCTCACTGTTACTTTGAAAAGTTTATCAGTAGGGAAAGCTCATTTGTGGTGTGGCGTTAGATGTTGGGAACTGTGTTTTCTGCTCTCTCTCTCTCTCTCTCTCTCTCTCTCTCTCTCTCTCTCTCTCTCTCTCTCTCTCTTTCTCTCTCTCTCTCTACCAAGAGAAGTTACAGCCTTTGTCCATTTTTCTGATGGTGCTGCTGGCATTTTCCATGAGGGCTGCCTGAGGAAGGGACCATTCTGTCCTTAGCCTGGTAAGTCTGATTGTGCAGAAGGGTAGGGGAGAATGTGATGTGGTGCTGTCAAAAGACATGACTTCATGACCACTAACACTAACAGGAAATGACATCACAACAGCTGCAGCTAAAGGCATAAGAGAAACAAAATCAGGAATGGCGCACCCCATGCCTGACGCACACACACACACACATACAGAGCCACACTGACACACACACACACACACACACACACACACACACACACAGTTCTCTGCACCTATGGCATGCGCGGCCATGGATTTGAGCTGTGATTCCAGCTGTTTCATGCACCAGTGGTCCGAGACGGCACTTTGACGCGCCATGCCACCAGGAAGCTTAGTATGCCTTTATTCCTTCTCTGGCTTTTCCCGCTTCCTTTTTCACTCAAGGCCACAGGAGCAGCATGGGCCTTTTATCTCGAGGTGGCACTCAATTCCATTTGTGCAAATGCTGCTCTGCCAACAGAAAAAAAGGGGGGGAAATGTCTGTAGGATAGCGGGCATGTTTGTGTTTGTTTCTGAAATTAATCCCATGTAGGAGAGCAAACATTTCATGGCTGTACTGATAGCTGAAATATTTGGCTGGCAAATCCGTTGTGAGCCAAGAGTTGCCTCAAGGATCTTGTGGATTGAACACCCAGTCTTGAGCGCTCCACTGACACAACTCAGAGAGACAGCCTCCCTCAGGACATAATGAAATAAGCGGACAATGGCAGTTGCTTGGGCATTTCACTAAACTGTTGCAGACTATGATGGGTGTCATAGAGTGCGGAGATTTACACGCAAACAAAAGAGCCTTTCATGTTATATTAATGGCACGCTCGTTCTAACACCACCACGCGCTTTAGTTCAGTGTCTCTCTTCATCCGGTATATCCTTTAATCTTATGTTCAATGGCACTTAGTTTTTCAATGCGGCTCATTTGCAGTCCAAACCGAGAGCGCGGGGGTAAATAATGGATTAGTGACACGTCCGTCGCCCCCTTTGAAAACACAGACGGAATGCTAAACACGCGCGCGTTCCTCACCCCTCTATCTGTTCTCTCTCTCAGAGTTGTCTGCTGGTGCAGAGAACGCATCCACGCAAATGAGCAGCGCTCAGTTGGAGTCTGAAACACAAGGGCACCATCATAATGTTTAGCATTTCTATACAAGGAAATTCACAGAGTAATAGCACTGAGAAAAAAGTTAAGATTTATAGTACACATGTTTGGTTACATTTTCCTTTATTTGTCTGTAATTTAATCTGTGTTAAGTCCTTTTTGAATTACTGTATTAAGTGTTATTAGAATTCAGAGTCTCATGTTGTCTTAGAATGTGTGTGTGTGTGTGTGTGTGTGTGTGTGTGTGTGTGTGTGGGTGTGGGTGGGTGTTGGTGGGTGGGTGTATGTCTGTAGACTACTGTATATGCATACCTATCTGAAAGTGCATTTGTAGGAGGTTGGTACTGAGGAATTCTGCAGGACTTGTCACCCTCTGCAACAGGAGAACATTTCCCACTGAACAGAATTCAACTTAGCATGTTTTTGCAGAAGTAGGGTGAGGAGGGGGGATCTGATTTCCAATTGTTTTAATTAGTGTCATTAATTTCCTCTGCAGGACTGAAGATAATTACATGCCATTAGTGTCATTTATAATGCATGAGCAATTTTCACCTCCCACATGCAAGCTGACCTGAAGTTGCATTGAGTAGAACTGTTATTTATTTAAATAATTTTCACTTAAATTAATCTATTTTTTTTTTTACTTTTTTTTCTGCTCGAGTGTTTTTCCTCCACCAGAAAAAAATTGAGCTAATGAATTATGATGAGCAAAATGTGATTGTTTTCTGTACGACATTTTGGGCCTGATATAACCTTTTTATTTTAATGGACAAGAGACCATAATTACTTGAAACATAGGAAAGTGAACAAGTACCTCTTAAGAAGAACAACCAAGTAATCCACAATTCAATCCAGAATAACCATCTGACAAACAATAGTGACAAATGGCAAACAATAGTGCAAGATTTAGAGAGTGGAGAGGCGAGAGAAAGTTTCAGAATTCAAACATTGAACACATTACCAATGTGCACTTATTAATCCTTTTTCATCATCAAGATATCTGGACATCACATTCAGACTTCACCACATAAGATGCCATTAGCAATTCAGGAAAACACCTGTATTTACAATAATGTTTTTATTTCATACTTTATTGTGTTTCCCTATATTGTGAACTCTACAATTAGGCACAAAATACCTACCTCTGTGATTTATCACACTGAGCAGAACATTCTTGCTGCATATACAGTACACACACACACACACACACACACACACACTCTCTCTCTCTCTCTCTCTCTCTCTCTCTCTTTCTCTCTCTCTCTCTCTCTAACACACACACACACACAGACACACACACACACACACAGACTCACACACACAGACACCCACACACACACACAGACTCACACACACACAGACACACACACACACACACACACAGACACACACACACACACACACACACACACACACACACACACACACACACACACACACAGAGTTTAAGACAACATGTGGTGCTGAATTCAAAATGGCAAACAAGACGTGCATTCATTTCTCTCAAAGGCAGCATAGGAAAGGAAGGGAGTGATTGTGTGTCTTTGTATGTGTGAGAAAGACATCCAGGTGTGTTTGAGTTGCTTGCTCTTTTACGTGCTGTGTTCTTATGGGTCTTGCTCCCCCCATGTTCTATACACAGCCTCAGACCTCCATTAACCTGTGTGTTTAATGCTAACCATCATGCTGATTGAGTCTGTCGACTGAAAGCACTGTAGCCATCTCTCCAACACATTTACATTCACACAAACACACACACACACACACACACACACACACACACACACACACACACACACACACACATGTACATACACAAATTCCTTTGTTAATGCATACAGAACATGCATACAGAAACCAACATCAGAGCATGCTCACACACACTCACTCTCATATCTATATAGACACAGAGCTATAGGCAAACATAATAGACCAAATGGAGCACAGAGATTCTCATTACTTGGTGTTAGATAACATTACACACACACACACACACACACACACACACACACACACACACACACACACACACACACACACACACACACAATTGTTCATTAAAAAAAAAAAAATCTTCCTTCTGCCCCCCTCCCCTCCGAAGGGTCTCAATCTTAAACGTATCATTATTAATTAAGTTACAGGCACACTAATGCACATGCTATCACAGTTGCATGTTTAATTAGATGATGCTGACATTAAAGACTCATTTGTGCATAGGACCACACCACTAATTGTTTGGCATTTTGCAGAAAGAGGGGAGGAAAGGGAAGCGATGGACGTGGCAAGCCTCGCATGGTTAGCCGCTGTGATGTCAACTGCCAGCACAAGCCGGTAGAAGCATCCCTGTGACCAAGTGAGTAGACCTCACCCTATTAGCTGCTAAAAAGCAAATTAGTGCTTTAATGAGGATAAGCAGTGTAAGCAGACACCAGTAAGGCCCTAATTACTTATAGACCCAAATAGAGCAAGGATCAAAGGCTTTCTGCCTGGCCAATCAAATCTGCCTGATGGCTGCCCTGCACACTGAGTGCTGTGTCGCCACAAAGAGCCCTGACTGTACTGTATCATGGTTCCTATAGATTCCAATTGATGTCCGTGTGGAAAAGCTGTCATTTGTTATTATTTGTTTTGCGCGCACAGACACACACACACACACACGCACAGACACACACACACACACACACACACACACATATATACTCACACACAAATTGTGATGGCAGCAGACCAGTCAGGCTGCCCATGCTGACCCCTGTCCACTGCTAAAAGTGCCAACAATAAGCACATATGCATCAGAACTGGACCAATGAAAGAATGTGGCCTGGTCTGATTAATCATGTTTTCTTTAACATCACATGGACGGCTGCTTGCGTATGCATCACTTACCTGGAGAACACATGGCACCAGGATGCACTATGGGAAGAACGCAAGCCAGAGCAATGTTCTGCTGGGACCTTGGGTCCTGCCATTCATATGGATGTACCACTTACCTAAGCATTGTTGCAGACCATGTGCACCTTTTCATAAAAGCAGTATTCCCTGGAGGCAGTGGTATATTTTCAGCAGGATAATGCACCCTGTCACAAAGCAAAAATGGTTCAGGAATGGTTTGAGGAACACCACAAGTTCAAGGTGATGACTTGGCCTTCAAATGTCTCAGATTCCAATCCAATCAAGCATCCGTTAGAGGATGTGCTGGGCAAACAAGTCCAATCCATGGAGGCCTCACCTCGCAACTTACAGGACTTAAAGGATCTGCTGTTAACGTCTTGCTACAGCGCACCTTCAGAGGTCTAGTGGAGTCCATGCCTTGATGTGTCAGGGCTGTTTTGGTGGGAAAAGGGGGACCTATACAATATTAGGAAAATGATCATAATGTTAAGACTAATCGGTGTATGTAAAGACAGTTTGACAGCTCACTTCCAATTTCAGGCTTTCAGCCGAAACTCCTTGAAAAACACGTGCAGTGGGGCTGCTTAATAGTGCACCAGTGCCTCGAAAAGTACTTTCTGACTGGAAGCACCAGGAAGCAAAGAGCAAAATATGATTAGAGGATTTCATTTTGCTCGGAGAGGCCCAACAATAAAGCGCAAGCACCGCTCCCCTCCGCAGTGAGATCCGCGAGTGGACTCAAATGTTCTAACCTACACTATTTCCCCCTCCTCACATCATACCTTCACTTTACTTTGTGAAAGACTGTGTTTAAGATCCACTGAAGATGTGCTTAAGGCAAATCACTGTGATTGTTACCAAGAAAAATGGGCTGCCTGCGAAAAAAGATTGAGGGAGGTTAGCAGAGTAGCAGATGGGAACACTTAAGCGTTGTGCTAATGCTGTCTATGGGCGATTTAAAAAGTACACGCCCCTGTGAATACAGTTTGGGAGTGGGGAGTTAAAGTAATGCAAGTCATTCAGCCACGGCAAGATTCTCAATTGGTTTTGGCCCAGCTGTATAGGTTTTGTTGGTGGGGGGGAGGGTTGGTTGGGGTGGGGAGTTGGGGGGACACAGGGGAGGGGTGGAGGGAGCGGCACCTAATTCACTCAGTGCATTTCAAATTTAGCTCCATCGTTATGGAGAATAACAGAAGGCGCATTTGCTTGCTTGAGACAAACAGCGTGTCTTATCGGAGCACGAGTGCTGAGTTTGTATTTTTTCTCAAATGCGGAGTCATTAGAGGAAATGAGAGGGAGGGATAGAGAGAGAAAAAGAAAGAGAGAGGGGATATGGAGGGAGGGTGGGAGGGAGAAATTAAAACAAATATCAAAAATGGGAAAATGAGGCTGCTGCCAAAACGTGAGCAGCCTGCGGCATGAGCTGGCTCGCGCTTCTTACACATCAAGTGCTATCCCGTCGCTCTGCAATTCCGTGGCCATTACTGGCAAGCGCTCAGAATCGAGCCCCAACTCAGAGCTGGGTATCTGGGAGCCGATCATGCAAGCCTCGGGTGCCTGTGCTTTTGAATGAAAGAGATAGAGAGAGAGAGAGAGAGAGAGAGAGAGAGAGAGAGAGAGAGAGAGAGGTGTTTGAGATTTGGTCATGGGGTGGCTATTTATTTATCTTACACATGCGAGTCTCCAGCTGATTTCATGAACATTTTTGCTTACCGAGAGAACACAGGAGTTTTTTAGGCCCACTGGCAGAAAATCAGAAACGCTGTCGGGGCGGCACAAATCGACACCCGACAATTTCTGTCGCAGTCTTTTGAGGACGGGCAAACCTGATTGAATGTTTGGAAAGAGAAATAGGCCTATCCATACATTTCTTCGTGTAGCCATAGCAGCAACATATTAAAAAGCCATACCAAAGCCAAACCACCCGTGCACTGGTGCTGTCATAGCTTTGCTATGACTGAGTACCTTTCATGATGTAGCCCACATCACATTTGACATTTGCAGAGCCAGATAGTCCCATACAATGTCTGCAATGCAACAGCGCTTAGGAAACAATCACTCCTAAACTTCAATAAGCTCCGAGTTGACAGACAGATCAAAGACTGCCACACAAACGAACTGTGCAGGGCCACAGGACACCACCAATGGCACAGGGCACAGCTGGGGCTCAAAGGAAACACGATCTGTTAGTTACCTGTGAAAATAGCCCTTCAGGTTGATGCGTGTTCACAATGTAAATTGCAGGCTACACTTGGATGTCTATTGATTCCAGAGGGAGAAGGTGATGAATGGCTCACAGAGGTTTTGAGAAGTACTGGTCATGCCTCGACGCCACCTGTCAAAGTCCAAGGTCAGCAGCAACTTCATTACAAGTAGCGGTATCAAACTTTTGGACACTTCATGAAATTCACCATCTTAAAAAAATCTCTGTTCTGTTTCTAAAGCTTCAGTAAATCCTCAGTGCAACTGCAGTGAGGCTTGTGTCTCTTATGTTGATAATCCGAATCTCAGAGCCAAGTAATAGCTTGCCAATCATGTTTGTCATGTACAGTACATTACAGTAATAGAGGTCTGCATAATCAGTAACGATATTAGTATTTAAAATTAGCATAACAAAGCTTATTCATGCTGTTGTTTTTATGCCTGCATTTAAATGCCAGCCTATGAACTCCTAGGCTATTCAATTTCTATTATGCACAAACGAATTAATGTTCCAATATTATTTGTCAAGATGATAATCTTTCAGATGTTCGTCATCACATGTATTAATGCAAATATACTGTATAGACTTGTCCTAGCTCCATATCTGTGACACGAACTGATCTGACCTGACATGACCCGAGGTTGTGTGTTAGCCTGCATGCCTATGGTGTATGCACTCATAATGATTCTCAACTTTTTACTGCATTGCCATGAACAAAGTAAAGGCAAAAAAGGTGTTTCTTTGTTGAACAAATTGGGATACAATGTGAGTCTTGAAATGGATGCCATGCAGGAATTTGCTAGGATCTCAAAACCACACGATAGCGTTGGATTATAAACATGCTTTGCCACAAGAACAGACAAAAATGTGGGGTAAGTCCAGCTATATGAAGTTATTATTTGCTGTCACTCCGTCTGTTTTATAACCCAGAAGGATGTATTTGGTATCAAATGATAGCTCTGAGTCTCCTCTTTCATGCATGGCATATCTATCCAATCACGGGTCCGCGAGTAATTCAAACGAGAGTAATGGGTGTGCAGCGTTGGTTTGTGTACATGACGTTATTATTTTGCAGTCACTTCGTCTGTTTTTATAAGCCAGAAGGATCGATAAACATGGTACCAATGGATAGCCCTGTGCCTCCTCTTTCATCTGATATGCTTGCCATATTGATGCGATCACGGATTCGCGAGTAATTCAAACAAGAGTAATGGGTGCTGCAGGTGAACACAGAGAAGTATAGACTGTAAATATGATGCAATTTGATTTAATTTCATGATTTTTTTTTTTATATATATATATATACTTGATCGTACAGACAAGTGTGTAGTCTCTTTGGAAAGCCCCACTTCTGCTCTGTCATGCAATAAAGGTTTCATCTCGCTGCGATGAACAGTTCCGGAGCAATGTAACAGAGAAGAAAGGGTGTGTTTTTTGACGCAATTTGCGTCAATCGGGTTCTAAGGGTTAATATCTCATACATCATCAGGAATTGACATGAGTTCATAGTTTGTCATTTGTGACCTTATACATGAACAACACATCAACTAAAGCATCAAATATGGTGGGCACATCATTATGATTTATGATTTATTAAGAATGATCATGATTTCTTTTTCTGCCAAACATGTGGTCATCACTACTCAAATTCCAACTTGTGCAGTTCTCTATAGGCACATGCCATTGTTCACACTTTAGTTAAGGGGCAACAAACATGATTAAGTCATGAGTAATTAACCTTAAAACATGTAATCATGATGATAATGCCTAATAAATCATAAATCAGAATGATGTACCCACCTTAACTTATGATTTAGTTGATGTGTTGTTCATGCATGAGGTCATTAATGAGAGACTTTGAACTCATGTCAATTTCTGATGATTCATAAGATATAAAGGAATGAAGTGATGCATAACTCATTATTTAATTCATGCATGAATTCATGATAATTCATGTACCCTTACCGTAAAGTGTTACCGACATTCTACACACACACACACACACACACACACACACAGACACACACACACTCACACACACACACGCAGGCTTGCACACAAACACATACACACACACACACAGTATAGTTCGAGTCTGTGCTGTCTCTCTGTGTTTGCATGAAAACAAACGAACCACTGTGGGAGGGTGCATGGGTGTTGAAACGCGCAGCCTTTGAGCTTCCCTCAGATCTTCCATCTTCCTCCTCTTTGGCAGCTCGCTGATGCTTCATCATGTAATCAAACCAACATCCATTTCTGACTTTGCCAGATATAGGCCCATTCAAAAAAGACCCAGGGATTTTTCCTGCCACATCTGCTTTTTACCTCCATCCATCGCTATCAGTGTTAGAGAGAGAGAGCGGAAAAGAGAAGGGTGGCAGAGAGTTTTGTGCCACTCAGAATGTAAGGTCCAGAAGCCACACTAACTTGAAAGGAACAGGCCTGATGGTCCCCACTGCAAAGGCAGCCCTTACTTCTCTGCTTCTTCAAAGAGCTATTACTTATACATGTTTGCACACCATGGCACACATGCACAATTTCACACACAGCCACACTCACAGTTGAGATACCTTCAATTTTCATGGATAAGAATCACATCACTGTGCTTGAAGTTTCCACAAATTTTGACAAACGTAATGAAACATTTGTCAATGTGAATGGTGTAGCTAGATATCTTTTGCACTTAAAACAATTAGGTTATGTTATCAATAATTAATTCCATTAGCATAGTTTACAACTTCATTATTGTATGTTTAAAAGGCTAATACACAACCTAAATGCATAAAAAAGTGCAAGTGTACTTTTATGAACCTACTACTGCACTAAGCTTTAACCATCTAGTGAATAGCCTATGTGTGTTTACTTGATAAGCAGCCATTTCTGTGGCCAGGCCTTTGTTCTCTCTGTCTCTCTGCTCCTTGCTGGTATGCATACGTTTCTATTCTGTCTCTCTTTCAGCAGTGTCTCTCTCTCATTCCCTCACACCTCTTAACCTTATTTCCCTCTCTGACTTGTCTATATAAGCAGTGTATTACATACACATACACATAAACACAAGCACATATTATATGCAGTAATGCTATCTTGTCTTACACTTACAGTGTCATCTGTACAGTAACACAAGCATTATAGCACACTTCAGACTGTCATGTTGCTGCACAGGTCCAGCATGAGAACACTCTAAGCCAGGTCAAAGAGCAGGCCTATAGCTAGCTACTGTGGTAGCCAGAACAACCAATGCCTCATTTTTCACTTTGACAGTCAGTCAACACCTTAGTGCTTTTGTTTTTAAGGAGGAAGAAGACATCGTTCACTCACATCTATAGGAACAAGTCTGTTCTGTATCTACAATCACAACCACTTTCACTCTCACCCTTTCTCTCTAATCATTGCCAAGCAGTCATTCAGGCTATGCTGGCCAGTGCTACAGACATGCCATATGCTTCCTCAGAACTATCTCTGACAGAACCCATCTATCACGGCTTTGACAAATACCGTGGTGTTATTCAACATCAAAACACAGATTTTGGAGGCTGTCCAGAACAGTCTATAAATCGAAGGTAGCTGTTCGGACACTAAGAAAGTAGGGTAGTTCATACGACAAAATAAGCAGGTTTTCTGTTGGATCTTTCAAACAAGATAATGATAAGTGTTATATCTCTGGGGACACAGGACAGGCTATTTGCACCTGTCAAACCCATTTGTTGAACGGGACACCACCTGATCTTATATTGTGACATGATGTTGTGATTTGTGAGCCGAATGAGACCAGGTGGACTATTAAGGATGGTTACATAGGTGATTTTGATTTAGTTGTATCATGTCCAAACCCTGATGCTTGCTGTGGGTTTAACTGCATGTAGAGTCTGCATCTGCTGTGATCTAAAAATCTAAGACTTCATGTCATTATTAGGTACAGCTGTGTGGCTTGTGTGCCTGCACAGGTTTGAAGTATTCATCCAATAGATGGATGGCAAGGCAAGGCTGACCTCATGCTTTCTCTTCAAAGGTCTAACCAGAGAGAGAGAAATGAGATTCATCCAGCGCTCACGAGGTGAAAGGCATCCACAAAACCCACATATGGGACCCATGCAGCGGTTCAGACGATCTTATCACATCAGAAAGTAAAGATTCTTTTTTTTTCATCCTTCTCCTCCCCTTCTCCTGTCGTCCACTTTGGTCAGATCCTCCTGACTGGGTAATCCATTTCCCTCTATTCTGGGTCTTGACACTGTCCACAGAGGACCCTGGGATCAATATTTGCCAAGTTTAAACTGGAGGGATTATCTGTCTGTCAGACCCCCAAACACAAACTCATCTGTGGACATCTTAGACCGCCTTGCTTTGCTCTGCAGTGGAGGTCACTCCTCAAGTGAAAGGTCAGGTGATGGAGTCTGTCTCTCATGCAGTGAATATATTTGTGAAGATATCTAAGTCCACTGAATATCATTTTGTGCTGTTCAAAATCTTTTGTCCTTCCCAACCGTACTGCTTTTGGCTTCCCTTAATGGTATATCTTCCTTTTATTATCATTAGTTTAACCTTTTGCATTAATTTCATGATTTATTTTTTAAAAAAAAATTTTTTGCTCTGGGCATCAATCCAATCACTGCCACCATAGACGTGTTTGTTCAAGATAATGGGATGTAATCGCCCAATCACCAGCAATGCCTCTTCAACAAATGCTCCACAGCAAAAAAAAAAAAAAAAAGAGCTAGCATTCAAATTTCAGCCTTCTCTCAATAGACCAATTAAACAGAACATTCAGAAGGCATCAGTGGAACTGTAAACTGGAAGGAAAATAAAAGGGATGAAAAGCAATAGTCTCCCTTTTAAGCTCTGAGGGTTTTTTTTTGTCCTCTTTAAACAGAGGAAAGCCTCGGGTCAGTGCCGTAGAGCATCAGTGACTAAGAGGCTTGTAGACTGCAAGCTGGCCAGGACCCTTTGTCTTGTTCATTTGGCAAAGGTTGGTCTACACTTGTTATTCACTGGTGTAAACTTTTATGCCTAATTAGCAGGACTTCATAAACCGCTCTAAGCACACTTTCTTTGGAAACAGATAGAGATCCTTGACACAGCTACAGTTATTAGAGAAGTCAAATAAATGTTTGATTTGTTGGTTGAAAAGTCTAACATAGGTCAACGAGTGACTGGAGATATTGCTCGGAACTTCAGCATTTCATTGATGCAAGAAAGAAAAACAAACAGTAATTGAGCCAGTAAATGAAAGATGGATATTTCCTCCATACAGTGGTGTGAAGCTCTGTCTTCACCTTAAAATAGAGTGTCCTTCCACAGAGGATCCTAATGTGACAGTGACTCCTTCAGACCTTTCAAGTTACCATGGAGATCTCAACACACGGATATTCTGGATTCACTCTCCTGTTGTGAGAAATTACATTAACCAATTGAAGTGTGGATATCATCCGTCTGTGTGGAGGTCATAGTGTCCATATGCAGTGCACCTCCCCTGCATATCTTTGTCTCTCCTCCCCATCTAGCTATTGTTTTTCCTCTCCCCATGCTCTCTCTCCTCATGCTTTCTCACCTCCCCTCACTCTCTTTTACTCCCACTCTTGTTCCCTCTCTCTCTCTCTCTTTGTTCCCCCCTTCCCCTCCATCCTTCTCTCTGACCTCCACTGCATTTTCTTAATCCCCATAAATCTGCCGTGCTCAGAGGACAAGCTCCAAGGGCGCCATCGCTGGAGGAATCAGCCCCATCCCAGGCATAAGAAAGATGCCATTGGCCTGGCCATGCTTCCAGCACTCATAAATGTTTAATGATGGTATAAACACAACAGTTGAACTGCTCAGACACCACGGGCCGATTTGTGGCCGTGGACCAGTGGCGGGAATGCCGTTTGTTTTGGTTCCCTCTTTCTTCTATTTGCAATCTTGGGAAATGTGCATTGGTTGACCGGCCTGCCATTCAAATCTACTGTTTATGGCGAGCCACTGCAAATCTGATCAATTTGGTGCAGGCTCTGCCTAGAAAATAGATTTGTTGATAGATTGATGTGTATGAGTCTATGTGTGTGACAGGGAGGGAGAGTGTTAGAGAGAGAGAGAGACAGAGAGAGAGAGAGAGAGAGAGAGAGAGAGAGAGAGAGAGAGAGAGAGTGTGTGTGTGTGTCTGTGTGTGTGCATGTGCATGTCTATTTAAGAATTCAAACTGTCCGAGCAAGACTGGTGTGCTCGTGGTCTAATCCTGGCTTCCGTATTCTTATTTGCTGTATCCTTCATGCTGGAGGACTCTCTTACCAGCTTGTGCAATTGTAACAAATCACATTAAATTTGCCAACGTGTGCCAGGTCATCTCAGACCCCCTCATCTCCCTCAACCCACTACAGATAGTGAGAGAGCAGAAAGGGCTGGAAGTAGGGGGGTTGGGGGTTGGGGGGGGGGGGGGGGTTGGGGGGGTGAAGGGCAGAACCAAACAAAATCCTGTCAGTCACCCAAGGAAGAAGCACCCACTTCACGCCTGCCATCTCAGACAGACTGGCTCCTACAGACACAGAGAGAGAAGGGTCCGGCTCTGCAGAGGACTCCAAGGCTTCTCCAGATGACATTCAGCTCCCAATGTGCTCTCCCTCTCTCTCTCTCTATCTCTCCATCTCTCTCTCTCTCTTTCTCTCTCTGTCTCTCTCAGGCACACTCAAGATGCTGCTGTGTGCCTGGCCCATGGAGGCCCGCTGGAAAGGCTGCGCCTCAGATTTTGGCAGCGGTCAAGTGGGAGCGAGTCGAAGCCCATCTCATCCGTTTGAAACTCATCCAGATGTTGAGATTGCCAGGGTGGTGTGTGTGCAATCTCTCTCTCTCTCTCTCTCTCTCTCTCACACACACACACACACACACACACACTCTAAACTGTGGTACAATTTGTAAAAGTACAGCCTAAAATATATAATGTTAATGTACAGTATAACTAAATAGAGATATGTGTAGGTAGAATAATCAGAGCAATCATAGCAATGCACAGTGAATTTCTAATAAAAACAGGAAAGCTGCTGTGTAAAAGTCAGTTCAGTAATGATTCAATACAGCTTTAGAAAACAATATTGTACAGAATTGAATAGAACTTGTGATACTTACATATGCATTAATACAAAGGGCTCATCTAAATCTATGTATATCCCCTCTAAGCAGTTCCTCTATCAGTTCCTGGTTTTGGATTCCTTAGTGTTGCTTGGCAACAAATATTGTGTGGATATTTCATTGATGATTTTATAGTGTTATTTAATGACTCAGATGTATTTAAAGAGTGTTTGCAGTCGTACAGTCCTTGTGGACTTTAGTTTAGTCAATATATATATATTTATCTCAGCTCGCTGCTTCGTCCAAATGAAACCAACACACACACAAATGTCTCAGTGGGAATTCTCCCGACAGCAAGAGCTATTGCCAATATTAAAACTTTTCCGTGCTCAGGCACGGCAACCTCTCTTTTTGTGTAAGCTATGAAATATTCATGAACAACCAGAGGAGGACTGCGGCAACATATGCTGTGAGTCGCCCGTTATACAACTAAGGTGATTGTTGTGGAAGTCATGGTTTGTGAAGGTCTCGGTGTGTATAACAATGCTCAAGATTGTTCCCATTCCTTTCCAATGGCTAGCCACTAAACTGAGAGAGTTTTGCCTAGTAACATGTTGCCTTGCTTGAATACTGATGACTGTACTACATGAGTGAATTGCACACATCACCATACCTGTATCTACTGTATGTAGGTTTTCATGGTATATGATATCGCACATGTTTATCATTGGCTTGCACTGTGTGTAGCCAGTAGATTGGTAGCAGCGTTTAATATATATACATATAATACAGTACTGATTGAAATGTATAACAGTCATTGCTATACATCACATTTGATGACAACAATTGTTAAATGAATGGATGTCCATGAAATATTTCTTTGTATGTGAGATGCTCAATTTAAGCATCTTCTTCTAACATACTGTAGTTAGCACTACAGATTTAAACACATATGAGTCCATCAACATGCCACCCCTTCCAGAGAAACCTCGGAAGAAAGAACACTGTCATTTTAGGGACTAGGCAAGCTTCATGTCTGCTTCCAGTATCGCGATCAAAGTCTTAATCCCCAAATGGGAGCCTGCCTCTCAGGCCTGTGTGGACGCCCCACGCCCCCCTGCCCTATCAATCAGCTCCAATGACTCATCAATCTTTCAAAAACAAATGGAGGGGAACAGAAAAGACAAAAGCGCTTAATGGAGTAGACATATTGGCGGTCCTGTGCCACATGCAAATGCCGATGGCCGTAGCTGCAGTTAACCGTGGCCCGCTTTGTCCAACAGCGCCTCGGTGTCGCCGGCAAACAGCAGGTGACCCAGTGACAAGGCCTGGGCAGTTGCTGACAGTGATCAAGCGGGTGGGTGTCTGCACGGCAGAGGACAGGGAGAATCATTAGTCCTCCGCTCCACTTCTGCCAAGAGGTGTGTTCTTAGAGCGAGCTCGGGGACTGCCCCAATACCCACGGTGACGCTAGCCACAGCAACAGCGGCAGCGGAGCCGCGACTGCGCTTGCTGGAGTGCAGGATATACTCCCTCCCTGGTCCAATGTTTGTTCACTCTTTATCTAGCTGATAACTCTGTCTTCAATGTTTATGTATTGTGGTGAGGGTTTTAAGAGGGGGGATAAATAAAGCAAGGTGTTGTGTTTACCTTGTTCTGCTGCTGGGCACTGCTGGAGATTTCACTGGAGTGAGGAGTGTGTTATTTGAGAAATAAAACACAATGGATGTGGACTGAGGCATGGCCCAGCTGATTGAGCAATCAAGGTGAAACAAATTCTGTTTTTTGTTGTTGCTTTGTGTTTGTGTGTGTGTGTGTGTGTGTGTGTGTGTGTGTGTTTGTGTGTGTGTGTGCGCGCGTTTGTATGTGCGTTTGTGTGTGTGTGTGCAGTATGTGTGTGTGTGTGTGCAGTATGTGTATGTGTATGTGTATGTGTATGTATCACAAAATAAGCAAAAGTGTCAAGAAGTCTTAGCAATAGCAACATACTACTATGTATTCCCTTATTAGCTTTCTGTTTCTGACCATCTGTGGTTCTGCTTCCAAAGTTCACCCAAGTGCAACGCAGAGCCCAGAGGTGTTCTAAAACTGAAAAATGTAATCACTCACTTGAGTATCACGGCATCAGTTTAAATGTACTAAAGGAGCAAATGGCGCACTTTGAAAAATAAGAAGAAAAAAACTGACCCTCCAAATATATGAGATGAAAAGGAGCACCATTTCCTCAATATGTCCTCCAGGCCTTTGAAGGGTTGGTCCCCACATCCTCACATGGCAGCATGCAGCTCAGGCCAGGATGGGCTGCCAGAGACTGGGCATGGGTTGGCACCGCCCTTCCCCCCTCACGGAGAAGCTATTCCTCTTCATATAGCCTGCCAGACAGACGCCTAGTCTGCCAGCAAGCCCATCACAACTCTCTGGGCTCCTCTGCCATTTTCATCCTCTACTGGGCTTACAGACACACACCTACATAGCATGCGTGGATGCACACACATATGCACAGACTCTCCTGGAACACATACATGCGCATATGGTACCCAGAACGAACACATGCACTCTTGTATTCTGTCAGACTCATATGCAACGATACAAAGTTTCGAGTGTGTCTGACGCGGACAGGCAGGGGGAGGCAGCAGTCTTCTGCAAGGTCCATCTTTGATCTTCAGCTCACTTGAAACTGTGTCAGGTCTCTCCCTCTCTTCCTCCCTCCCTCCATCCCTCCATCCCTCGCTCCCTACCTCCATCCGTCTTCCTCTTTTCACATTTTCTCTCTCGCTTGCTTGCCACCTTTCTCCCACTCTCCCACTTTCTTTCCCACTTTCTCTCATTCCCTGCCCCTCGCTCTGTCTTTCACTCTTTCAGTTCAATCTCTCTCTCCCTCTCTCTTTCTCACTCCTTCCCTTTTGCTGGTTCCTAGCCATGGACACTCATTAACTGTGGTGATAAGCACCATATGTGCTGTCACCCACAATCCCTTGCCCCTCACTGGAATCAAAAACAGGAGAAAAAAGTTCATTTTCAACCTTATCTCTCTCCACCTTCCTGCTCTTTCTCTCTCCAAACTCTGCCCTCCTTTCACCATCCCCACACACACACACCTTCTCTCATCCTTTCCTCCTTCCTTTCATTTTCCTCTCTCCGTTTTACTGGACCAGATTCTGGGCCTCATGCCTCGGGTAGCTGGCCGGGTTTAGCGCGGCGGGTTTTTGCCAGGCTTTTCAGAGACTTTGTGTCACGGCTTACAATGCTGCCGCGTGTCGGGAATCCAGCTAAACTGTGCCGCGCGCACATGTGCCTGTCGCCTTTCCAGGTCACACAGCTCCCCGCACCCGCAGACAAACAAACACCGTGTAGAAAGATTCCTCTTTGTGGAACGTGGGAAATCTCTCTCCCCCCCCCCCCAAACACATACACACACACACACACATTGTATTGTGTCCCAGTCTGAATTAATTCCAATCCAGGTCTTGTTCTGAGGAAATGTTTCGCAAGCATTTTTTTTCATGGTTTTTAATTAGATGTTGTGAAATATCAGATGCCAAAAGAAAAAGATGGCTTTCGATTAGTAAGACTGGCATGGCATTAGGAGACAGGAGGATTAAATGCAATATCTATCTAGTCAGGAGGTGGTGTGGCGACACCTAACACAACACCCACCGCGAGTCAGGCCAAGCTATTTCGGGACTGTGATTCGCCCACAAGCCAATGTCAGTGACGGCCAAGAGGATTGGAGGCAAACTGAATTGCTTTCTCTTTTTTCCTCTCCTCTCCCCATTCCACTTCTGATGAAGAAGCTTCGATTTGCACCACGGCATGGAGTTTCTCTTTCCTATCCAATGTAGGAAATAAGGGCAATAAAACAAAATGTTTGTCATATGGATTTTGATGTCAACAGGGGCCCATGTCAAACACCTCAAATGTGCTCGAGACGGAAGATTAACCTTTTCACGTGCCAAGAGATGCTCTCCCCTCATCGTCTTATTTCACCCTGCTACAGCATTAGCCCACAGACGTCATTTATTTGTTTGCTCACGCCTTCAAAGACGTGTGCGCCGCTGTAGCCGTGAATGACTGAATATGTCGGACTCCTAAAAGGTCAGAGTCATCAATTACCGTTTGGTGTCGGCCTAGCAGATGCCAGGATCTGGTGTGAAATTTCTGTTTAAGGGGAGGATGTGGTCCAAGCGAAAGTCTGGGATGTAGGTCACAGAAGATTAAGACAAATGTACGAGGCGGCGAGTGGTATCTATCTCTGTTGGACACCGGACACCAATTATACCCAGTAAACACACACACAACAGGGCAATAGGTCAATAAACATGTTTACAGTACTCAGTCCAAGATTAATTTTCATAATTAAAACGCTTCTCCTTCTTCAGAGACCTTAACAGATGTTTCAGGGTGTTTTTTCCCTTTTCAGTTGATGGAGAGAGAGAGAGAGAGAGAGAAAGAAAGAGAGGTCTCTCGACACTTGCTTAAGGGAATAAGATTTAGATGTTTCCTATTTTAACCCATGTTCCATTTCCACATAATCAGTATTTTCGCTGCACTGATTAACAACTAATCACTTAATCATGTATTGCTAATAAGCCTCTTAGTTTACTGTCATGGCGGCCCATGCGGAAGGGTCTTTGGGGAGATGTTTGTGACAGAATTGTAAATGGCAAGTGGTTTTCGAGGCTGTGCTGCTGTTAGAAGGTTGACCCCACAAGAGAGAAAGAGAGAGAGGAGGATGGATGGAGAGAGCACAAGCTAGGGAGGGATAGAGAGAGAGAGGTAGAAAGAGGACCAGAACTGACAGACCCACAGAGGCTCATTAAAGGCATGCAAACATGGATCATTTTCTTCCTCCTTTTGGCTTTTTTTTAAATCTCTCTCTTTCTCTCTTCCTCCACAAAATGACTCGTGATGAAGGTCAAAGAGGATCAGAGTGCCTGCGAGCATCAGGTGTGGGATTGCTGATGGAGCCCATGGGTGCCATTGATCCAGTGGTGGCGCAGAGAAGCACAAGTGACATTGAACCGATCCGAGTGACCTGACCCACCTCACCTTAGATGCAGGGAGCTCACTATTTATTTTTGCCAGGCCCGAATAAACGATGTCTTTTTCCTGTTTATATATCACCTTTTTTCCCCATATCCTCCAGGTACACAGTCTGACTTTGTAGATTAACTTTGTAGATGGCAGTCGTCTCCCCACACACATCCACTGCGAGGTGAGGAGCTCCGTCAAAGTGTCGGCGTGGAAGCAGAGAGAAAAGGGGGACAGAACGGCGTCCCTTTCTACTCCTTGTCCTGGGTAGGTGTCACCTTCCATGTCCGTTTCACCCACAGGACACTTCATCATTTAACTTGTTGCCCTTAAGTGAGTATGACACTATGTGTCATAGATTTTGAAAGAAGGAGGTTGTCATTGCTGCTTTTTTCCCTCTCTCAATCTTTCTCTCTTTCTCTTCTTTTATCGCTCTCTCCTTCCGTGAGAGCACAAAACTTGCCCTTTACTGAGTGCAAAATGCGGCTAAATATATACGGATATCTGCCTTGGCTGACACAGTGGGGAAGAGACACGAGAACCTTTTTTAATTAACTCATTAATTAGGAGGTATAACTGACACCCAGTGATCTCCATTTAAGTGTGGAAAAGGAAAGAGAGTTGGTTTCATAGCTGTGTGTGTGTGTGTGTGTGTGTGTGTGTGTGTTTCCAAGAGTGTGTGAGGTGCTGAGAGACTGGAGTGTTAATTATATTTCTGTACATCCTGACAGGGTGGTTAAAAAAGGGTAGAACTAGGACTAGAAGTCCTAATACTTAATGAAGAGACACTCCTTAGTAGGATAAAGGGCTCTAAGTTTTAATTAACAAAAAAAAAGTCACATGTTATTACAGGTTACTTTACCGCATATGGTCGTCTGTCTGCTGTTGGAGCAATATACTAGGTAAACAGCCTGGGTAAACGTGTTTCTCCCGAAGCCAGAAAAACACAAGGCAATTACAAATGCAAGGAGGGAGCGGTGGTGTGTCCGCGCCAGTGTTTGCACAGGCGAATGGAAATCTGACACAAATCCGCACGTAAACACGAGGCTTAAGCGCTGAGCGCGCATCATTCCTGCAAGGTAGCGTGCCTTAAGAACATGCAAACAAATCAAGAAAACAAAATGCATTGAAAGTTACTCAGGTAAATAAGATCTGACACACACACGCACACACACACACACACAAACAAACACACACACACTCCAATCCTCCACCCAAGTCATTCCATCACAGCGATGGGGGTCTGAATCTGTGTTTGTTTTTTGTGGTTCAGTTTGTTTTGTTTTGGTGTTTGTTTGTTTTCATTTCCTCCTCCTCTTCTCCACTCCATGAGCCAGGACACAAGCGGCTGACAAAAAGGGAGGACAAGGGGAGAAATTGCTTCAGGTTGGAGGAGAGCATAGTGTTTGCAAAGCGGGGACAGAGAGCCACATGTTAATGAGCAGTCAACCCCCCCCCCCCTCACCGACACACACTCACACACACATACACACATCCTCCACAAACTCTCCAGCATGCACAACATACACACACACACACACACGCACTGCTGAGTGCTACATCTGGGCATCACTGTGGAATGTCTAATCCTGAGGCAGGATTAGCATCTCTGAGCATACACAGATCTCCTCAGTGTGTGTGTGTGTGTGTGTGTGAATACCGGTGTGGCCTTTTCTGGAAAATGAGGCCCTTGGGCATTGTTTGTGCTGGGTAATTAGGAGGAGACACCCTGTTTCTCCGGCGACCAGTGGGCCCCTGTTCAAAACGCCTTGCCGAGGGAAATCTCACCCCCTAACATACACACGTGCACACACACACACACACACACACAGCATCCCACCCCCCATCCATCCTGTCCTTTTAAACCCCCCACATGAATATTTCAGACGGGGATGTAAGTACAAGGGGGAGTCCTTTATGACATTTGGAAGAGGAGTCCCTGCAGACGCAGGCAGAGTGATATAAATAAATGAAAGGAAAGTGGCAGTGAGCGTCGGCAGCACTGGTGGGGCGTGTGTGTGTGTGTGTATACTGTATGTGTGTGTGTGTGTGTGTGTGTGTGTGTGTGTGTGTGTGTGTGTGTGTGTGTGTGTGTGTGTGTGTATACTGTATGTGTATATGTGTGTGTGTGTGTGTGTGTGTGTGTGTGTGTGTGTGTGTGTGTGTGTGTGTGTGTGTTGGTAGCAGGGGCCTCAGTGGTGGTGGTGGCAGCAAGCGATGGGGATCATCACTAATGCCGCTCACGACTACTGATTTCACTGGTGTGACGTGTCTAGCAAAAATACAGCCAGGGCCGGCAAAACATGCAGGAAGACGTGATGTAGATGAGAGGAGATGAGAGACAATGAGGCAGAGAAAGAGAGAGAGAGAGAGAGAGAAAGAGAGAGAGGGACAGAGTCGAAAGGAGAGTGTTTTTCCTACCACAAAGAAGCAGTACTGCCTAGCTGTGAGAAAAGGTGCGGAAATAAAACGATGACAAGTCAGATGACATTTCTGCCTACAAGAGCAGACAAGTCAACGGGTGACAGGTTGATTTGACTGACAGGTTATCCAGGAGTGCATAGATGGGTGCCATCCCCTCTCCAACACAGTGAAACCTAGAGTATCAAAGCCCTCCATTTCACCACCCCGAAAATGTGCGTGAGGACAGTACTGCCTGCAACAGAACTCACACTCACGTACGTGATTTCAGTGGGTGTTGCTACCGCAGCACGAAATGTCCATCTTGACATAATGTAGCAAAGCTTTGCAGAGGGTGATTTGCAATTCAGAAGATTCTATAATGAGCTATTCAATAATTGAAGTTAATTGAAGTATTGATACAGAGGTTACTGAAAGTAAAACATCCTGTTTCTTTCCCTAACCCAAGAGACCTATTATTTTAGGCTTGTATCAATCAGTGTGATGGATGTAAAGCCATGCTGACAGCATTGTGTCACAATGTTCATTCATTTTTATTATTTATTCAGATCACCTTGGAAATTAAATACGGTAGATGCATGCAAAGATTTTCATAATTAATTCAGCTTCATTAGGAGGAAGAGACTGTGGAATGACAGAGATATACATACAGCGGGGAAAATAAGTATTGAACATGTCAACATTTTTTTCAGTAAGTATACTTCCAATGAGGCTATTTGCATGAAATTTTCACCAGACCTCAGTATTAACTCAGTTAATCCACCCATATAAAAAAATTAGGGCTGTCAATCTAATTAATTACATACTCTGTGATTAATTAATCTAAATTAATCACATATATAATTTTTGCTGTGAAAGTATTTAAAATATTTAAATTCAAATGAATCATTGAATAATCAGCATTAGTGACATTAAAGTTCAAAGACTCTTTTATTATTATTTTCACTGTTCAAATAATTGCCATAATAATCTATGATATGCCCTAATATGCTGAGGAAATAAATTCAAAAGTGCTTAGGGAAGAAGTTTTTTTTCACATACAAGGCATTTCAGGCCACAGATATAACCTAGGGGACACAATGAAAATAAATTAACACTTCCCTCAATGTCAACACTTATTTCTTTGCATTGATGTGCGACTACAGAGTTGATGAACTCCGGTGATATGCAAATCCTTGCTGCAGACATTGCAGAGGACTTTATTTTCAACACTTTATTTTTTATCAGCACCATCAGGACGTTTTTTAAAAGTAAATGTTCCAATCAATGATTCAGGCAGCACGTTTTCTTCTCTCTCCTTCATTTTACAGTCTAATTTTTACTGACTAGAACGGCTCAGGGTCAAAGGTCATACGGACAACACTAATTTTTTTAATCAGTTATTTTTTCTCAAATGAAATTAATCAGTTATTTTGACAGCCCTAAAAAAAATCCAAACATTAAAGTCCATAGGTAGAGTTATGTGTAATAAAGTGGAATGACACAGGAAAAAAGTATTGAACACACCTGCTGAAATTTCTTAAATACTTTGTGGAAAAGCCTTTATTTGTAATGACGGCTTCAAGGCATGTCCTGTATGACAAAACTAATCAGTCACAGTATTCTGGTGTGAGTTTGGCCCATTCTTTTAAACAGATAGTCCTTTAATATTGAAGATTCCAGGGGTCCATCTTGTGAATCCTGATCTTTAGTTAACTTCCAAAACTGTTCAATTGGATTGAAGTCAGGGCCTTGATTTAATTTCTCTGAAACCAATTGAGATCTTCCTTTGCTGAATGGTTTGGATCATTGTCCTGCTGGAAGGTCTAGCCATGTCTCATCCTCATCATCCTGGTGAATGGAAAGATTCTCCCAGAACAAAATGACTCCATTCATCATTCCTTCAACTGTATGAAGTCTGCTAGTATCATGAGATGAAAAACAGCCCACACCATGATGCCACCACCTCCAAACCTCACTATTGGTAGGGTATTTTTTAAGGGTGATACACAGTGCCATTTCTCCTCCAAATATGGTGTGTAGTATGACATCCGAAAAGTTAAATTTTGCTCTTGCCTGACCAGAATACATTCTCTCAGTATTTCATAGGATTGTCAGGATCAGGTCAGGATCACGACTAATTGCAATCACCTGAGTGTGCGGGCTGGGGGTCACGGGTACGTAACTTCCTTCCCGACAAACACAAAAGAAGCTCTCCCAAATTGTTTGGTACGCAAGTTGCTTATCGCTGGTCGGTACAAACCGTGCACTTCATGCTGGGTTTTGGTTGCGAACAACTCCCTCGCTGTGGTCTGGACTGTCGTCTCCTTCCTCCTCATCCTGTTTCCCTGTGACTACCAATGCGAACGCTGAACGTGGAGCAGACACGCTTCCCTCATCTGCTCCTGTTCCCCTGGGCTAGCTCATAATGTGGAAAAGGCTGAGATCACAGCTGGCTCTCTATTACAGTTTGACCACTGTTTTCCCCCATTAGAGTTTCTTTTGTTATTAGTCAGTGTTAAACTAGCAGCACTTCAAAGTCAAAGTTTGATGTACGGTATGCTTGTTTGTGTTGGTTTATTTTCTTTGTTTTGTATGCTTGCCTGAGTGTGATACACTGATGCATTTAAACTGTTTGCCAGGGTCTGTTACTCAACAAGGTGTAGTGCTGTTGCCATCCCTGAGCTCATAATAGCAGCCAGTTAGCGATTTCATACGGTAGACTGTTACTCCGAGGCTAGTGAGACTTATCCCTCTCCCCGGCAGTATTAGTTCTTAATGGGTTCTTGTAACCCCTGACTTAGCTTATCCACACGGGAGACTGTTACTCCTGGGGCATAGGGGTCTATGTCCCAGGTAGTATTAGTTCATTATAGCTTCTGCTATTCATTGTAGCTGTATCGTTAGCACTACACTGGCGCTGAATAGCGTGTTTGTCTTGTTTTTGTCTTGTATTATTTCCTTTATTGAATGCCCCCTCCTTCCCCCTGTTTGCTGGTATGGCCTGCTAGGTCTATCAGGTAACACAGTTAAGGTACTCTAGGACCGCCGCCTTTCCCTAGTTTGCGGTGAGAGCACATTCTAGTGGTTGAGCGTGTACTGAACACCTATTTATACTCGTGTGGGTTGTACTTAGAAATCTTGAGTGTTACACTTGTGTTTGTGTGTGTATATGGACATAGATCACTTTTGGGCTGGGCAGCCATCCGAGGGTTACTGTACCTATGTTAGTTCAGGCCGTGTAGTAGCCACCCATCCACTGGGCATTTAATTTATGGTTATGTGTATTACATTTTGTTTTCTTTAATTATTTTGTGTTGTGTACTGTGATTTTGTTTCTATTTGAATTACCTACTGTACACCCCTGCCATCCGTTTTAAACAAAGAAAAGAAATAATAAATACAACATTGTTTATACTACTGCCTCTGTCTACATCCATTTAGTTGGATAAACCTGAGGGCCCTGTCACAATTGTCCAAATGTTGTGTAGCAAACTTTCAACAAGCTTTGACATGTTTTTTCTTCAGCAATACAGTCATGCGGGATGAGCGTGCATAGAGGCCATGGCGGTGGAGTGCAATACCTATGATTTTCTCTGTAACAATTGTACCTGCTGCCTCCAAGTCTTTCTGGAGCTTTCTCCGAGTGGTCCTTGGCTCTTGGGCTATACTTCTGACTTCCTGGTCAGAAATCTTCAAAGGAGATCCTGTGCATGGCCAGTTGATGATGCAGTGATGTTCCTTCCACTTGCAGATAATGCTGGATAATTCTGAAGTTTTGAAGTGCATCTGTAACCAGTCCCATTGCTATGTTTTGCAACAATAAGGTTGCAAAGGTCTTGGGAGAGCTCTTTGCTTTTACCCATCATGAAATGTTTCTTGTGTGACACCTTGGTAACAAAAAACCGTTTTATAGCCTACCAGTGTGTACTAACCCAGTTTATATTAATTTGCACAGATAGGAGGGATAATTTCTCTAACTACTTATAGATTCCAGTTTGTTCCTTGCCATTCCTTGCCTTTGTTTACTGCTTTTTCTTAGCGTGTTCAATACTTTTTCCCTGTGCCATTCCACTTTTTTACTCATAACTCTACTTTCAGACATTAATGTTTGGATTTTTATATATGTGTGGATTACCTAAGTTAATACTAATGTCCGGTGAAAATTTCATGCGAATAGCCTCACTGGAAGTATACTTACTGAAAAAAATGTTGACGTGTTCAATACTTATTTTCCCCACTGTACATATATCCAGAGCCCGTCTACGGAGAGCCTCCCCATTCTCTATTAATCCCATACAAACCGAACTTGGCTGCAGTTCACCAGAGTTCACCTAGATGGCGATCGCGGGCGAGTCCAAAATACATGGGGTCCTATGGAGCTACATGGCTACATTTATTGTTTTCACCTATTTAACAACTGAAACCCTCAGATTTTATTTTATTTTTCGCAAAATGGATATGGATTATCAATCAAAAGTGAAATAATCCGGGAGTCATGTCCTTTCGTTTTCTTACAGGTTGGGTCGTTGTTTCCCATAACACGCTAGCATTGATGCTATGCTATGCTATGATCATGCTAATGAATGACGTCATTGACATGTTTGAAAGGCTTTTTAGAACAATTAAGTGACTTTAAAAAATATAATACTCAACCAAGTGTATTGTCTTTGCCTCCCCTTTCGAATACAATATTCAAATTACTTGAAAAAAAATTATATCCCGAGAAAAGTGGATTTTGAGGGGTACAGCTCCATAGACCTCCATTCATTCTGGACTCACCTGCGAGCGCCCCTAGATGCAGTACCACACCGGAAGCGTTCCGAGAGTGAAGGTTCTCCCCTTATTAGACATTCTCTGATATATCTGATGTCGAAGATTAGTGTAACCCTGGTCACTCTGTCCTAGTCATTAGTTTAGTTAACCATAGATTGGTTGCAGAATAAATAAATAAATAAATTCATATAGTTCACGACACATGAATAAATAGGATTTATGATAAAAATATTAAATATAGCAATAAATACAAATAAATAAACACACAGGTTTATTCATATGCACTCATTTTATTTTTAAAGTGACGAATGTGCTTTTCTTTAATGTGATAAAGACAGGGGGACATGTGAAGTTCACAATCAGAAGCCGCTAGTGACTTTAGTTATACTGTTTATCTCTCTTTTTCTGCGGGACCGAGAACAAGGCGGCTGCTTGCTGAAATTCGCTACAGAACTAGCATTTGAAACTTCAAAGTTTTACTTTCCTCTTGCTGTTATTGTAAGAGTCAACAGATTAGTAATTGTTTTGCCCGCTGGCAGAATGAGGATTTTGTGTTTTTGCGACGGACACTAGAAGAA
Organism: Alosa pseudoharengus; assembly: GCF_046254945.1. Classification (NCBI taxonomy): domain Eukaryota; kingdom Metazoa; phylum Chordata; class Actinopteri; order Clupeiformes; family Clupeidae; genus Alosa; species Alosa pseudoharengus. The sequence continues at coordinate 31,140,047 of NW_027468689.1, read as the reverse complement.
ATGTAAGTAGATTGCTGGCTATGTTGCTAGTTTAAGCTGTTAGCATACGAACGATGGAAAGTTCCGTTTAGGGACTGTTAGTTATTTATAAACAGGGCCACCGGAGGGATTTTGAGTGCTTCTGTCAAAAGTTGCATGACCCTCCCCTGCCTGCAAGAAAATTTTCAACTACCCTCCAGCAGCATTTTCAAAAAATACATGACCCTCCCCGGCCAATTGTCGATACCTTCCGCCTACGCTTTTAAGCGATATGAAAACACATTGACTTAGGCTACCGTTCTAAAATCAACCTCTACTTTCTGATCTTACACATCACACTTCACCAAGATGGTGGCCATTTCAGTAGATTTACAACATTGTTGTGGAAACACAATAAGCATGGAAACTAAATGCACACTTCCTGCAACTGCATTAGCCTACTTGAAATAAGTTACTCCTCTAGTAAGTATTCACATGAAATAAAACAATAAAACATTGAGACCATTCAACAAAGCACACTGGGTAATAACAAATTCAACACATGAACTTGTTGCTATGGACTCGTCTCTAGGCTTCCTCAGTCATTATAAAGCTGCCGAAGCTGAACATTATCCAAAACTCAATTTCTCAGACGAGCGTCAATTTGGGAGCTTGCTACACTCCTTCCTTCTCAAATGACTTGAAAAGGCCATTTGCACAATTTCACAAATAATCACAGGGACCGAAAAATACCTAACATGCCAACTTTTTCCGGGTTTATCATTTTAACTTTTCCCCGCTGTCTTGCCCTTTTAATATTTTCCCGTAGAATATCCCATATTACTGTAATACTCTCATAACATTAGTCCTGCATTCTGGCCTGTCTCTGTGTTGTCCTGTTGTTACCCCTTGCCCTTCCAGTGAAACAGATGTATTCAAATCATCGTTTTGCTTGCTTGAATGCGAACTCAGAGTGATATTAACCTAGGCCTATTTAAGTTAACGACGTGGTTGTCGTGAGAGAACGATTCATTGGCGCTTGCTTGTTCAGCCGTAGGCTATGTCTACGTGTGCACCTGCCAGGCTACTCAGCTACGAGTAGACAAAGAATTCCCCCTGTATATTCACTCCAAGTTGGCCTACCATAACTTACCTACTCTACACTGTAGACCATAAACTGGCTATTTATATGACCAATGTATTTGTTCAACTTTATGAAGCAGAATTAAGCACTGCTACTTGGAACGTAACACATTTTTGTTGGCAGAAGAGAGAATGACAGCGATTAACAAGTTGCACTTGTTGCTGGTTACCAATAAATAGGGCCTACTATATATTTTTTTGCAAACAACAAAAACAGAAAGGATGGAGACAGCAAAGCTAGAGATGGGCAGGAACAAGGTCAATTGGTAGAAATGCTTGTCAAAACGTTAGGAGCTGGATGTGTGGATGAATGAAGCACAAGTATGCTTTATGTTAAGCATGCACACTGTTTAAAGTTAGGCTACACTGTAAACTACAAGTAAACCAAAGTTAAATTTAGCTTTTTTAGGGCTGGATAAAGTTGACCAAATGGATAAAGGCTGTTAGGCGTGAATAAAGTAGGCTACTTTGTTGCTCCAACCCTTCCAACGTTAATGGGGACGAATGTTGACATTTTCCGTATTTTGCGTGAGAAACCCGGGACATTTTCATTGTTCAATGTTGACAGAGCTATGGAACGAAAGAGAACGTTATATGGCGACAGAAATCAACAATCAAACAAGCCACTTTGATTTTTTGCTGTTTTCATTAATACAAAAGATGGGTGACCCCCCTCCTAGACAAAAAAAAGTTAGGTGATCCTCCCCTCAACAAAGAATAAAAAGACATGACCCTCCCCTATTTTCCTCCGGTGGCCCTGTTTATAAATAACGAACAGTCCCTTACAAATTTGCACGTTGCTGAAATTCCCATGTCCGCTGTGTCTTTTGAAAGCGGTTGGAAGCTGAACTGGCGTGAGCTGTGATAGTAGTGCCAGTATATGTGTGTACAGGATTTTGATCTCTGGTGAGTGACCATTGATATTAGCTCATAAATTACGTTTTGAATGTGCATATGCCAGTTAAGCTAGTATGGATGCATAATTTGTTAATTTCATGTTGTATTAAAGGAGAAATGTTCATGCTAAGAAAATATATAGCTTGTTTATATTGTTACATGGCTCATAGTCCAGTCATTTTAAGCCAAAATAGGGGTCAAGGTTGAACAAATTGCAACACAAGCAAACTTAACTGATTTTGAATCCTCAATATGTCCTGAGTAAGGAAAAAAAAGCCCTGAAGAATCCCGATAGGGGAAAGTTTCGAAAAAGACCCAAATATACCCTATTCATGCGCCTATTCAGTATTTTTCTCACGTGTATAGGGGAAAAAAAATAACCTTCACATATCACCATGAAAATTACTGAGTTGATTACTTACATCAAGACAAACAAAAAATGTATTATAAGTTTTTTGAAATTGTTTGTTAACATGGGCAAACAGGGCATAATGTAATTACGTATAGTTAATTTGTATACACAACGGAGCTAATAGTCCAGGCAAAGATCTGACCCAAAACTAATTGCAACAGAATTTATTTTCACATTTTTATATTTCAATTGGTGATCTTTACACCATAGTAAAAGACCATGAAAATCCAGTTGGTGGAAATATGTTAAAATGAGGGTTGTTTTATTATTCTTCAGCAAATACTGACAAAACTGTAATTAGAATGTTGTAGAATACACATTCTAAAGAATATCTGACCCCATCTAACTTAACATGGAATTTTAGAATCTTGCATTGTTAAGGAACATTCTTTTATTATCAAAGAGTGGATTTCTTTGGCTTATTTCAGACTGGTTTGTTGCAAAATTGGAGTCTATTTTTACATTGTGGCCCTTTGAATCAATGGAAATGGTTGTTGAATCTTTAAATAGAGCCAAGTGTGTTTTTGCATGTAAGTGTTCCACAATGTGTAATCTGTACAAACCCATAGTTGGGCATTATTCAGCCTAGGAAAGTGGTTTTGGTGTTTACGTAATCTGATTTAGAGGTCAATGAAACATACAGTATATCACACTAGTATCAGTCCATCATTTTGCAAGTCTTACAGTAATTTACCTCTTGCCCAGGGGTTGACTGATATACTGTCTGTCCAATCAGAGGGGCCTGTATGATGCCCCTTTACTTTGCACAATTTTTGTCTAAAACAATAATCGGACAGCACAGTATGTTTATGTTAGTGAATGCAGGAAAATTGTGAAGGCAAAGTTGAAGATGGACATGATCATGTCCTAATTCGACAGAAGGGTGCAGATGGCAGTTAGCCTCCAAGTGACTCTATTATTGTGACATCTGGCAAAACTGCTATACTAATAAATATAGTTTACAGCTGATACATTTTGGCCTGCACTATTAAGGGAAATTAATTAAACACCCTAAACTATATTCTTTCTGAAAGCATATACCCTCCAGAGGAGATATAACACCATTTAAGACATTTCCCATCTTCCTCTATGCCATGCACAATACATTGCCCTCTATTCTGTAAAGGCGAATCTAGTGTAAAGTGGATACATTTTGGCCTATACTGTCCAGGGAAAATAAATTAAACACCATAAACCATATTTTTTCTATAAGCATATACCCTCTAGAGGAGATATAACACCATTTAAGACATTTCCCATCTTCCTCTATGCCATGCACAATACATTGCCCTCTATTCTGTAAAGGTAAATCTAGTGTAAAGTGGATACATTTTGGCCTATACCGTCCAGGGAAAACAAATTAAACACCATAAACTATATATTTTCTATAAGCATATACCCTCTAGAGGAGATATAACACCATTTAAGACATTTCCCATCTTCCTCTATGCCATGCACAATACATTGCCCTCTATTCTGTAAAGGCGAATCTAGAGTAAAGTGGATACATTTTGGCCTATACTGTCCAGGGAAAACAAATTAAACACCATAAACTATATATTTTCTATAAGCATATACCCTCTAGATGAGATATAATACCAGTTAAGACATGTATTATCTTCCTCCATGCCTTGGACAATTTGTTTGTCAAATGTTGCAATTAGTTTTGGGTCACTATAGCTACATTAGCACTATACATAATTACATTATGCCCTGTTTCCCCATGTTAACAAACAATTTCAAAAAAACTTATAATAAATTTTTTGGTAACACTTTATAATAACTACACACAATTCATCATTTATTAAGCCTTTGTTACTTATTAGTTAATGGTTTGTTCATCATTAGTAGTTTCTTGTTCATACATAATTTATCATCAGTAAAGCATTTGTTCACACAATTATAAATGGTTTGTTCATAGTAAATAAGCCTATCCAAAAATATGTTTGTAAGTACATGATTTATACTTAATAAGTAATGAAACAACCACTTATAATGAAATCATTTTCTTATTATAAACCAGTTGCAAACTATTACAAAATGCTTTGTTCATCATTTGTAAAGCATTGAGGATACATATTTTATAAACCACTTCCTAATACTATAATTCATGATTAACTCAGGAGTTACAAGTGGTTAGTTAATGATATTTTGTGAGCTTATCTAAAGTGAGGACTTTCTATGCCTTGCAACACATTTTCAAATGAGTTGTAAAGATTACATTCACATTGATTCATTTAGCAGACAAGCAACGTAAACATGTCAATTAAATTGAAGGCCATTGACATAACAATGAAAGCTGGGAATTGAACCCCCAACTTTTCAGGCTATTGCATGCTAGTCCTGCTCCTTATCCACTACACTACCTTGGCCCAGACAGAAAACCCTACAACTATGCAAGAGTTTCTGTTTTCTTCTACTACACACTGTTATTAAACATCTGTAAAGTATTATTAAATGCTGTATTCTTCGTTTTTTAAAGCATTATTCCTACATTAATTCTCATCTGTAAATCATGTTTACACACAGTTAAAAATGGTTTGTTCATAGAAAACACGCATATCTATATTATATTTTTGAATTGACTGTTGTAATACCACTGGGCAGAGGTAGGGTAGTGGATAGGGAGCTGGGTTAACATGCAGTAATCCATAAAGTTGGGGGTTCAAACCCCGGCGTCCACCAATGTGGCCTTGCCCTTTAATTTCATTGACATGTGTCGCTTTGGGTGAAAGAGTCGGCTAAATTAATAAATGCATGTGTAAACTTTATAAGTCATTTGTAAATGTGTTGCAAGGCATAAAAAGTCCTCACTTTAGATGAGCTCACAAAATATCATTAACTAACCACTTGTAACTCCTGAGTTAATTATGAATTATAGTATTAGGAAGTGGTTTATAAAATATGTATCCTCACCCTAACTAATCATTCGTGCATGTGTATGTTACAACTGTTAAATAATGGAAATATTACTTAATCAAAAACATATTATTGCATCATTTATTAAGTATTAACAATAATGTATAAACATATTTTAGATATAGGCTTATTTACTATGAACAAACTATTTATAACTGTGTGAACAAATGCTTTACTGATGATAAATTAGAAATTACTAATGATGAACAAACCATTAACTAATAAGTAACAAAGGCTTAATAAATGATGAATTGTGTGTAGTTATTATAAAGTGTTACCCATTTTTTTGTTTGTCTTGATGTAAGTAATCAACTCAGTAATTTTCATGGTGCTATGTGAAGGTTCCCCTATTTGCGTGAGAAAAATTATGTATAGGCGCATGAATAGGGTATATTTAGGTATTTTTCTAAACTTTCCCCTATTGGGATTCTTCGGGGCTTTTTTTCCCTTACTCAGGACATATTGAGGATACAAAATCAGTTAAGTTTGCTTGTGTTGCAATTTGTTCAACCCTTTCTCCTAAAATGACTGGACTATCACCTCATATGGTTTCTGAGTGAGTGGAGGTAAAGAAAGACATGAAACAAAGTTAAACATTATTGTAACCTTGGTTTGGCCTACATAGGCTTTCTTTTCTTGGTTTTTTTCCTTCTGTAAAACCTGAGATCTGCGCATGGATTCTACTGCTGTGATCGCTTCTGCATTGAGGTGGAGGTAGCTTCCAGCAGTTGTGGCGAGTCAACCTAATTGGAGATAAGAACTGTAATTTTGTTATCCACCCGGTGGATTTATGTTTATTTCTGAATTGGTATTGTGACATTTAATGCATTGAAGGACAATTCCTTTAATATTTTTGTGTTTATACATTAATACAATATCAGGAATATAAGTAATATATATATGAGGGAAACATAAAACTTACCTGTGGGTTCTGTACGTTTTTCCTCTTCTACTCAATGCCAAAATTTGATATCCCTTTCTCCAGTAACGAACCTAAGCTTTTGATGTGCTGGTCCAAAAGGTAAACATATAGTGTGTAGGAATCTGTAATCTTCAGTGGATACTTTTAAATAGTGTGAGCTGAACCTGGTTACATTAGCTTTTAGCTTTAGCTTTTACTGCAACATGCCATTAATATACTATGTCACTCATGGTAGTATACCAATGGTACTCAAATACTGTATTATTGTCATCAGTTCACAATCTTGATCCTTGATCCCCTATGTTTGTGTCTCCAGTTCATATGTCCAGTGTGTCTTGCCATTTTCTAGACACGCAAAAAAAGGCTGGGGCAATACTGAGTTGCTGATAGAGCAAACCAATATTGTCACAAATTCCCAGCTCAGTCAGAACTCCAGAGGGCTTCTCTGCTTTTCTCAAGACAGTTTTTTTTTCTTTTTTTTACACTCCTCTTTGGTAATTGTACCGAGAAGTCACCACTTTCACCTCTACAATCAATAAAGAGGGCAATGTGTTCCCAGTAGCATTAGAGTGCCAGCTGACGCAAAAGTCAAATTCTGTTTCCAGTTAAGAGATGTGACCATTCAGCCGACTGTGAAATGACATCATTTAGTCAAATAGGGAATTAATTAGGTGTGGCTCAAAATATCAAGCTTCGGTAAAACTCACTTTCTCCATCTCTCTCTCCCTCTCATTCTCTCCTCCTCTCCATCAAATCCTGTTTCCCTCATATATATATTACTTATATTCCTGGTTTCACTCATATATATTACTTATAAGTCAAATTCAAAGGAAATGGCACTAGGAAAGCACTGTTTGCTCCATTTACTTGAGTTCTGAGCCAATTAATGGAGAACTGGATTGGTTTATGGAGTGTAGAAAGCTCCCCCAGTAGCAGTCTAGAGACGTCTGCCTTCTATCCCTGAGAATGAACAAGTCATTAAATACAACAGCAGAGTCATTTGTGGAATCATTTTAAGATCACCATTTGCCCTGGATATAATGATAATTCCTGTGTGGTATTGTGTTTCAGGCAGTTAATAAAAATGACAGTATTGCTACTATTGACTACTGTGCATATTGTCAAAAAATGATTATTTGATTGTCATATTGTTTGTAAAAAGTGATGTTAAATGTTGTAATATACAGTATATTCAGTTTGAATGTTGTAGTAAATGTTGTAATATACAGTATATATCTTTCCTTTTTTCATTTATTATGACCGCCGCACAGCGAAGCGGCGGTCATATAGGTTTAGTCAGATTTTTTTTTTTTTTTTTTCACATGGCCAAATTTCTGTGAAGGATTCCCGGGACACTGAAAGACCGGGGTACACGAAACTTGGTGGGCATGTAACCCCACATGGATAGCATGGAACCATCATTTTTCATTTTGATCTGTAGCCCCCCCCCACTGGACTGGACCCCCCGAAAGGAGGGTAGGGCAGACACAGTTTTCTGTGAATATCTCGAGAACCGTAGGGCCTAGGAGGACCACCTTTTTTTTGTATGTTGATCTCAAGGGGCCATGTCAACCCATCCCATTACCACTTTTTTCATGTATAGCGCCACCTAGTTAAAAATTAAAAAGCAAAAAAGTAGGTGTTTTCATCACAATATCTCTGGCTGACATGGTCAAAACTGCACGAAATTGAAAGTGTAGGATTATTATGACACCCTCCGAATGCATGCCAAGTTTTGTGAACTTTCGTTCATGGGGGGCCTTACAATAAAATAATTTATGTGTACATTTAGTGACCGTACACCAACAGAGTTTTCTGTGAATATCTTGAGAACCGTAGGGCCTAGGATGACCAATTTTTTCGTATGTTTGATTCCAGGGGTCATGTTAACCCATTCCATATGCACACATGTGCATAAACAGATACACACGCACACACATACATTCACAGTAATCATATGTATGACACATACTCACACAGTAGACATATGTACGCATGCATGCACATGCACACAAACACAGGCACACACACACACACACACCCACACACATAAACATAAACATGTACACGCAGAAATGCACACAATTCAAGAATTTCTTAGAATTATGAACAGGCAAGATGGGGGTGGGGTTGTATAAAATTAATTTTACATGTGAAATCTATGAACTAATCATGTTTTGGTACTTGTTGTCTAGCAGATACCAGTGAGAATTGAGTGTGCATAATGCAATTTAGTGAGACAGTTAAAATCATATATGCCTTTCAGCGTGATTTATTTTTGTGGAAAAAATGTGCTGGACTGGGCAGTGGTCATATTTTGTACCGCTCTGCGGTACATCTAGTTCAAAGAATATCACAGTTGACTGAACTGTAATTGCCTGCTATGACATTAATGACTCCCTTCAAAGGGAGGTTTCTTGAGGACATTCATTTGATCTGGATGTGTGGTCGTGTGTATGATTATTAGGTGTGTGTGTGTGTGTGTGCATGTCTGTGTGAATGTGTGTGTGTGTTATAGAGAGTGTGTATGTCTGTGTGTGTGTTTGTGTATATTGTTAATTCTGTGCCTTTGTGTGTGTGAGAGTACTTGTGTATGTGTGTGTTTGTGTGTGTGTATGAGAGAGAGAGAGTGTTTGTGTGTGTGTGTGTGTGTGTGTCTGTCTGTCTCTCTGCGTGTGTGTGTTTCACTCTCTGACCTTTGTGCAGATGTCAGTCCCAGACACGGAGGAGACGAAGAGTTGAGTGGTCGCCAAGCGCAAATTCATGTCAGCTTTGCATCCTGGGAGCTTTGCTATGAGAGAAATGCACGAGAAAACACACAGTGCCCGGGCCTGTGTGCCCTGTACACCATCTGCCTTACAAGGCTCCCAGTTGGGTTATTTTGAGCATCTTGAGGAGGCAAGCAGGGCCGGGGTGGGGGATGGGTTATATGGGGGCTAGTTTCACTGCTGCCTCCACAAATTGACAGGGGTGCACCAGATATCTGACGCAAGTCATCCACAGTGACACTATCCCAATTATCAAACCTGAAAAGTAAAGTAGGCAACCAACTGGCCCACTTTTGTGTCCCCCCAATGAAGATTAACTAAAATCACATTAACATAGGGAGCCTGGAGCTCATCAAGAGAAGAAGATGGGGGAAATGATAAAAAATTGAAGAGGTGAAAAAGAGAAGAAAAAAAGTTGCTACTGCAGTGGTCACTTTGGATAAGAGATTAGAAATACTCTTGGCAGGGGACTGTCGAGGCACTCGGAATGGTTGTCACTATACATTTAAAAATGTCCTAACATGCCTTTATTGCATAAGACTGAAGATTCATGACAGAGAATTGGCTTGTTAAGTTTTACACATACTGTAGTCTTGCTTGTTCTCTCTTTCTTTCTCTCTTTCACACACACACACACACACACACACACCTACTGTTGGCTCTCTCTCTTGCTAACCTTTCCTCTGCATGAATTGCGCTTTAAAAGGGCGCCTCTCTTGTAATATGGACATTAACAAGACCAAAGCCAATCAGGCAGTCTAATCAGACACTGCCCTGTGCCCCATTCTCCACTCGGCCATTTACGGTCTCCTTCAAAGCTACACAGTCCCTCAGTGCAGCCACACCATTGGCAAAATAAACACCACTGATGCCACCTAATGCTTGAGAGACACTGACGGATGTGATGTGCTGTACAAAGCTTAGCTCATATTAAAAGGCAGTATCTTTTCAAATTATGTCTTTTAGATTATTTAGCGTTATTGTGGGGTGAATGTGACCTCAATCTGCCATTTGCTATGCAGTAAACAAACAAATGTGATGTAATGTATGTATGTAGATGTCTTGTGTGTGTGTGTGTGTGTGTGAGGTGTTTGACAGCAGACCATCTCAAATTACTTATTAGGAGTCCTTTTGCCATATAGTGTCATCTCAAGGAGGGATGTATGTATGTGCTCAGCTCTCGACACTTCTGTTGAAAACGTTGCCCCGTGCCGTCTGTCAGCCACCTTTCCTGTCAAAGTAGCATTAATCATGAGTGTGATTTTATGTGATGAACATTTTTATCATGCTCCTGAACTCTTGGAGCTCTCCTCATCACACACACACACACACACACACACAGTGACAGAAAGGCTCAAACGAGCTATATATGCCCTTGCATGCTCAAAATGATTGGGGATGGGGGGTTCATATAGGATTCATTAGTTTCTTTTTCTTCATTTTTTCAGGTGTTTGTTGGTGAAGAGAATGTGTGTGAGGAATGGTCAGCAGAAGTGTCATCTGTGGCTCTGACACTGGCCCAAGTGACACTGCTCTGTCTGAACAGCACAGTAGGTGTGTGGTTGTAGAGGTGACATTTTTCAATCAGCTTGCTTTTCAGGCCAGTGACCTGGAAGTGTTTGGGTCAGGACAAGTATCTGCACTCTTGTTATTTCTTTTTTTCTCTCTCACACACACACACACACACACACTCACACACAATCTCCCTCCCTCCCTCCTTCACTCACTCTCACTCTTTTTTGCTATTTTCCCCTCCATGTCTCTGTCTCTCACTCACACAGGCATAGGCACACACTCTCACTGCCAGTAGAGCTGAAAAGGCCCCAGACACAGCAGAAAGTGAATGAATTAGACCAGTGACAAAGCTCGGACAGGAATCGTACTGCTGTCATGAGATGTGAAGTTGTACAGCATGCTGTACTCGGTTTGAGGGCCTCACACACGCACAGACACACACACACACACACACACTCAGGCACTGACACATCCTCCTCCGCTTTTACCTTGCTCCGAGCAGACCTCACCTGTCAGAAGCAGACCTGTGGATAGACAGAGGATTGGTCGTTAAAACCTTACTCAAAAAAAGAAAAAAGGGAGGGGGTGGAGGAGTGGAAGTTTGAAGGATGGGGCCTAACCTTCTCTCTCTCTCTCTCTCTCTACACGCTTACCTCTGTGTGTGTCTGTCTGTGTGTGCGCGCATGTGTAAGACAGGGAGGGATCCACAGGAGTAGTCAGGTAGACAGGCTGGCTGGCTGGCTGGTTGGTGAGTGAAGCCTGGGCACAGCGGCATGAAGGGCCAGCAACCTTAATGAGCACAGCCAGGTTTGTGCCGCTTGCCAGCTGCCTCTTCAAAGGGGCCCCCGCCACTGCTGAGGCCCCAGTCTGTCAGTCCGGTGCGACAGAGGGCCCCTCCAGGTTAGCAGCCCCCAATCCATCCCCATCACCGTGCCACCCCTCCTCTCCTCCTCTCTCTGCCATTCTGCTTTGGCTCGCGTCACACAAGCCCACGCTTTTCCAATGGCCTCTACCACTGACAGCGAAAGGTAACGAGAGGAGGAAGAGAGGGAGGGAGGGATGGATGGAGGGGGAGAAGAAGATGAGGAGGAGGGTAGAAAATGGACAGAATGAAAAAGAGAAAGAGAATGGGACACAATCTGTGAACTGCTTCTACCAGCAAATGCCCTGCAGTGTCCATCTCTGACAAAGCACCCCCCCCCCCCCCCAAAAAAAAAAAAAAAAGTGCAGCTCATGAAAAGTTAATGAAGTGTCGGGAGAGACTGTGGGATGGCGACAAGCAGGGTTGATGTGTATAATGCTCTTGCTGCCACCTGATTGTGTTTGTAGCCTGTGTGTGTGTGTGTGTGAGAGAGAGAAAGATCACTATTTTTAGAAACACTTTTTCAGCCATGTCACACTTCTTCCTTTGATCATGTTAAGGTTGCCCATCACCCCATATCAATGACAAACATGACAAATAGGACAGCGGGATAAGCTGCTGTTCCTTTGTGTAATGACGCATGTCGCAGTGAGATTTCAACTACCATCTTCGTCTTTTCTCCTGTTCTGATTTGGGTTGGGCGTGAGAGAGGATAAGGTCACTGGAGTAAGCAGATCGGGTGGTGAGGAGATGCTAAGAGAGAGAGGGGGGTGGGGGGCATGCCAGTGTTTGTTCACTCACTCAGGAGTGCTGGGCCCAGAAGATGCATGTCTGACCTTTACAGCAGGAAACCCTCACCGCTCGACATCACATACACTTGTATGAATACAAGGACATAGACCCCCCCCCCCTCTCTCTCTCTCTCACACACACACACACGCACACACACACACAACTTTCTCTGATATCCAATCATAGACCAAATACCAAATTAAATTTATTCACAAACCATCTACAAAATGTATGTAAATGTAATACTGAGAGAAAAAGGAAAACATTAGAGATGATCTGTTAAAATCATCCCTGTCCTTAACTAATCAAGGATCCATCATTCTCATTCTAATACCCTTCAGTGGACAAGGCACTACCTTATTATTGGTATAATAAGGTATTTTATTTATTATTAGGGGTCCAAGCAGAGCAGCTGCGAGAATCCAATTGTTTTTGTTCTCATTATTATTTTTCTCTGCCTAAAAGTAGCTGTGCAGCATAAACCATAAGGCCTAGGAATGTGAAACTTCACAATATGGTCTCAGACCCTAGTCTCTACTCTACTCAGACCCCCAAACATGAGGTACTGCCCCTATAGGTGCCGCTAAAATAATAATCAGTTTAAGATTTTGCACTTTGCCCATCATCTAGAAAGATTAAGGGTCTGGCCATGACTAATGTAATGGCCCAACTCGAGGGGCGGCACCAAGCACGCATTTGAACATCTTGCTGCTCACAATTGGATAACACTACGACCAATGTTTACTGACTGATTTCAGACTTCGACGCAATTGGATAACACTACGACCAATGTTTACTGACTGATTTAGTCTGTTTAGTCTCTGGTCCACCTCTATCAGATACACCGAAGTATAAGTATAAGTATATATACTCTTTTGATCCCGTGAGGGAAATTTAGTCTCTGCATTTATCCCAATCCGTGAATTAGTGAAACACACTCAGCACACAGTGAACACACACTGAGGTGAAGCACACACTAATCCCAGCGCAGTGAGCTGCCTGCAACAACAGCAGCGCTCAGGGAGCAGTGAGGGGTTAGGTGCCTTGCTCAAGGGCTCTTCAGCCATGCCTACTGGTCGGGGTTTGAACAGGCAACCCTCCTGTTAAAAGTCCGAAGCGCTAACCAGTAGGCCACGGCTGCCCTAATTGCGATTGGTTCCTCGCGATGCAAGGGGTAAAAGTAACATGCATCATTGCTCATTGCCAGAGTGTCTCATTGAGACAATTCAAATTGTGCTCTCGCGAGAACTCTGGATTTCCAGGGTAATTATGACCTGGATTCAGTAGATTTTCATTCACTGGATGAAGCAAAGAGACAAATAAAAAAACCTATGAGCCAAGGCTGTTGCTGCAAACATGTGTTTTGCTTGTGGTAAATGTTTATTTTTGTTATTCTCTCTGAGTGTGTGTTGCTGAAGGAATTTGTCCATGTACCTGTGTTGTTGTTGTTTTGAATGTGTGTCTAACAGTATGTGCTTCGCAGAGGATATGACAAATGTATTTGTGTGTCTGCGCGTCCATGGATCATTGTGATGTTGTTTATGGTGTGTGTGTGTATTAGAAAGACCTCTCTCCTGGGATGGGGAAACAGCAGGGGGAGTCTGAGGGTAAGGCTGGGTTGTGGCAGGGATGGAGAGCCTGAAAGCCCTGGAGGTGGCACTGGGAGAAGGCGCCTGGTCGCTGGTCGGGTTTCAGTTGTGGAGCATCGCCCCTCCCTCCATCCCCCTCTCCTCAGGCCCAGCACTCCCTTCCAATCCCCTCCTCAGGCAGCTAAATTTAGCCCCCTCTGCAGACCTCTGGCACTCTCTCAAGAAGGATGGCAATGTCATCCCCCTGGATGAAAAGAGAGACAGAGAGAGAGAGAGATAGAGAGAAAGAGAGGCAGAGGGAGAGGAAGATATAGGGAGAACGAGTGAGAGACAATAATAAAATATAGCCGCAAGCGGCAACAATCGGGCTCCAAGCAGATGTAGAACACTGGGAGCATTGCAGCATTTGTTGCTGTAAGCCACAGTGGAACTGTAGGTCTCAGCCTTTGCCTTTTGTGCACTGAGATTGAGAATGTAGAATTTTGAGAACTGATAAGTCAGGGCAACACCATGTCCTTCAAAGCACCACCATACCCACAAGATTAAACATTTTTGCTCATTTCTCAAGTACAGTTAGACCTAGACCTCTTTGCAACATGTAATATGTCAGTTGAAAACACATGTGAGCTTACATAAATATAGACATTCACACCATTTTCACTGAAAATGATAATGCTACTAGAGATGTCCGATAATATCGGCCCACCGATATTAGCATAAAAATGTATTATCTGTTAATATCGTTATCGGATTTTTTTTGCCTTAAAACCGATAAAATAATGCTTGCGTTACACCCAAATAGTGCCTATGCGCTCCTGAAGCGTTTACCGGCGCACAGATGATGACCTCATCAAGCTGCGTCTTGAAGCATACAAACAAGCGTGGATGGCTGCAGTAACAAACTTGCTCGCTCTGTTTCAACATTATGTCTGTGGTTTGGAATTGGCCATGGCCGTCGTAGCCCCTTGAGTTGGCCGTGACGCCTCTTTGAAAATCAGAGGTTTACAGGCCACGGTGGCCTTGGTGCCCCCTTCTTTAAATATTCTGCTTTGCGTCCTACTAATAGCGATATATATTTAGCCTATGGCCAAATTACGCAGTGGAGAAAGTGACAGCGCAAGAAAGTGCGTCCAAATTAACCCATTCTTCTCAGTTGAACTACTCGCGAAGTAGCCTACTCATCACACAGACATCACAAGTATCACATGAAAGAGCTTTTTCTCAACTTTTAAACGATGTTAGCCGCTAATTGCTGTGGTGAACGGTTCGCGAGAAAAGTAAATATCATTCAATCATAAATTCTACTGAAGGTTTTGCGTCCATCTCCCTACCCATTCATCTCGGTGGAATCCTTCAGAACCCTTCGTTTAACATATGACAAACCATATATCAGAATAAACAGCAGACCTTACCGAACAGAAAGGTGTAAATCAGTCCCCTGTAGGCTACAGTTAGCCGTTCAAGACTAATCCCGTTTTGAATTTGCAGTAAATTTCAACATACATGGATGTCTCCAAATTTGGGATTAAGTTTTACACTGTGTTTAAATTGTTCCACATTATTTCATAACGGGCCAAATACAAAACAAATATTACAAATGTCGCCTAGATATCGGTAAATCAGAGGACAGCTGACTAAGAGTTTGTGAAAGTAGCCTTAATGATCACAAAATGCTAAGCATACATCTAGGCTATTTGAGTTTCTTAAAGCTGAGCTGTGCTTAAATTGTTCAATACATGATTTCATAACAGGCCAAATATAAAATAAATGTTAAATATAGCCTAGATATCTGAAAATATTAGATGATCAGATGATTTACAGTTATATGTAATATGTCATGTTTTATGTTTTTGTATACAGTGATGCAGGTCTACTGCAGTGAATACAACTTTGATCATTTTTATAGCCTACAGCCTATAGCCTATAGTTAACTTTGGCCTTGGTGCCCTGACATGTGGCCTTTGTGCCCCCCACCAAATATGCCCAACTGAAGGCCAAGTGGCCTTGCCCCTAAAATGGTGAAATTCCAAGCCTGATTGTGGGTATGGCCCGTTATGTACTTCACCTCAAGCCTGAAGTATTTTTTGTAGCTCAAACAAATGTTTTCAAAATTGTGCAGTATAGTTGCTTGCCACATTGTAATTGACTCATATTTGTGCATTCATTCAATTAAGGTGATTGAGTTTTAGTTAAAGAAACAGTTCCTGAAGCATCCTACAAATGCAGGCTGATTTAACACAGAAAAGGGATAGCCTGTCATACACTATGCCTGTTATTTTAGTTGGCTTTACATTCTGCTATGTTGCACATAGTTGTTCAGGTACAATGTTTTATCATTTGTGAAGAAGTAAAATTTGCCCTATTTGTTGTGGGCATTGTCAAGATTATCTCAGGGAGAGTGTAATCCAAACTGTTGTTTGAGACAATTAAAAAATAAAAAATAAACATGGCACTTTTTCCCTAAATTAAGTTGAAGTATTTTTCTTATTTTGCACAGACAATGTTAACATTTGGAAAGCCTTGTTGCATTCAAGAATGCATCCAGTGGGGCATCACAATAACATTAAGCATGTTGTATTAATTCCACAACAGGAGATATATGATGTTACCTAAATTAGTTTTGAGGAAAAATAACCCACATATCGACATCGGTATCGGCTGATATCGGAATCGAAATTTGAGAGTTGGACAATATCGGCATATCGGATATCGGCAAAAAAGCCAATATCGGACATCCCTAAATGCTACTGATCAAGAAAAACCTGGTCTTAAGTGAAATGTGCAGTTATTTTGAGAGAACACTGTTAAGAAGTAGCTTGTGATGTGCCTTGTGGCAAGACCTTAGCAACAAGTCCCTGGCTATGCAATGCAAAGCCTGCTGGTGTGCTTGGATGAATGCCATTCAAATGTTATTGGTTATGTGTTGCTTTTTGTCAGGGTATATATTCAGTCATAACCCCTATGTGCTTGTCACAGACACACTTGCTCTTAAAGGGAATGGAACACTTAACATTTTTGACCATGCTTCTTGCATCTGAATACTTATTCCACCATCCACCCAAGGCCGTAGCCAGGATTTTTAAAATACCGAGATCAGGGACATCGCCAGAAATTTTGGGCCGCCCGTTTTCTTTATAACTTGAACCAACACACTTTTCCACAATTTCCATTTTATTTAGATGCACCTCAAGAGCCTTTTCCCAAATTGGTTTTTGATATTTAGACCCGACCCTGCTCCATCTGTAATTAAGAATGCTCTGCTTCTCCATCAGCATAGGGAATGTTGCATTTATAAATTGCAGGGTCATAGGCTGCAGAGCTTATAGGCTATACCTTCTCACTCACTTGGGAGGGCCCTTCACCTATCATTTCCCTCTATTATCTTCTTTATCCTCAACTGCCTGATTTCTTTCTCCTGTATCTTGTGTTGGATTGCTTAAAACAACAAATATCAATAATTTATATAATTTGACAATGTTACAGTATGTTTGGGCCATGTGATAATATCCATCACACCATTAATTATCCATCCTATATAACATTAATAGAGCTTCAGTTTCAGTGCAGGTTAGCTAACTGCATCTCCACTGAATTTCAACATAACATTTTCATTCCAGGTTAGCATCTCATTGGTAGCCATATTACAGCTGTACTGTATTCAACCATTACCTTGCTCACCTTCCCTCCTTCTCTTTGTCTGCTCAACTTCTGTGGGTTTTCCAAACATTAACTTTGTTGCAGCCTTTGTTCAGGTCAGGTGAAAGCCTTTTGACAGAAATGAACAAACCGTCAAGTTAATTTATTTTGGATAATGGATTTGTATTGACGTTTAGGCTATGTGAGCTGCGTTGCGTTTTTTAAATAGCCTAGTTTATTGGCACAGTCCACGATAACCGAGTCGACGCTACTTTTGTTTTGACATGTCAGAGGTAGCCAATCTGCAACGACCGGTGTCACGTGATGGTGCGTTAATGCAAGGATAATTGTCTCGTCGGATATTTGTAGCCTACTTAATAAATTAAACGAAACTTGAAGAAAATACCGAGGACATGACCTCGGTGTCCTCAATGGTAGCTACAGCCATGCATCCACCTATAAAGTCAAACCACCCTGTTACTTCTAAGCAGGTGCGCCTGCAGGAATGAATGCTATGGTACGCACACCCACCTACAGACAAACTGCAGACAAACTTTACTTTACAGAAATTCTCTCTCGTTGTTGAGTAGCCTGATGGTACGCACAGTGCGTACGGCCGTACACATGCAGGTGCGCCTGCTTCT
Source organism: Alosa pseudoharengus (assembly GCF_046254945.1). Taxonomy (NCBI): domain Eukaryota; kingdom Metazoa; phylum Chordata; class Actinopteri; order Clupeiformes; family Clupeidae; genus Alosa; species Alosa pseudoharengus. The sequence continues at coordinate 31,121,990 of NW_027468689.1, read as the reverse complement.
AAGTACAATGAGCTAAGGAAAACACTGAGTTTTTAACCAATTCTGGAATGCTATGCAGCTTATGAGTGACATGTCAGTGTTCTGACAGAGAGGTTAATGATAAACATATCACTGTATTAAAGGACAACCCCCTAAATATGCATGTCTGTGGAATAGCACACATCTCTTGCAACAACAACACTGAACAACGGGTGAGCAGTGGGAGTAAGATGAAAGCACTGTCTTTCCCTCTCCCTCTCTTGCTCTCTTCCTCTTTTGCTCTCTCCATCTCTCTTCCTCCCTCCCTCTCTTAACCTCCTCTCTTTTTATCACTGTAACCCTGCCTTTTAACAAACCTGGGAGCATCACTTTCTATTCATCTCAGTCACTTGAAAGTTGCCCTCAGTCAAAAGATGCAGTTGGGGTATCAAAGCCCTCTTTGTTTTCCGCATGAAAAGGCAGTGCCTCTAGTTGTCTACTCTCTGTGTGTGTGTGTGTGTGTGTTTGCATGTGTTAAAAACACCATGAATCAGGGACACTTCTTAAATTGACAGTTTATTTACTTCTCAATGTGTGTGTGTGTGTGTGTGTGTGTATATATGTGTGTGTGTGTGTGTGTGTTGGTGTATGTGTTTGTATCTCTGGGTGCATGCTGAGCGCATGAGTGGGTTTCTGCACTGTGACTGAGAGTGTGATTACTGGCCGTCATGACATTACTAAAATGGCAGCATATGTGGTAATTGAAGCATCGTTAACGGCGAATTGAGACAAGTAGGCCACACAGTTGAGATGGGTATCTGCTTCTGCTTGACGACTCAGAGGTAGAGCACACACACACACACACACACACACACACACACATGTAAATACACATTTGCAGAGCATATCCATTGTGCCCTAAAGGAAATTTTGGAAGGTACTCCTCATTTTCCCATATTAAATAAAAAAGGTATTATTTATTTTAGAGCCTTCTCAAATGATTGATCCTCCTGTTAAAGGTAATGTAACCGGATGAAGTGTGTTAAGACTGACACCTAGGTAGGCTATCTATACCTACTCCCCTCCAACAGAGGGAGTCCGTTGTAGGCTAACCTCCTCTATTTGGTTTTCCACTCAGGTACTATAGGGCGTGGTTGGGACTAGGAAGTAGATAAGAAGTAGGGATGGGCAGAACGAGGCTTTGTGAAACAACGAAACGTTCGAAGCAATTGCGCCGGAATGTGTCGAGGTTTCGAAACAATCCGACACCCGTAACTCCATGTTAGCAAAACTAGCCACTAGATGTCACCATCACATTTTGACCGTGAAGCACAACTGCTTCAGACGAAGAATATAAATAGCCAACATGGAACGCAAGATTTCTTCCACAGCCACGTGGTTGAGTGGTTAACACACTTGCATTCGGCCAGAGCGTCCGGTGTTCGATTCCCTGCTGGTGCTTAGAAATTTCAGACTATATGCCTTCAATAACTAGAATATTTTTATATCTGCCAGTTAGATGTTTTGTTATTTCAGTTTCATAGTACATTATCCTTTGGAATATGCTGGAGAGGAAAATGCTACAATGGTTTTAAAATGTAGGCTATGCTTATGGCCCAGGGTTTTTTTTGGGAACATGTTGTAGGGAAATAAAGGATACATGTGAAGCAGGTTAGACTAAACAGGTACAACATGTTTTTTGTATGTCAACATACATTTTTATTTAGGAATAACAGTTGTTCTGCCGTCTTGGCATTCAATCTGTTTCTTGTTTTTGAATAAACCTCCCCAGCCTTGGAAAAAATTCTTTCACAAGGCACACTTGTTGCTGGCATGCACAAATATTTTTTGGCCATCACAGTTAGGTTTGGATAAACCACTCTCCTCTCCTGCCAGTATTTCAAAGGGTCAGCTGTTCTTGAAATAAAGGCATCAGTCATATATTTTTTTACTTCTGCTACTATCTAAATATTAACGTCACTAGACTATATCTATCTAAACTATCGCTCACTGTCTGTCTCTAGCCTGTCAACTAATCTATATCACTAACCTATCAATCACAAGAAAGCACTATAAATCTCTATATGTCTCTATGTCTCTATGTCGCTATATCTCTCAAAATCTCTCTCCTCACAAAAAACCCACAAAGATAGGATGTGTTTGAATGACTTTTAAGCATTCTGGGACTTTGTAATTTAGATCAAACAGGTGTTTACTCGGGTAATTGGCTCGCGCGGTAAGGCTGTGCACCTGTCCAAACCAAATTGAAACACCACGAAGCCTCACTAAGCCATGGTCACGTGACATGGGCGTTTTGAACCACACTTCGAAACACTGTTCGAAACACTTGCGTTTCGGAAGCTCGACACTGTTTCGAAACGTCAGCTTCGAGCGTCACATCCCTAATAAGAAGCAGCGTGTAGAGTGGCTTAATAAGCCTATTTCACAGTGTCCAGGTGTCCGGCCTCATTGATGTTAATGATGCCTTAATTGGCAGGGTAAAACGTCTTCCTTCTTTTGTCTTTCCTGTGGACTTTTCTTTTGCTGTCTATGGGACTGTGCTGTTCCACAGGAAGTTGATTTACACAGCGACCCCATCTTGTGAAATGGGCTAATTGTCAGTCTTAATTGTTTGGTTGGGCCGGTCAGCGCGCGTCAAGTGCGAGCTGGTAAAAGTTAATTTAAATACTGGAGTCAGAATCCTCGTTTTCCGAGTCAAGCACAACTTGTTAAAAGTTGTATGAGAGTTCATTCATACTGGTCGGTGCATAGCCTTTGCTCTCAGCGTCAAGCACAACTTGTTAAAAGTTGCACGAGAGCAGTTCAGTCATACTGGTCGGCGCATCGCCTTTGTTCTCAGCTGAAAGCAGAGACGGTAAGCGCCTATTATTGGCAGCATTTACAAAGCACGATGCCTTGGACTGTTGTAGCTAAGTCACACATTAACGTCTCTCTCCTTGTTCTCAGTCGTGAGCTGGAGCAGCGAGAGTTTTTCCTTCACACTGGCGAATTGCTGTAATGCTGTAAACAGGAACGGTAAGCATCTGTTTATGGACTGTTGCGTGCAACTTAAGAAGCCCAGTAACCAAGGCCGCACTTTAATAGAGCGGGGACCATTAGTGCAAAGTAGCAGTTCATTAATGTGGGATGTACTTTGCTGTTTGTTTGTTTTCCCTGCTTAAACATGCACTATTGCTGTGGGTAAAAAAAAAAAAAAAGATTTTATATATGTATTATGTGTGATATGTTGTAAGTGGGACATTATACCATGTGAACACTATTTTGTAACCCAGGGAAGGACGATACAAATAGAAAGAAACCTGTGCAGTTGGTTGTATGCTACGTGTGCTTATGGTATGCTTGTGATTTGTTGCAGACACCGAGTGCTCCTAGGTGTAATTGCCGCTTTCCCTTATCGTAATTTTAAGAATTGTACCGTACCTCCAAGACTCATTGTACATTTTGTATATGTGTTTTGTTTGTTTCTTTTCTTCTTTTTTTAAAGGGATGGTTGTTATTTTGAATGGTTTTACCAAAACAGTATTTTAACATCGCACAACACTTGTCCGCAGTCAGCCTCCAACATAGATGTGGTGTGGCTTCACATGTATTACCCAGTGTTGAGCTTGCATGCTTATACAGAGTTTTCTTATTGTGGTTGCAGTGCTAACTGAGATTGAGGTGTCTGATACATTGTGTTTTGTGTGGTAGTGAGGCTGCGCTGTTGGTCATTTGTGTGCCCTCGGGCTGTATTGGTTGCCAACCGTCAATATTTTAACCAAACCGTTAAATTATTTTTGTATACCAGTCTCTTTTTCTCTCTTTGAATCCTTTAAGATACCTGTGGAAGGGAACTAGGCAATGCTATAGGACTAGTTTCATTATGTTACAGTAAATTTCTGAAAATAAGACTTATTTGAAAAAGTAAAATTAGATACTACAGACAGCTAGGAGTGTGCTTGTGCCCGGGGAGTGAACACTGAAATATCCCTTTCTTTCTTATCAAATAGTAGACATGATGGCAACATGTCTTTGTCTTCAGTCTCAGGGCCAGAGCCGTCTCTGTGTTTGCTGAACTGCATTAACAACATAAAGGTCATACAACTCATACCTAGGGAACAAACATTCTGAGTAAATACAACCCCATTTCCTACACTGTGTACAATGTTAATACAAAACAGATTGCTATGATTTGCAAATCATGTAAGCCCTAACAAATCTTGGTCTATAAACATTTGGGAACTGAGGAGACTAGTTTCTGGAATTTTGAGAATTAAATGTTATCCCATGCTTGCCCAATAATTTTTTGTATGTTATGTTTTCTTTTTGTTCCATGATGCAACCAGTGTCAGGTCTGGACAGCAGGCACACATTTATCGGTGCAGGTGAACAGAAAATACATCTGCCTGGCACTCAGAATACCAAAATGTATTAACTCAAGATAGCCATTGTCTGTTCTGATTGAGTATGGAGCTACATTTGTCTCAATAATATTTGTATATGCGCAGAGGGGGATCCACACATATTTCTTGATTTGCATGTGTGTTTTGATATCTACAAATAAAAAAATCATATTTGTAACTCGTATATTGATTTTTACAAATATAGATGTGCATTTGTAAATAAAATGCCATTTGTAAAACCGAAAATTTCATTTGTGAAATGTGATTCTGCATTTGTGGATCACCAGCACACGCATTGTTCGCTTTCCAAAGTTACGTGTTTTTGAGATGTTCTTCACATGAAAGTCACACAAATCCACACGTAAATAGGCCTACTTTAATTCACTGGCACACAGAAATCGCAATCCAGTAGATGGCGACATCCACAAATATTTCTTGACTTGTATTCGTGTTTTCACATCCACACATAAAAAAAATCATATTTGTAACTTGTAAATTGGTTTTCACAATTGTAGATTGTTCATTGATGTATTTTTAAATGAAATGGCATTTGTAAAACTGAAAATTGCCTTTGTGAAATCTAATTTTGCATTTGTGGATCACCAGCACACACAGTTTTCGTTTTCGCATTTGTGGATCACGTATTTTTGAGACAAACTTTGCGCACAGAAGCCACCCAGATCCACAAGTAGCCTGCTGACACTTTCTAATCCAGTAGATGGCTGTGTTGTTCTATGGGACTCATAACCTAAGATTCTTTGCTCATAACACACAGAGCTAGCGAACCTAGTTCTTAAATCTAACAAGTTATGCCTTTTACAACAAGCTTTTTGATGGAAAAGTGGTGTTTAATTTCCATAATCTTTGTTTAGTAAACGCATAAAACTGTCAGTTTGCAATAGTGTTGTCACGATACCAAAATTATGACTTCGATACGATACCTGCCATAAATATCACGATGCTCGATACTAAAACGATACTACGGCGAAATCCTAAGATATCTGGAGAAGAAAGGACTCGTACCTCCTCCAAGTGTATTGAGTCATTTGTGTTGAATTTGGTGCACTTTTGTAGTGTGTAGGTCAATTCTGGGTTCTAAACTTCCTACATAATTATAATTTTTTTATAGTCAGTAAAATAGTAGGCCTACTTTGTGTGATTAAGGCCTTTATTGTTTGTTATAGTTCATTTACATTGTGTTGTGGCAAAGTAGCTTTAAATAGCCAAACTAGGCTAGATCAAGGTCAGTGTTAAAATTACTGCATGCAAATCACTGAATGCTATGCAGAGGGGCCTAATCTTTAGGCCATCTGATGTACAGTATAGGCTACCCTAGGCCTTCCCGTGTTCATGGGATTTCTTTGATAGTTGCAAAGGGGAAAATGTGAGGATAGTCTTCTTTGTGCCCAGTGTACAAGTACGACGTTCCAACCACTCAGGTCTTCATCAGATAGGCCTACACCATTACCTGTTGCAATATATCTGTGTGCATTCCTACATTACGTCTATTTCTTTGATAACATGATTTGCTACCACGTACTGTAACAATAAGCCGCTATTATTATTAGGACTCAACACGCTTTGGTGGTGTTATGCTGTGGGCTTTAATTAGCGCATTTCGGGTAGCCTATCCTACATCTGGGCAATAATTATTGAACAAATTGCAGTCTACATGCCATGACAAATATTACCAGTAGTAGGCTGCTACTGACCGAACATGAAATAGATAGTTTACAAGTTATGGTAATGTTATTCTGGCGTGAACATTGCGCTTTCATCACGTTAGCACCCTATGATTACAGCTCGTTATGTCTCGTCAAAATGATTACAGCTCTGTCTCTTCAAAATTCATTGATGAAGGAAGGTTCGCTTTATCCCAGAGAACCATACTCGTTTCACTTAGGCTAGACTAAAACATAAGAGAAGAACTTGGCACTAACCATGTAGTCGTGTTTTCTATAGCATATTCGTTAACCTGTCGTTCTTTGAACTCTTTAAAAATGTTGGGATATATCTGCGAGGTGTTTAGCCAAGTTCCATGCGTAGCCTACTGCTTTTAAATGACTTTGTGTACCTGATGGCTTGCCTTCACGCGATGTATCCGAAATAGTTGCAGATTTCACTGCACCTTTTGTTTTATCCACAAGGCCTAGAACTGTCGGCAAAGAACTATGTTGACGTTGGCTGCGCACTCACTCACTCAGAGCTGCCTGCTTGACACGCCCACTTGCCTAGATGCGTGCAAGGAGCAGTGGGAGCAGCAGTTGACACAGACACAGAACGTTATTATTGTATCGAAGTATCGATTCTAAAAACGTCTGAAATCGTATCGTTTTTTGCGTGAAGGCATCGCGATACCTTTTTAGTATCGATACACCGTGCAACACTAGTTTGCAAGCGAAATCAAGAATTACGATCTTTGAGTTTTCACAACTTCGGCCACATGTCAAGGGACATCAAGTTAATTCACTAACCATGTATAGTTGTCATTGGTCATACCCAAGCATGTATGACAGTCTGAAAGGTTATTGTGGACTGTCTGTTGGGTAACAGTCTTATTTGCTTACTGTCCCCTCTGTGTTTTCTGAACACCCAATTGGTGGCTTGAAGTAAACCTCTTGGTTTTTGTCCTGAGGAAGGTCAGACATCACAAACATTACAAAGGGAGATGTGTGTGTGTGTGTGTGTGTGTTTTGCTACGTTCTGTTGTTTGTGTTTTGTCTGATGTTGATCTGGGGGGATTCATCAAAAGCATCTGCCAGTAGGCACGAGGGGAAGGGGAGCGAAGCTGGGACAGGCGTAAACACACCTGTGTACTGATGCTACCCTGCCAGCTACACCTGAGAACATGCCTGGAAAAGCATACACGCATAAGCCACGGACAAACAGTGTAAGAGACTGATTTTATTCTGTTTTCTAGAAAACATTTTTTTTTAAGGTAAGGTATACTTTATTGTCCCCAAAGAGAAATTCATCTTGGGCTCCAGCCACTGCATCACATAACTTTCAGTATTATTCAGCATACATGACACCAGCGTCGGCATCATGGGCAGGCTCGTCCAATGTGCCTCCCCCCCCCCCCGCCGACAGTTCTCTCCCTGTCATAAAAAAAACAATCTAAATATTATTATGGCTATGATTGAAATTAAATCCATAATGAACACTGATGTTGAACACTTACTCAAAATAAGGAATACTAAGAGGAATACTGCACACTCGGACACGGTCGGTGATGTATCTGCAAAACATGGGCCTCACTGTTAGTTCACTTGAGGGGTGATATGGTTATGGTGTTTTGCTGAGGCTTGTTTGCTGCAGCCATATCTCTCAGATCTCCTCTAGGAAACTTCACCTCCGTCTTATTTTTGTAATGGAGCTTGGCCAGCTTGGTGTTGTGCTTCTCTGTGTTCACTGAGAGAGAGAGAGAGAGAGAGAGAGAGAGAGAGAGTACATGTGTGCATGTATTTGTACTGTATATGACAGCATTGTAAAAGCTCAACATGCAAAAAACTGAGTGAGCGGAGCTGAGCGGTGCGAATATCCCGCTCCTCGCTCAGGTGGCTGTTCACTCGGCTGCTCCTCCGCTCAAATTCACGTCAGGCCGCTCCGCTCAATTTCGCTCCCCGCTCCACTTCAAAATCCTCCTGCTCCAGTGAAATCGCTCCACGCTCGCTCCAATTTAGAACGTATTGTAAAAGATAGCCTAATGCAACACTGACAGTGCAACAACGAACAAGCTTGCCAACGTCAATACACATAAGCCTAAAACTAAAGGGATACGTGGGATTAATTGCCTAAATAATACAGGTTTAGCATCCGAGTTTTACTTCAGCCTTACTTAAAGCATAGGCTATTCAAATTGCAAAATCGATTAAAAATCGTTTTTCTTAGCACACTCTCCGTTCTTAGCACACTCTCCGTCTCTCCGTAGCACACTCATGTTTCCACGAAATGTCTTCTTAAATTCAAAATAAATCTCACTGGAACAGTTTCACCACATAGTTGTTCTTGCTCTACATTGTTAGTATCTAGTTGTTTTGTAGGAATAGTACGCTTGTAAGCCCTATGACTTTCAGTTTCCTTTCTAAAATATTTAGCGACTTCATCCCCAACGAACTAACTGTAATGTCGGCATGCTGGACTAGTCCTATGTGCTACGGACTCTGGGACAAAGATTTCTGGGATACGGGGGAGAACTCTGGGGGTTGTTTGTGTGTGTTAATTGCCTTTATTTACTGTTTTAATGTCCGTGTTTTAGTGTAGCGTGTTACCCTTTTAGTTCTCCCTCGTGTGTGATCCTTTTTGTGTGGGGGGCTGCGTCCACCCCTGTATGTGTAGTGTGTGTGTTTGACATGCCTAGTGTGCGCTGTTTCCGTGATCTGTATTCTCTCCCCTGACTCTAATTGCTAGTCTATAAAGGTTTTCTTAGACGAGGCTCTGGCTATACCTAATTCGTTACAATTATGGCCAATATGTTAATTTTGGATTGTAGCGGTCTTGGTTACACTTTGAAGATGTGAGCTCCGGGTGTATTTGGGCATGCCCCACATTCGTGGCGTGAGTGATATCGGAGCGAAAATGGAGCGGGATAGAATGGCCGCTCCGGCCTCTGAATAAAAAAGCGCTCCGCACTCCAACAAAATGCCATCCGCTCCGCTCCTCGCTCGCTCGCACTCCGCTCACTAGCTCTGATGTCTATGTCTATCTATTAGGTCTCCTATATAGATATTTGAAAGAAGTCATCATACTGACTACCTGATAGGAATATAAACACAAACATTTCCAGCCATTACATGAATGTTTGATAGATATTTTCAGACTCATTTATTTTGCAGCACAAACACATTAATGTCCAAGTGTCTCATGGTTAATATTCATACGTTTTGATTTCATAAAGGAAACTCTGCTGCATCTGAAGTGAATTTAATATTTCAGACCGGGCCTGCTGGATTGCCGCTGATGAGTTACCAGGGGACAGAGAGAGCACTTTCCATTTTAAATATTTCCTCCAATTTAATCCATGGTTTCATACAACTGATCCATGGCAATGTTTGTGCTCTTGTCAAAATGAGGCAAAGTCACAACTTTTTTTTTTCCAGGACTCTCGTATATCTGTGTGTTTGTGTGTGTGAAGGTGTCGTGTAATTACAGGTCTAAGGACGGTTTAAATTTCAGAGAGCGGCCAGATATGCATAGAGGCCTATTTTCAAAACTCACCATGATTGTAATGATATAGATGCTGAACATATTTGTTGATTACAGTGTCTGCATTCTGTATATTGTAAATATGCTCTTAGTCTAACTGATAGTTCAGATTTGCCTCTTCAGTAAAACAACTGATTTAACTAGCAACAACCAACTACAAAGCAAGGATTAATTTGTTCACTGGAACTGTACGATAAGTGTTTTCTCTAAAGTTGACAGAAAATCAATGAATAATACAAATATGTTAGTTGATGTTATCAAGTTCGGCAGCAGCCTTGTCAGAACTGGACTGCCTCAGTCAACTCTCTGTTAAAGTTTCAACAAGTTGTCTTCATAATAATGTGATGGGGATGTAATTGCATGTAGCCAGGTCTGGTGTGGTGGATAGCCTTTGGGGTTCTTTGTTGGGTTTTGGGTCACTCCCACCATGTTCATGTTCACGTATAAGTGACTGTGTTGTTATTCCTGCATGTATCTAAAGCCCTCCTTACACTGACAGACTTTGGCAATATTTGCAAAGATTTGGAAAAGATTTTTGAAAGACTACGGTCTCAGACCCTCTCACATCTAAAGACAAGGAGTAGAGTTTTAAGTCGCAGACTATGATTTTGCAATGACTAGGGATCTTGCAGGGTCACTATTTCCAAGACTGCAACTAGATTCCTTTAAATTATTACCCATCGTGCAATAGATAAACAGGAACTGAAATGATAGCCTACTCAACTCAAAGTCGTATTTTCGTGTTTCTGCAGCATTGTTTCATGCGTGACATCTCTAACCGATCTAGAGTTGTTCTGTCACGTGGAAGAGCCGACTAAATATGTATAAGAAATGACAAATATGATAAGAATAACAAATAATCGGCTACAGCTGTCGCCTACTTTGTCCCTTACTGTTTGGTGTTGGAGAGAGGTCACTATTGGTTTTAATAGTTCACGTCACTATTTGCATGAGCCACGACTAGAAAGACTTGCGATAACGGCAAAACTAGAAAAGGACTGACTCCGACTGACTTAAATCCGCTAAGATTGGCACCTTACATTTAACGATCTAGTTGACGGGAGCGCGCCGCGATTCCAGTACAACTCCCATTATTTCTGTCCGACTTTGGAAATTTAGTCGCCGACTGTGAAAACAGACCAAAATCGTACAATGTAAGGCCGCCATAACTTGCTGATAAAAAATGGCAGAGAGCCAATCAGCCTGCGGTGTGTGTTCAATTAATGCCCACGTCACATTGGTGTCAGAAGTAGGATTGGAGCATGTTCACGCCCATAATGGCAACAAGGCATCTCAGAGATGCCGATCCATGGCTGTACCAGAAGGGCGCATCATGGGTTCCAGCTCAGCATCGGTCTTCAGCAGAGGATCCAATGCCCTCCCTGGAGATGGCCCCCCAGGAGCAGTCACCACGCAGTCTGCTGGGGGGGTTACCACACCGGGGGCCACAGTGCAGGATTTCACACTGCAAGCCGCCTGCATCCCAACGATGGACACACCGAAAAGGGCGACCACAAAACTTTCGTCGTTTAGTGGAGGAGGCTGTCTTGAAGCATACCTCGTTCAAGTGCAACTGGCGGCCGGCTTTAATGATTGGTCGGTGGAGGAAACCGGGGTGCAGGTCGCGCTTTTGTAACGGAGGCAGACTGAGTTAGCATGCTAGTTGCCCGTGTAAATCCTCACAGCCCTAACCTTAAGAACACTTCTAACCGCTGAGTTGGAAGCCTGGGCTTTTAGCTCAGTGGTTAGAGCGTTCGTCTCCCATGCCGGTGTGTGTGTCAAGGTGGCGGGTTCGAGGCCCGTGAGCGGCAAACGAACCGACTTTGTAACACTTGGCATTCCAGACGTTGATGGACATGCCGCCGGGTGAGCAGGTGAGTTGACCTGCCATCAAAGAAGCACTGCAGCACCGCTTCAGCCACCGTGATTTCGCAGAGGACACTCGAGAGAGGCTGGCTACCTGTTGGAGAAGCGAGAAAGAGAGAGGGACACATTGTTGGCGCGTCTGGCGTATCCACCGACCCTGCTAAAGTTACTGCAGTGAAGGCCAGTCCCTCGCGATGTCGCTGAGCTACAAAGTTTCCTAGGACTTCGCCTCCTACTACAGACATTTTGTGCAGGACTTTGCCACCATAGCAAGCCCACTTAGGGTGACCAGACGTCCCGAAAAATTCGGGACAGTCCCGATATCCAAGCAGTTGTCCCGAATCCCGAATCCTGCCCTAATTGTCCCGAAAATTAGAGCAAAGTCTAAAAAGCAGACTCTCGAGTAGTTATTGTCTGATAGAACACATACACACACACACACACACACACACACACAGCAACGATAAGTTGCTCTAGTCGCATCTAGTTTTGTTGGTAAACGGGAAACCCGTATAAGGTAGAGACAGCTGAGCAGTAGGCCTAGGCTACGTAGATGGCAAGGCTCGAATTTTCATTCATTCATTCATTCTTTGTTGAAATGGAGACTCCGGAACCCGATGTCCACGTATCTAAAAAGCCAAAACGTATCTGCAGGTACCGACAAGACTGGGTAGGGAAATACCCCTGGATTAGTGCAGTTTTACGCAATGAAAACAAAGCGTTTTGCAATGTATGTAGGAAAGAGTTTGGTATTTCACACGGGGGGGGGAAGCAGATGTCAGGCTGCATGCTAGCAGCAAACTTCATCAGAACAATAGCACAGCTGTACAGACCAACACATTGGTCTCATCATTCTTTAGACGAGAAGATGACTCCATGAACAATAAAATCGCTGCTGCCGAGCTGACCTCTGTTTTCCACTGTGTAAGTCACCAACAATCATACAGATCGCTCGACTGTGCTCTGAAATTGACGCCAAAACTGTACTCAAACTCCGCTATAGCTAAACACGTCTGCTGCGGTCGTACAAAAGCAGACACACTGGTAACGAGCATACTGGCACCCCTTGCATCTGACTTCTCACAGAGCCTGGAGACAACCGATGTTTATTTCTCTATAGCAACTGATGCCTCCAATAAAGGCAACGTGAAAACCTTCCCCATCTCAGTAAAATTCTGGACCCCTGAGCAAGGCATCCAAAACAGAGTTCTGGATTTCTTTGAACAAGCAGCGAGAGTGCAGATGCGGTCACCGACACCATACTGCATAAGTTAGCTGAGCACAAGCTCAGCATTAACAACGTCTCGGCCTTTTCAGCTGACAATGCAGCTGTGAATTATGGCAGAAAACACTCGATTTATACAAATCTAAAAAAACACAACAGCAAGATCCTGCCCGCAAACTGCCCAGCTCACATCATACATAATTCAGTAAAACGTGCCACCAATGTATTGAAAACAGATGTAGAGTCTATAGTGATTTAAATCGTTCAATCATTTTAGCTCTTCTGCAAAGAGAGTGGCCACTCTCAAAGACATGTTTGAATTTGCTGACATGGAATACCTCACCTTGTTGCGCCACGTCCCGACACGCTGGTTGAGCCTACTCCCTGCAATAGACCGACTCATCAACACCTGGCCAGCTGTGCGGAGCTACTTCTTGTCGCTGGGAGGCGAACAGTGTCCCCGTGTCATCTGGGATGCGATCAAGGGTAACGAGCATGGAGAAGAAGATGAATGCAGCAAGCTCAAGGCCACTCTGTTCTTCTTGCAAAATATTCTGAAGATTTTCTCTGGGGCTGTGCTGAGTCTTGAGAGTGACAATCTCACCTCAGTAGAAGTCTATGCGCTGATGAACAGCCTCCGAACCCAACTCCAGCAGCGCAAAAAAGATGCTTTCTACGGAGCAAAAGTTGACCGTGTCTTCGCCTCCTCTGTTACAATTAGGGTTGACAGGCTCCGTGAAGAATTCAACAACTTCTATGATACCGCAGAGCAATACCTTGAGAAATGGTTCAACTTCTCCGAAACTGGGCACCTGTTCAATATCCAGTGTTTCAACCTTAAGGAAAAGCAAGACATCAGCTGGCGACAATTGACCACAGCTGTATCCGCCCTTCAGATGGATGAGGATCTCGACATGGATGCGCTCTACAATGAGAATTGTGCTCTGAAAGATGTCTTGCCAAATCTGGCGACACACAGCCACCCTGTAGGTGAGCTTTGGGCCCAAGCGCTAAAGAGCAGGTCTGCGTTCCCTCAGTATTACAAGCTGCTGTCCTTCGTCCTGAGCATTCCCGTGAGCAACGCTTACTCAGAGCGAGTGTTCTCAATTATGAAAGGTGCCTGGACTGACGTGAGGAACAGGTGTTCATTCAATTTGGTGCGCAGCGAAATCAAGGTGAAAATGAACTTGCAAATGAGTTGCGCTGAATTCCATAAATTCGTGTTGGGAAAGCCGAGAGTGCTGGCCGCAGTGAAGTCTTCAGCTAAATATGCTAGCACCGGGTCTGCAGCGCAACCCAATTTTAGGAGGTATAGCTTTAGAACATTTAAACTTTTGTTGTTTCTGTAATCTTATAAGCACAAAAAACACAATCTTTCTATCCTCTTTTTGTGTTATAGAGTAGATGAAGACGAGAGCGCAAGTTGCAGTGATGTCAGGGAGAGTGCACGCAGCCACCAGGAGATTTGATTCGATGTTGCTGATGTTGAAGCGCGTTTCATGACATAATTTGAGTTGATAATTCAATTATTTTTATTTCTAATTTCGAGTTCTCATGATACTGTCACACAGTTCAGTTTCTGAATAAAAATAATTAACATTTTTATTCAAGCAGCCACGAGGAGATTTGATTCGATGTTGCTGATGTTGAAGCGCATTTCATAATGACACTTGATGTAATTATTAGTTCTAATCTCGAGTTCACATGATACTGTCAGTTCAATTTTGGAATAAAAATAATCATTTTGGTGTGGAATTTTGAAGTTCATGTTAACCACACCCCACAACCCCCCCCCCCCCCCCCCACGCACCTTGTCCCGAATTTTACCCATTCTCATCTGGTCACCCTAAGCCCACTGCACCGACTGACCCAGAAAGCACAGCCATTCGAGTGGGGGAAGGACTGTGAGGCTGCATTTGACCGATTACGGGCTGCGCTAGTGAAGGGTCCTGTACTGACATTCCCCTGATCCGCCAGCAATGTGGGCTGTCCACTCCCAGCAGGGTGAACAGGGCGAGAAAGAGCCAGCCAGAAAATAACTACTGCATCACCAGGCGAGAACTGCTGGCGGTGGTCTTGAGGTTCCGACCAGAACGTATTTCTATGGGAGAAGGTTACTTTTGCATACAGATCACTCACCTGACTGTTGAACTTTCATGAGCCGGAAGGACAGCTAATGGCGGCCTTACATTGTACGATTTTGGTCTGTTTTCACAGTCGGCGACTAAATTTCCAAAGTCAGACAGAAATCATGGGAGTTGTACAGGAATCGCGGCGCGCTCCCGTCAACTAGATCATTAAGTGTAAGGCAGGGCTCCAGACTAACTTTTTGCACTGGTTGCACTGGTGCGCCTAACTTTTTTTCTTAGGTGCACCAGCACAAAAGTTAGGTGCACCCAAATTTTCAACCACATCGCATTTAACACCGCAGCAGGTTCACTTTTTTCCCTTAATTACTGTCCTATATAGGTTGTCCTATGACTTATGATTTACAATTCTACAAGAAAAGTAACTTATGGAGTGTTAGTGCTTTAAGTGCTCCACTGAGCTGAAATTTAAACTTAAAACATCTCAAGATGAATTAAATAAAAATAACAGTGAGTAAATTAACAGTGTCTTTTAAGGGCTTCAAACTGCACATCTCATGGCTCAATGTCTTACATACTATCCTTCATGATCTTTAGGCCTTGGCTAAACCAGCTCGCCAGGCTAGCATCTTCCATAGAAATGTATTTGAGCACAATTTAAAGAGATGTTCCAAGTGGGGGATTTTTATGTGATTTTGCAATGATGATTGCAATAATCATTTGACAGCCCCACAATGCAATTTACTTTTTAATTTTAGTATTTTTAAATTTTCAATATGAACATCACTATGGTTAATGCAGTAACGAAATGGTAGGCCTATTATTATAGGCTATTGCAATGACTTGCCATGCTCGATCTAAATGTGTCCATTCAATTCACCGTACACAATGACCACAGTTATACATGCAGGGAATATTCGGGCTTTAAATGTAGCAGCGATATTCGGTTTGCGCCAAATACCGGATTAAATTGATTGATGCCATCAGAATGAGTTTACACAACTCGCGCGCAAAACGAATATTGCTGTTGAAAACCGTGTTACTCTCTGCATGTAGCTGCGGTCAATGACGCACTCCTTTTCGGCGATATCTGTATCTCTGTCGTTCGGGAAGGCCGTGTATGCATTATTCGCAATTTTAAGACATCTTTTATCTGCAATGACTCCTATAAATTTGGCGCAAGTGGCATTCCTGTACGTCGGGTTTACGTTCAAACTATTTTTCTGGTAAATATTTCGGACTGAACTTGGTGAAGGGAAGTTTCACTAGGCCTATCGTAGGCAACGATAAACTAAAGCCAGCCGCCGAAAGGCAGTGGGGAGAGGGAACATTTATCTCGGCCTATGTGACCACACTGTAATGCAACTGCATCCACTCTGTTTATCTGACGGGTCTCTGACCTCTCTCTCTCTGCAGCACACACATTTTTTGTTTAAACCACGATATTGGCCAAATATGTGTCTGTTATTGAACCAAAGGTAGAGTTTCAATGCGGACACTTTTTCCTCTCTCGAATAGCTGGTTGCACCGGTGCGACCCTTTTGAAAAATTGGGTCGCATATGCGACCAAATTGGTCGCACTCTGGAGCCCTGTAAGGTGCCAATCTTAGCGGTTTTAAGTCAGTCGGAGTCCGTCTTTTTCTAGTTTTGCCGCTACGACAATATCAAACATGTTTGATATTATCGCAAGTCTTTTTAGTCGTGGCTCATGCAAATAGTGACGTGAACAATATAAAAACCAATAGTGACCTCTCTCCAACACCATACAGGAAGGGCGAAAGTAGGCGACAGCCTGTAGCCTATCCCAGATAGCAATTTCCTTTGGGCCGGATGCGCATAAAAGCCTTTAGATCAGCCTGTAGCGGACATACGGTATCTGACTGTGGGCCAGGTCTGCTCCTGATACAGGTTTCAGCTCTGCTAGCAATGCTGTTTTATCACCGGTTTACAGATTTGTCCCAGGTCCGATTTCCGCAACTCAACTGGAAGTCAGGAGATGCGTTTAAAATACAAAACACAGGGGGGCGCTGTGGCTCAGCAGGCTACAGCGCCCGTACCATATACGGGTTCGAGTGCCCACGGGGACCCAGGTTCGAGTCCGACCTGCGGTCATTTCCCGATCCCACCCCATCTCTCTCTCCCACTTGCTTCCTGTCTCACTCTCCACTGTCCTGTCCAAATAAAGGCAAAAAGCCCCAAAAATATATACTTTAAAAATACAAAACACTGATTTGGCCCAAACCTGTGATATGGATATGAGCCAAAGGACCATTTTTTCACAGCAGACCCAGGTGGTAATGACATTAATTAAGGTGCTGATTCTGCTAAATTGACTGTCCTTTCCCTACTTCGTTGTCAACTGGCTGCTAAAGAAAAAAAAAGGTATTTTGGAATGGCACAAATTTAGAAACCATGGGGGTGCACTATGTTCCCATGTCCTTTTCATTTCTACAGTAAGGCTGGAAAAGAAGATACATTTGGCTCAATATTGATCATATGCTCGTTTCATTATTTTTATTATTACCTAGCAGTGGTAAAAGTAGTCAATTGTTGTTTGTGTCAGATCTAACAGTGCTATGAGACAACCCCATATTCTTGCCACACATGCAAAAGTCCAAGCAGTAACGTTAATCAAGGATCTTTGGTTTGCTCACTATCAATCTTTTGACATGATTTGCCAGCCTGGGGTTGGACTAGGACGCAGCCCAACTTTTCAAGGTAGGCTATCTGCTTTTTATCTCTGTTGGTTTATTCAGAGACCACAACAAGCAGCCGAGCGATTGATAACTTTACTGTAAGGTTATACTATTATTTTCCAGCAATATACTAGCTTAGCTTGAGCAAAACAGCCATCACAATAACTATTTTGGAAAAAACAGTGATAACGCTAACAGGATCACTGATGATAAAAAACGAGTGTAATTGTGACAGCCTATTTTCAAAAAGGAATAATGGCTAATGTTTATTTTGTGTTGTTTCAGATTGACCATGGAGATGAATGAGGAAGACAGCCTGAATATCGATGGGAACAGTGGAATTAACACGACTTAAACTTTGTGTGGGATTGCACTTCTACAGCCAGGTTGTTGAATAAAAAAAAAAAAATAATAACTTATGTATAAAGATTTTTTTACCCCCCTATTGTTTTGTGGCCTAGTGTATGTTTATTAGTTGAGCTGTTGGGAAAACCTTACGAACTTTAGCCTGGGTGAACCTATAACGAACCTGTTAGCAAATGTGTAGCAAACAGATTTTTCAGGATAATTAATTACCAATCACATTTCACATGTCAAATAAAGCTGGCTGATATCTGATAAACGGGTCCGTACCACACACAATAAGCGGGCCCGTATTGCATATGATAAGCAGATCTGGAACACGTCAGTAACACAGACTATCATACGGAACTGGGCCAGTCTTAGCCCTTATTGGCACCAGATCCGTCAAACAGATCCAGACCAATTTTGGACCGATTGGTTTGGACGCCGGATCAGGTCCATTATGCAGATCGTGCCGGACGTTGTGGTAGTGTGGCCCAGTTCCGTCCCAGTGTATATTTGCTATCTAGGATATGATTATTTGTTTTCATTTCTTATAAATTATTAGTCGGCTATTCCACATGACAGAACAACTCTATATCTGTTAGGGATGTCACACATGAAACAATGCTGCAGAAACACAAAAAAATTACTTTGATATAAGTAGGCTATCATTTGAGTTCCTGTTGATATGTAGTGCACAATGGAAAAAATTCAAAGGAATCTATAGCAGTCTTGTAAATAGTGACCCTGCATGATCCCTAGTTATTACAAAATCATAGTCTGTGACTAGTCTGTGACTCAACAACTTTATCACTTGTCTTTCAGTGTAAGGAGGGCATTAACAGCGAAATAGGCTACCCCACAGCGCTATCGAGCGAGCTGAACGCTGCCTTCTCCGAGCAGACAGAACAGCTGTGTTTTTGCATTTATGTTAACAAAACCTGGTGCATGGACACTACCATCACCGAGAGTCACTGCTCAGCTAACCTACAGTATCTCATGGTTAAGTTTAGACCTTTCTATCTGCCCAGAGAGTTTACATCAACTGTAGTACACAATTTGTTTTGCCTTCCACAATGATCACGATTGACTATGTCAGACTAGGCGATCAGATAACCACAAATTCTTGCCACGTCTTGGTCGTAAGATTGGCCACACTACAAGATCATATAACCTATCTATGGTTGGCTTCTTGTCGCCTGTCGTCATAATGTCAGTGTCAACACGGGAGTCATAGGAGATTTCCCCAAAATTCTGACATGCTAAACTTTTGGTCGTAGAGTCGTGGAATGTCGCAGACAATAAATCGCGGGTTGTTGAATATGTCACATTACAAGATGCTTCCTCCTTCGACGTCGTTCCCAACTTTTCGTATTCGGGCACGACACCGGAAATTTGTCGGCCACGCCAAAATCGTGGCAAAATCGGGCTGAAATCGAGTAGCCCGCACAGACCATTTGGCCTACACTTAATGCTGTGAATTTGCGTCCAACATCAAATCCATAACTTTTTGATCAAGTCAAAATTCCACAAAAAAACACAAATAATTCCACTACTTTTTAACATCATCCGATAACTAATTCAATGCTGATTTATTGCTTAGCCTACTTACCACTTTAACATCATTGACTGTAACTGTTTGAACTCTGCAGTTCAACTGTTCAAATTGTAGCCTAACGTTAATTGTAACGGTTCAACACAAGCAAAACATTGCGAGCTCAATGTACGTGTGAGTTGCTATGGGAACATACACAGACAATTTTAGGAAAAGGGCTAATGCTGACCGGTCTTCAGCTATTTTGGTACGATTTATTACACATACAGAAGAATACATTTGAGTCGTTATAGGCTCTGGCTTATTATGGAGCATAGGACCAAAGTTGTGATTAAAAAAATGATCAGGGAGGAAAAATCCAAAGGGGCACGTGGGCATGGGCATGATGCCACTGACTCAGGCCACCCATGACTCCCACACGGACAGTGATTCATATGCTTCCTCCGTTCTGGACTGTATCAACTCTAACATCAACAGTGTCACCACCCTCAAACGGATTACGACTTTACCTGATCAGAAGCCATGGATGAACAATGAGGTCAGACTCCTGCTGAAGGCACAAGACATCGCATTCAGATCAAGTGATGCTCAAGTCTATAGCTCATCCAGGACTAACCTAAAAAGGGGCATCAAAAAGGCTAAGCACAACCACAAGCTAAGGATTGAGGATCATTACAGATTACAAAACTACTAACTCCACCCCCGTCACCAACACATCCTTGCCTGATGAGCTGAACCACTTCTATGGCTGCTTTGATAGGGACAACAAGGAGGTGGCCATCAAGGCTGTGGTCTCTGCAGATCACCAGCCCCACACACTCTCCATCACCGATGTGTGTGCGACACTGAGCAGGATTAATGCATGTACGCATACTCAGGGCCTGTGCAATGCCGCTGACTGAGTATTGGACTGACACTGTCACTAGCCCAGGCAGCTGTCGTGCTGGTGCCAAAACACTCCACTGCAACAAGCCTTAATGACATCCGCCCAGTTGCACTCACCCACTGGACCCCTTCCAATTCACCTACCATCAGAACAGGAGGATGTTCTCATCTCTATGGCACTTCACTCTGCCCTGTCCCACCTTGACAATAGCAGCACCTATGTGAAAATGCTGTTCATTGACTTCAATTCAGCATTCAACATCATCACCCCCTCCAAACTGATCACCAAACTCAGTGAACTGGGCATCAATACCTCCCTCTGTAACTGGATTCTGGACTTCCTAACCAACAGACCTCAGTCTGTTAGGTTAGATAACTACAACCTCTAACCTCAACCATCACCCTGAACACCGGTGTACCACAGGGATGTGTGCTGAGCCCTCATATGGCTGGCCGCAATATAAGAGGGCAGATGCACACAGGTTTTAAGCTTGTTCGAAAAGAGGTACAAAATACACAAAAATAGAAAACAATAATCGCTGCACAGAGAATAATGACCTTCAAGCTGAACAAGCAAACAAAAACAAAAACTCCAGGTGAGAAGCCATTATGACACCCACACAGAACTGGGAACACAGATGACAGCAGAGGGAGCCCGAAATGAACAATATTAATAATAATATCAATATAACTCCCAGTGTTGGCTGGCCACCAGGGAAAGGGAACATAACACCTCCCCTTTACTCCCTCTTCACCTAGGATTGCACACCTGTACATGGCTCTAACACCATTGTCAAGTTTGCAGACGACACTACAGTGATTGGTCTCATCAGCAACAACGATGAGACGGCCTACAGGGAGGAGGTCCAGCACCTAACATCGTGTTGCACTGACAACAACCTGGCTCTCAACACCAAGAAGACCATAGAGCTCATTGTGGACTTCAGGAAGTCTAAAGCTGGCACACACATCCCCATTCTCATCAATGGGACTGAGGTTGAGCGTGTCACCAGGTTCAAGTTTCTGGGTGTCCACATCTCTGAGAACCTCTCTTGGACCCTCAACAACTCTACCCTGATCAAGAAGGCTCACCAGCGTCTCTTCTTCCTGAGGAGACTAAAGAAGGTACACCTGTCTCCTCAGATCCTGGTGAACTTCTACTGCTGCACCATTGAGAGCATCCTCACCAACTGTGTCACAGTATGGTATGGCAACTGCTCTGCCTCTGACCGTAAAGCACTGCAGAGGGTGGTGAAAACTGCCCAATGCATCACCGGTTCCTCACTCCCCTCTATCGAGGCCATCCAGAGCAAGCGATGCTTGTGTAAAGGTGCGCAGCATCATTAAGGTGTCCTAACCTTGACAGGGACAAACATTATGCGGACATTTTGCAACCCCCCCCCCCCCCCCCGACCACAATTGCACTACCCTATCCCACCCATGTTCTATTTATTTATAAATTTACATACTGTAATAACACTTATACATAGCCATATTCTGCTCTTCATACTACAGTAATTTCCTGTGTATTAGCCACATTGTGTATAAACCGCAAGACAGTGTTTTATGCAAGTTAAAAAAAAAAACATATCAAAACTGTCCCCATGTATTAACCTCATAGCCGAAGAAATTTTGCAAAATCAACGTATACTGTAAACCTCGGTTAATAGTTGGTATTCATCCCTCACATAGACTTATTCCTACTATTCTGTATGTGTTGTTCATACATTGTTCATACTACATACAGCTATATTTATTCTGCTCTTATAAGGTTACTGCTTACACTGCACATATTTATATTTAATTTATATTACTGTAAACCACCTTCTATAAACCAACTGTATACTACTGTCTACACTGCACTATATATCTTGTCCTGTCTATGCACCACCTGTCTATACTTTGTATATCACATTGCACTTTTCTGCTTGTTTGCACTTCTGGTTAGACGCAAACTGCATTTCGTTGTCTTTGTACTTGCACTCTGCACAATGACAATAAAGTTGAATCGAGTCTAATCTAATCTAATATCATTTTATCAGTTGAAGTCCTGCCCTACAATTACAAAGGCACGAACCAGTGTATAGTTTCAACTTCTGCTAAGTTTCTCCCCCTCGACTTTCTCTGCTCTACAGTACACAAGCTGCCTTTTTTACTCCTTCCCTGGCCTGGTAAGAATTTCCATCCGCTCTTAACAGCATTCCCATCAATATTACATCGGCTCACGCGCTTCCTCATGCCACAACTTAGCCCCAGCCATGAAGGTTGGCAGAGCCACTGGGCTGACACTTTGGACACTTTGTGTGACGGGAGGTGTCACGCTCAGCAGCATGGCCCTTTCATGTTTATTTTACTCCTAGAGGGCTCCAAGAGAAGCCAAGGCGCACACTGTCAGCAAAGTGTCATAGCCACAATATGTGAGTGATGGTTAAAAGGCCTAGTGGTTATTGTTAACAATATATACTATATATATATATATATATATATATATATATATATAGAAGAATGCAGATTGTGTGTGTGTGTGTGTACCAGTTGCACTTATGCACTCACTGTCTCTTAAAAAGCACTAAAGATTTCCTCTCAGGTTCCCCCTACAGTTGAGAAGTGCAATAATAAACAAACTAAACTACTACAACTGCAACAACTAACTGATACACTATAGAGAGCACTGACAGCAGTCTGTAGGAAGAGAGCTCCAAATCCCTGCTCAGAGTGCTACAGAAGTGCCTATTAACAGTTTTTGTGCCATCAAAATTATTTTGGAAACGTTATTTGAAGGTAAAAAAAAAACTCTTTAGGGGGACTTTAATCCAAGTTGCCAATCCTGTAAATGCCAAGTTGTCAGGGAGCAAAGTTTTCCCATAACGCTGCGGGAAGTGTTGTTTCCCCTGTGAATATATCCATACATTCATACTTATGCCTGGTTCTGTATACGATAATGCAAGGCTTAGGATGTGAGCTTAGATGCAGAATGCTCTTGAGACTAAGGCCTAGTCCACACGTACCAAACCGATCTTTTTTTCCTCCGTCTTCCCTGGAATCGTATCAAGAATATTTGCGTCCAAACGGATCCATCTCAACACGACTCAACACGTTACTTCATACCCCAGGCCTATAGGTGGCACTGTTTCTTTACAGAAATTGACCAAAACTTGCGCTTTACAAACAGACAGAATAGGCTACGACGAAATGGCTAGTGCAAGGAAACCAGAATTGTTTTTGTGGACTGATGGTGAACTGTCAACTGTAGTCAACTGTAAAACTAATAGACTTTATTTTACAGTTTGTGAAGGGTGCAGTCCCGTCCTTTATTTGGCTAACGCAGGTAGGCCTACTAATCACCTTTACTTTCTTTGGTTGTAGGATAGTCCATGATTCACATTAGTTTTGGCTATCACCGCAATTAGGCTACTAAACGCAAGGCTTACCCAAGTTCTAGGCTATTCTGTCGCCACATTTATAATATTGCTATAAAACCTTCGTTACACTCTAAAAACTACTGGGTTATTTTCTCAACCCAAACGTTGGGTTGAGGCTGTCAGGGCATTTTGTGGGGTTGTTTTTACTCATGTTGGGTTATTTTCTGTAACCCAGCTTGTTGGGTTGATAGTTTAGGACAGCACCCCTCCTCTCTCCCACCTGACGTGGAGTACACTACCCAGCACCTGGGTGACTTTAACACAGCTGCATAGTTATTTGAGAGTTCGAAAAAACATCGTTATTCTTCCAACCGTCCAGTCCACCAGCTGTCAGCATGCAATGGAAATCAGGCGATTTCGTAAAGTATGTATCTTTAACTTTTTTAAAAATGTTTTATCCAGACTGATTTTAAAAGTCCACCCAGAGATGTAGAAGCTAGCATGATATGAATGGATATTCTGCCTGCCAATTTTGTTCAGCCTCAAACAGGTTAACAATTGTGTCATTCATGCTAACTAACGTTAGCTAACATTAACTTACAATTAGTGTTGTCACGATACCAAAATTATGACTTCGATACGATACCTGCCATAAATATCACGATGCTCAATACTGAAACGATACTACGGCTAAATCCTAAGATATCTGGAAAAGAAAGGACTCATACCTCCTCCAAGTGTATTGAATCATTTGTGTTGAATTCGGTGTACTTTTGTAGTGTGCAGGTCAACTCTGGGTTCTAAACTTCCTACATAATTATCATTTTTTATTGTCAGTAAAATAGTAGGCCTACTTTGTGTGATTGAGTCCTTTATTGTTTGTTATAGTTCATTTACAATGTGTTGTTTTGGCAATAAAGTAGCTTTAAATAGCCAAACTAAGCTAGATCAAGGTCAGTGTTGAAATTAAATTACTGCATGCAAATCACTGAATGCTATGCAGAGGGGCCTAATCTTTAGGCCATCTGACAGTATAGGCTACCCTAGGCCCTTCCGTGTTCATGGGATTTCTTTGACAGTTGCAAAGGTAAAAATGTGAGGATAATCTTCTTTGCGCCCAGTGTACAAGTACGACATTCCAACAAGGTCTTCGTCAGATAGGCCTACACCATTAGCCTACCTGTTGCAATATATCTGTATGCATTCCTACATTCTATTTCTTTGATAACATGATTTGCTACCACGTAACAATAAGCCGCTATTATTAGGACTCAACACTTTGTGGTATTATATGCTGTGGGCTTTAATTAGTGCATTTCGGGTATCCTATCCTACATCTGGCCAATAATTATTAATCAAATTGCAGTCTACATGCCATGACAAATATTACCAGTAGTACTGACCGAACATGAAATAGATTGTTTACAAGTTATGGTAATGTTATTCTGGCGTGAACATTGCGCTTTCATCACGTTAGCACCCTATGATTACAGCTCGTTATGTCTCGTCAAAATGATTACAGCTCGTTATGTCTCGTCAAAATGCATTGATGAAGGAAGGCTCGCTTTATCTCAGAGAACCATATACTTGTTTCACTTAGGCTAGACTAAAACAGAAGAGAAGAACTTGGCACTAACCATGTAGTCGTGTTTTCTATAGCATATTCGTTAACCTGTCGTTTTTTGAACTGTTGCGATATGTCTGCGAGGTGTTTAGCCAAGTTCCATGCGCAGCCTACTGCTTTTAAATGACTTTGAAACATATTTTACAAACGGGCTTCTGTGTACCTGATGGCTTGCCTTCACTATTCGCGATGTATCCAAAATAGTTGCAGATTTCACTTCACCTTTTGTTTTATCCACATGGCTGAGGACTGTCGGCAAAGAACTATGTTGACGTTGGCTGTGCACTCACTCACTCAGAGCTGCCTGCTTGACACGCCCACTTGCCTAGATGCGTGCAAGGAGCAGTGAGAGCAGCAGTTCACACAAACACAGAATGTTATTATTATGACCGCCGCTAGCGAAGCTAGCGAAGCGGTCATATAGGGATTGTCAAAGTTTTTTTTTTTTTTTTTTTTCCGTCATCTACTTCCTGAAATTTTGGTCAACGATACCCGGGGCACCGAAACACCGGGGCACATGAAATTTGGTGGGTATGTAGCCCCACTAGACTTTTACGGAAAAATTTCGTTTGGTCCCCGGGGGCCACTCCCCCTCCGCGCTGGGCCCCCCGAAACCCAAAAAATGCAGTTTTTCCTCAATAACTACCTGAACTGTGGCACCGAGGATGAAGAAATTTTTATGGTATGTTGGTCTCAAGGGCCCACATCAACTTAGCCCATAATCACTCATTTGTGATTTGCACCCCCCCGGTAAAAAATGAAAATGCAATATCATTCTGCTTTAATCGCCCCTCTCTTCAGTAAAGACGTTCAGAACTGCACCAAATTTTATGTGTATGATTAACCTGACATTCTCTGGGGGTATGCCAAGTTTCGTAGAATTTCATCCATGGGGGGGTCTAAAAAATTAAGTTATGTGTACATTTAGTGACTCTACACTCATTGGCCTGTAGATGGTGGAGCACACATATACACATGCACACACACACACAGGCACCCACATACTATCGGTATTAGAACGGCCGATACATAATTACAAATTCAGTAGGATTAAAAGAAAGCCAAAATAAATATTCATCATCATCATCATCATGGCTGCATTTCCAGTATTGGCGATAAGTAGTCGTTTGTCCACTAGATGGCGCATCGTTGCAGTGAGACGTAATTTTGTTGGAAGTTAATCTTAAATGGGTTGGAAAGACACTACCCAGATAGCAAAAGTTGACCGGCCCACCTCTGGCCCACTACCTTGCCTCAGGGTTTTGTGAGTGTTGGCCCAGTTCTGGCTGGGCCTCCGGCCCAACAATGGCCCAGTTACTGATAACTGACACAAAGAATTTCCTCTGGCCCAGATGTGGCCCACACACTGCAAAATGACTCTCATTGTTTCTGTTGGCCCAGGTCTGGCCCACACACTGTAAAATGACTCTTATTGGAACTGTTGGCCCAGGTGTGGCCCACACACTGTGAAATGACTCTTATTGCTTCTGTTGGCCCAGGTGTGGCCCACACACTGTGAAATGACTGTCATGCATTCTGTTGGCCCAGGTCTGGCCCACACACTATATAACTGAGTGTTGGCTGAGTGTCGGCTGGGCCTCTGGGCCTGTACTGGCCCACGCACTGTAAAACTGATCTGACTGAGTGTTGGTTGAGTGTCGGCTGGGCCTGTACTGGCCCACGCACTATAAAACTGATCTGACTGAGTGTTGGCTGAGTGTCGGCTGGGCCTCTGGGCCTGTACTGGCCCACGCACTATAAAACTGATCTTACTGAGTGTTGGCTGAATGTCGGCTGGGTCCCCGGGCCACATGTGGCCCATTAACTACCAAAAGTACTTGAAAATAAACACAAATCCAGAACTAGTAATTAAAAGCACAAGCTACTTTTATTAACAAGTTTGACAAACACAACCTTGCAAATAAAACATACAAACAAAATAAAATTATACAAGCTTTTACATATCACTTTAGAAATTAAAGTTAAATTAAAATATACAATCTACTTTTATCTACAACAATCGACATCTTTCATATACAAAAACACAAACAATAAACATTTTAAAACTGTATAATGATTCAAAGAAATAAATTATTCTAAATTAACATTAAACATTTACAGAAATATTCTATCTCTCTCCCTCACTCACTCACTCGAAAAGAGTAATTCCATTGTCAGTAGTTGTGGGTTGTGAGTCAAGTGTTGTGCTAGTGCTTTAAATTCTGTATTTTTGTACCATGTACCATGACCTACCCAGCTACATACATGCACACATACTCACTCTCAAAGTATTTTTCAATAGCAGCAACCTTTGCCACCTGCCTTCTCTTTCTGTTGCCGCTTCATTGTTGCCTCCACCAGTTTCAGCAGCACTACCAGCCGGGGGTGTCTCCAAACTGCATTTAGGTATAAAATAATATTATAAGATCATTATGAGGTCTAAAGCAAGATTTCAACATGTCATCTGTCAGAGAAGTTCTGTTTGTCCACTCAAATATACTTACAGATAGCCACCTCAGCTCTCTGTGGGGGTTGATCAAAGAGTTCTTTCCATCCATCCTTCAATTTGAGATGCATGGACAGCATGTCATTTCAAAAGAAAAGAAAAAAACTATTTATCCTTTACTGTCTGACAAAATATTACTAAAGCCCAGTCTTGCCACTCTGCAGCTGTCTTGGTAACACCTCCCTGGTAGTTATTTTGGGCAACATTGACATTGTGTGATTGTTATATTACCAATGACAATCACCAAGAGCAAGACATATTTGTCAACACATACAGACCTGAAGCACAAAGGCTTGTGGACTTCCTTCACAAGAGCCTTGTGGGTGCTCCAGTTGGTTGGCCATGTTTTCAACAGCGCATGTTTCCTGCCCACTCCTGTTCTTTGCTGACATAATGGATGAGGCAAACCAAAAGCATCTAAAAATGACACATCACAAAACACAGGCCTAGATGAAAGCTGATTCCTATGATTTGGCTCATCTAAACAAAAATGTATTACTTATTCTATTAAATCAATGTACAACTTACCAAGAGCTCTTCAGGTCTCCTGTTTTTCCAACACAAGAAATGGTTCACACATGTATTCTTCATCCAAAAGAGTGCAGGCAGGTCTCTGGTCAGTGTGGCCTGGATTCTGAGGTGTACATTTTAAAAAAGTCACAGTAACGTTAGGTTAATGGAAGTATATGTGTTCAAAATGATTACATGATCATAAACAACCCCTCAGTACAAAATACAGAACGACCTTAAAATACAGATTTTGATGAGCTTTACATGACCAGGACAGGACCCACCCTGCTACTCTCTCTCTCTCTCTCTCTTACACACACACACACACACACACACTCTCTCTTAAGGCATACAGTCTCAGTCCTGCCTGCCTAGTGCCTGAAGTTGGATAGATAACGATGAAATGCCCAATTACCAATCGCTATATTCTAAGTCATGCAATACTGATTAACTGTTAAGCTATTTCTAAAATGATTAGATCACACTTTTCTTTGAAAACCACATACTTATGCAAGTATAGCTAACGTTACAGCACTGAACGTTTTTGACTAACCACCAACACTGACGTTAACGGTAATTAGGCCAACAAAGTAGGCTAAGAAATCATAACGTATGTTACTACCGCTAGCTTCGTCATCGTCAAGGGGGTTAGATTGAAACACCCATTCTTGTTATGCTACTTGTTAAACTTTGTCTGCAATAATAAGCCTACGTATTCATAATGATTTACATGCAATAACAGGTAAAGGCAAAGTTGCATGTTACTTACCACAGGCAGTGTCCAAAACGAGACAGTTTCGCGCCGTCCTGCTGGTTTCAAACTGAACAGTTGCTCTGCTCGTGGCTCTTCCACATGTATTGGGCCGACAGTCACTTTACAGAATTGGGCCATGTACGTTTAGCGTCCGGCTGTCGCTAAATGTTTCATTTTTGCCGCCAACAGCCGCGATACTGATCATTGTTCGTTCCTGAAGTATCGGGCCACACACTGTATGAAATCCGTCTGCCGAGATTGATTCGAAAACTGGCAGTAGCCCATCAAACCCCAATCGGGCCAAATAAGACACTTAGTAATCAGCCCAACTACTGCGTGTCAGTGTCGGCCCATTCAAGGGGACAGTGCCTCAGCCGACCTGAAACTCAGCCGACAGTGGCAGCACTCAGCCAGGATCGGGCCGACTGTGTTTACTGTGCTTCAGCCGACTCGGACCTCAGCCGACACTGCCAGCACTCAGCCAGAATCGGGCCGACTATGCTTGCTATCTGGGTATGCTTCCTACAAGGACAAGACTGTAGGCTACAGTAGTTTACCGCAGAGAACGTCTAAGGGTAGGATGATTTCTGCATGACATGTAATTCCCATTTCCTCTTGAAGCCGAAATAAATCTGAGAATGTTTATCGGACATGCTTGTTTTTTACTGCAGGTAGGCTACGTTAATCCTATCAATAGCAGAACGTAGGTAAAATAATGTTACCGTTAGCATGGTTGAGTGATGGAGGCCAATTTGATTATTGATGTATTTGTAGAAAACCATAAATGCGTTTATAAGCTACCAAGCAAATCGATAACAGCACTAATTGTATCTTTCGACTGTCATCTCATTTGCTTATGACCATAACCTAGGCTACTAACAGGAGCTAAGTGAGTTAGCCACAACACGTTCGCTACGTGATGGTTTTTTAATGGAAAATATATAGGCTACCTGAAAGATAACCTGTCTATGATCCCGTGATGATCTACATCTCCATTTAAACCAGATGTTTTAGAGCGCACGTTGAGATGTATTCAGGGCAGGGCTGTACCTACACATATTTGTTGCACATGCTACAAAAATCATTCTTTGCGATGAATGATTTAGTACCAACGTTACAAGGGTCAGATACAGTTTTGCCTATGGCTATTCCGTGAAACTGAGGCGCTTTTTGTTTGTTCGAAGTGCGTGTTTAGGGTGTGAGAGGGGAGTCGATGTGCTTTGATTCCAGCTTGGTAGTTGTAGTCTATGCGATTAAAAAACACGTGTGTGTGAAGTATCCAAACAATGATAACGCTTTCATTATGGCTGCTTTAGCCACAGACCTTGAGCTACTGTACAGTGGGTTGGGTTCCGTTTAGAAGTGTCCACTTCATTCGCCCTTTCCGTGATTCACAGCTACGTGAAATGTATTACTACTGATATGCAAAACTATTAACTTTTTCGCCAAGAGGTGGCAGCTTGATACTGTAAGGTGTAAGCCATTGGTTCCAACGGAGATTTTATTTGGGTCGCCAGCATAGCCTAGCGACAATTTGTGTTGTGTAATAGGCCTAGCATAGGGCCTACCTTATATAGCTTATAGTTTGTTAACAGTCACGGTTTTGTCATAACTCCCTCTATGCATTTTTGCATTTAGAATAGCTCTAAAACCGGGGGGGGGGGGGGAGGGGGGGAACACGTCGCAGGGGGGGCGCCAGTGCGTGGATATCTCAATCGCAAAATTAAACAATATTTCTATCGGGCGCCTACCATGGACTAGGCTGGGTGAAAATCAAAAGATTGCGTCAGAAGATTGAGCTTAACCATTGACCTCATGGTTGCAAAATGCAAGGGAACATGAATCAGCATATTATTTGCACAAACAATAACGGAGAGTAGCTCTTCAACTTTGCCCGTTAAAATGTGTATGAACAGTCTCGCAACGCATTTCATGAAGGCCCTTTGGACATGTCAGTTATTTGCACCACTGGGAAAAACGGCATTTTGTTTTAGACTACTGGTATTTCATTTGTGCATTGACAATAAAGCTGAATATCATTTGAACTAGATGACTAAACTTATGCATATGTAGAAGAAGAAACATTCACAAAAATCCATGACATGACCTCTCTTCTTGATAGCTGTTGAAAACTGCATGGAACTGACAGGGATTGTTTTGTTTAATAATAAATAAATAAATACATTATGCTGCTACCTTCTGCTTTTCCCAAATACAATGTAGCCTACAGGTGTACCTTTCATCAGTCCAGTTGCAATGGATGGACTGTGATGAACTGCCCTACTTGTGATTGTTTAGAGATTTTAAAGGTTTTATAACAATGTTACAGATTTTTTGGCCCAGAAACAAATCTATTCACCTTTGCAGCGCCAGTAGGCTACTTTGTGTGCGGAATGTGTGCAAACACACATTTCAAACAAGCATACACAAAAGTTTCAAGAGTGGGGAATGGAGTAGAAGATGGAGACAAATTCATTAATATGATTTATTTTCGCGGAATGGATGTGCAGGACTGAGCGGCGGTCATATTTTGTACCGCTACGCGGTACATCTAGTTTTAATAAAGTATCGATTCTAAAAACGTCGAAAATCGTATCGTTTTTTGCTTGAAGGCATTGTGATACCTTTTTAGTATCGATACACCGTGCAACACTACTTACAATTACTGTTCATGTTATACACAAAGACAGACTCATAAAAACATAGTTCTTTGTTCACTGGGTATGAACTGCTGACAGAAACAAAACGAACTTTTACAACGAACTAAAATGAGCATACCAAGCTGGTTAACATTAGCAGACCATATAGCTAGCATCAATGCTAATTAAATATGCTTCGTGGTGGTTGTAGCCTAGACTATGGTTGCCGCTAACGTTTGTCAGCTAATATTAGCCAACACAGTTGAAGTAATGTTAGTCTCTTCACAAGCCACACATACGGTAATAATAATGGCAAACAACTTCTTATTAATTCATTCAGGGTAGCTTCATATTATAGCCATGTAACTTAACGTTACTGGGTGTTTTTGGTTGTAGCAGAGAAGACGGGCTCTGGTTGTAGTAGCACTATCAGTCATTTATATAACGTTACCCGGTAACGTTAGCATCTAGAACTAGAAGCTACACGTTATTATAACTGCACATAGATATATACACTAGATGTCGCTAGAGGGTGACAATTTTTCGGGACTCCCGCGGGTCACGGTATTCCCGTGGGTTTCCCGCAGTACGGGAGTAAATTTCACTGTTAACGTGATTGGGACGGGACAGGAAATAATAAACGGGAGCTGGCGGGAAGCCAAAAATTAGGCTATTAACTTAAAAAAATGACGCTGCAATGCAGTGAGTGCGCCCAAAGACGTGAGACATTTCGTTTTAGAAAAGATAACCAATTACAACCCACAATACGTTTGTTGTTGATTGGTAGCCTATCAGAGCAAGACAAGCAGCTGCCCTGTTCACAATCAATCAGCTTCAGATAGGCCCTGAGGCAAAATGGATGCAAAGAAACAGTTACAGGCGAAAGTGTCAGCAAAGGACGGCTCTATTCAATTGCACGAGCTGTCCGGGAAAAGCGATTCTCGTTGAGTTTAATGTGTCATGCAATGTTGGGGCATGGCACCTCGACGATCGCATTCCTCAATATATTTAGCCTATCTATCGCATAACCTGGCGGAACGCAAAAAATAGTTTTGTTTACTCATAGCAACAACGTTGCTATGCTTCGCTGGTTTAACGTGATGAGAACGGTGCAAACCAAAGATTCTAGAACAGAGCTCTGTTCTAGAATCTTTGGTGCAAACTTAACTGATAGGATGAGATCTAACTAAGAAATTATTTAAGCATAGCCTACAGCAAAGTACTGTAAAATATGTAATTTTAATGTAGCCCAAAATGATCGGCTATTAAAGAAAAGTTAGACAAGGCTTTCTGCCCTACCAAAATGTATGATCACCGCACGCTACTGTAGCCTAACAGTCGGATAACTTTAGACATCAACATAGGGAGCGGGACGGGATTCGGGAGTCTTTCTCTCGGGATTTTGCGGGACAGAATTTTTTTGGGGGGGCTGTCACGTGATCGGGATATGACGGGAGTATTTGTGCGGGCTCGGGATGGGACGGGAGTGAAAATTGCTTCCCGTGTCACCCTCTATTCTCAGCATGCGTCAACACCGCCGCCATCTTTGTACAGGGATCTGAAGCGCTAAACTAGTTCTCCTGTATTGTCAGCGTTACCTATTTAGCGACGTTTGGCCATCCCCAGCGATAGAAAACCTTTTTAGCGATTAGCGACAAATTTGGGAACTTCTCACAATGATGGCAGATCGGCTTCTTTGTTGTTGAAACGTAAGAAAATCACCTTTCTCATGGCTTTGTCATTTATGAATTCAGCTACATCTCGTTTGCCCATGGCACTGACCCATGATTATAAAAGTAACGACTGGCGTAGCCTATGTAGTAGCAGAGGTAAATGTTCTACAGATCTACAGCAGCTTCTGGTGAGATTACAATTTACATGAGTAAACGAGACGAGGGGTATGTGGCCTCAACCAGAGCCAGTCTAGAAGAGCCTGTTTACTTTCATTGTATCGAACCTGGTTGCAGTTTACTCATTGTTCCTCTAGGGGCCGCCGCTAGCTAGTGCAGAATGAATGGGAGTCTATGGGGCTAGACGGGTAAAATGTATCTTTATTATCGTCTTAAGCTTAGTTTTCTCTAGACTCAACCATAAATACATGCCTGTCAGTTGGAACAACCCAAAAAACTAGATAATTGCTTGAGATTTTGACGATTTATGGTGATTTTATTTTCGCTAGATCTTTGCCCAGATTGACGCTAATGCATTATAGAGGAGTGGATCACTGAAGCAAGATGGCGTCTCGATTGACGCATTCGTTCCAATGAACAGCAGTAGTCAAGGCGACATCTAGTGTATATGTCTATGATAACTGCATAGGTGGTCATGGTTTCCGAGTGTGTTGCGCTAATATTTTGTCTCCTGGTAGATTTTTAATATTTGTCAACATCATTCAATGATAATGGTTCATGAAAATCTTGAGATAAAGTTCTGTAAATAACAGTGATTAATGCACTCTTTTTTTTTTCTTTGATTCACAGGGGTGATCCCCAAAACGGACGGTGGAATCTGCCTGCCTTCATGGAAGTATCACAAGCTTTTTCTAGCTATCTGTTCAAAAAATAAACTGCCAAATAAATAAATGTCGAACTGTTTTATTTAATTGCATGGCTATTGTTGCCCATTGGATGGATTTTAAAACATTATATTGTAACATTAATGATTTGCAAACATTTATTTGAATTATAATCAATTAATAGTTATTGGATTAAGGAGAAAAATAAGATACTTAGAATAACCCATAAATTAGGTCAGCATAACCCAGAGATGACAGTGAAAATAATATAAATCCTGGGTTGTATAAGATAGCCTACCGAACAATTATGTAGGTTTAAAGGAACACGCCACCCAAAATCAGTAGTGATATATGTTCTTACCGTAACTTTCACGAGTTGAGTCGTACCTCTCCCGCGTCGGTAGGTGCACTCAAACGCTCTGTCGCGCGGCGCGAATGTGTTAGCATGTTGCTATGCTAGCGGGCTCTGCCGTGGCCGTAGAGAGAGGCACATAGCAGTATTCAAACACCTCCACGTTTTACCTACTTAAATACAGTTGCACGAGTAGTTGATGAAAAATGTTAGGGCACACAACATGAAACGTGACGATTTTCCAAGCGAATAAACATGAGAACTACAATGTGTGG
Organism: Alosa pseudoharengus; assembly: GCF_046254945.1. Classification (NCBI taxonomy): domain Eukaryota; kingdom Metazoa; phylum Chordata; class Actinopteri; order Clupeiformes; family Clupeidae; genus Alosa; species Alosa pseudoharengus. The sequence continues at coordinate 31,087,228 of NW_027468689.1, read as the reverse complement.
CGCAATAGCACTTGGGAGTACTTCGACCTAGCGTGGTAATATTATTAACACCTAATTGTAGATCCTATCCACCACAGAGTTTAGAATCCATGCTGGATTGACCCTCAGCCTCTCCCTCCCCTCTGAGCGAGAGAGGCACACACACTAGAGATGCGCTGATGGGCTATTATTTCAACCATAACTGCATAGCAAAACTTATCATCCATCAGCCATCCATCAGCACTAAAGTTTGTTGACCAATTTTCAAAACTGCACCCGCCATCCGCTGGTTGTTTTAATGTAGGCTATATGGGTGATGCAGCGCTGCTGACGTGAGGCTAGAAAGCCCTTGCCTGTTCTAGAAAGACTGATCTAATGCAGCAAATATATTAAAAGGCAAAAGTCGTACATTGGCTAGGCCTATCCCCAGAATATCAGCAGCAAACTCAGTCTCTGTCGCGCAAAACAGTCTCCAAATAAAACGCACATCGGCCTGTTGCCTATTCTGCCAGCTTGTGACAATATATCGTCCAAAATGCTTGATTGCATTGCATTCTCCACATTTTTAGCTACATTTTCATGTACCACATCAGCATTTTTGTTCAGTGAATCTTTTGTAAATTGCTTTACAATTACCGTCGGGCCCTTGTCAGCAGACTTCGGCTTGCCTCTTGCCATATTCACTCCTTGTCTTCCGATGTCATTTCTGAGTCATCTACAGATGTTCACCTCCCTAAATAGAACCAACTTCAACCTGTGTTATATCCTAGATGAGACTGCCTGGGTTATTTTGCTTAGATATTAGCCTATATATAAAACACATAATTGTAGCCTACCATTCAGGGAATAGGCATTTAAAAGAGAGACAGAGAGTGATATGACTAAGAAATGACATCGGGCGATGGCAGTGCGAGATGTTCAGAACGTAAGAGCTAAAACTTCTACAAACTCACTAACATCCACAGCGGAAAAAGAAGGTAAGAAAAATAGTCGGAAAACTTAAATGTGTAAGGCAAGCAAGCAAGTTTGGCGGTTGTTACTAAAAATGTGAACATGCACGTTGCATTGTTGTGCGGTGGACTTTCAGAATGAATGGAGTCGGAGTTTCTTTAATATCGAGGCGTCATATTTGTCCGATGGCCTGCTATAAAATTAATTGCGATGTCTGTCTGAAAAAGACGCGCTCGTGCAGTCAAAATGAATGGGAGTCTTCAGAACAGGCTTGTCAGTCAACCTGACATAACAGTGTGTAAAGTAGCCTATAATGTGAATGACTTGTTATTTTATCAAGGATTTCTTTCTTTTTGCAAAAAATAAAGTACAATAGGCATTAATTAGTTGGCCAGGAGTATGCTGAAATTATGTGGCAAATTGCGTTTTTTATTACAATGATAAAATTGTAAAAGGACTTGACCGAAGCTGAGGCAAGCCAGGCAATAGGCCTATAGGCCCGACGGTAATTGTAAAGCAATTTACAAAAGATTCACTGAACAAAAATGCTGATGTGGTACATGAAAATGTAGCTAAAAATGTGGAGAATGCAATGCAATCAAGCATTTTGGACGATATATTGTCACAAGCTGGCAGAATAGGCAACAGGCCGATGTGCGTTTTATTTGGAGACTGTTTTGCGCGACAGAGACTGAGTTTGCTGCTGATATTCTGGGGATAGGCCTAGCCAATGTACGACTTTTGCCTTTTAATATATTTGCTGCATTAGATCAGTCTTTCTAGAACAGGCAAGGGCTTTCTAGCCTCACGTCAGCAGCGCTGCATCACCCATATAGCCTACATTAAAACAACCAGCCACCACCTCTAGTGTGTGTGCCTCTCTCGCTCAGAGGGGAGGGAGAGGCTGAGGGTCGATCCAGCATGGATTCTAAACTCTGTGGTGGATAGGATCTACAATTAGGTGTTAATAATATTACCACGCTAGGTCGAAGTACTCCCAAGTGCTATTGCGCCACACATTGTAGTTCTCATGTTTATTCGCTTGGAAAATCGTCACGTTTCATGTTGTGTGCCCTAACATTTTTCATCAACTACTCGTGCAACTGTATTTAAGTAGGTAAAACGTGGAGGTGTTTGAATACTGCTATGTGCCTCTCTCTACGGCCACGGCAGAGCCCGCTAGCATAGCAACATGCTAACACATTCGCGCCGCGCGACAGAGCGTTTGAGTGCACCTACCGACGCGGGAGAGGTACGACTCAACTCGTGAAAGTTACGGTAAGAACATATATCACTACTGATTTTGGGTGGCGTGTTCCTTTAAGATTGCACAATGCCTGTACAGCATATGTAGGTGACAGTCATTCTGATTGTTACTAATTATGTGTGAAAGGACCAGTCTGGTATATATATCAATCACAACTTTCTCTCTCTCTCTATCTCTCTATCTCTCTCTCTCTTTCTCTCTTTAGTGAAGCTTTAGTGTCAAGCCTAATTTTGAATAGTATTGCCAAAGCATTTGAGTTGGGAAGGGGAGGGTATCACTTTACGGTAAGGTACATAAATTATCATGAATTCATGCATGAATTAATTCATGAGTTATGTATTACTTCATTCCTTTATATCTTATGAATCATCAGGAATTGACATAAGTTAATAGTCTCTCATTCATGACCTCATGCATGAACAACATATAAACTAAAGCATTATAGGTACAATGTGTGTGCATATGCGCATGCATATGTGATTGTGCATTGTGCATGTGTGCATATGAGTGTGTGTGTGTGTGTGTGTGTGTGTGTGTGTGTGTGTGTGTGTGTGTGTGTGCGCAGAGACAAAACAAACCCTGTTTGAGGCATTAAACAAAACTGGTGCAGAAGAGAGTAATTCAAGTTAGTCCTCCAAACACAAAAGAGCCAGATAGGGGCTTCTCTCTTCTCTCTCTCTCTCTCTCTCTCTCTCTCTCTCTCTCTCTCTCTCTCTCTCTCTCTATTAAGTCTATTAAGTCTACCAAGTTGCTGATAATAGAAACTATCAGCAACATGATAGCTTATTTAATATTGATGTCACCTTCAGAGATGTAAAAAATTGAGTAATTTCAATGAATATATTGATATATTGTCAATATATCAATCCTGTCAAACAAGAATACATGTCACTGATGAGATTAAATTACACTATTAAATGTTATCCTCCTCTCTTCCTGAAACGTTGAAAAGTTCTTTGTGGCTTTGTTTAAAATTTAGACATTGGCTTTTTGTTTAATGTGTTTTGGACTGTAAAGCTGACACAATGACAGGACCAAGGACCAAGGATTTTATGTGAAGATGTGCTATTTTGATGCTATTTCAAATGACAACACTTGGGTGAAATGTGTGTTTCTTTTCTTTATATTCTTAATAGGGTCCATACAGGATAATTGATATATCCAAATAACAGTGTATTACACTGCATTATTCATGTTTTTCCAAGCTTCTGTGATAGATTTTCAGAACTCCGAAAATAGCTTTTTTCTCTTTCTTCTTTTGCAACCTTCAGATTTTTTTTAACAGAAACACGTTACTAGAACAGCATGTTCCTGCAACCCAGAATGCAACACAGCACACAAGTTAACTCAAAGCCCCATCCGGCCTCATCTGCCTCAACATTTTGCCACTGTGACTCAACAGGAGGCACAGCGAATGAGAATGCTTCGACACACACCGGAGCAACTAATTGGCATTCTCTGTCCATCACCCATCATTGCAGTCAAGACCCTTTTCTTAAGGGGGCGGGGGGAGGAAGGAGGGGTTCATTTGTTTGTGTTTTTTGCCCCAAGCAGGCCCATCCCTCTGGTGATTTGAATGCTATTATACATATCTGAGCTATGCAATGCACAACTGATAAACTTCTCAGTATGCAAATGTCAAGCAATTAAATCGAGTGCAAAAAACGCCTAGAGACTCTTAACATTTGCGTACCGGCACAGCGGCCATTTTAAACACCCTGTGGCCCTCGAGCAAGGGAATGGCGAGGGACTCTACCTACTGTATCAGCTCAGCTGGGTACATCTGTGTGGCAGTCTCCAACAGGAAGGTGTGTGTGTGTGGGGGGGGGGGGGGGGTTGAAATCTCCATATGGGAGATGCTTGTGTTATGCAGTTATTCTGCCCCTATAGTGGACTTTAAGAGCATGGAAATGCTATGCAACTGGTGAAGTCTCTGGTAATGCCAGTGCTATGGTTTACCACAGCTACAGGCTGCTTAATCTCCATCCTCCATTCTGCAGCAATAGCCACCCAGGGAGAGTGTTTGTTGAATGTTTGAAAATGTCACTTTCAAGTCTCTTTCCCCCCTGAAGTGTTGCCCAGCCCCCTACTACATGAAAATTAGTAGCTGGACAATGGGGTGAAGGGACAGTAGCAAACATAATCTTCCTCAGCATTATACAACTCATCAAAGAGGAGTCAGCAAGCATAGTCAAGACTTTGTTTATAGTAATTATCTAATTTTTTTTAAGCAGATGAATATGTTGTAGAAAATTACATTCTGGTTGGATTACCTCTTTGTGCTGTCAACTGTTGCGGTTCTTAATGTCATTGTTTTGTTGTACACATATGAGCATATAAATTGTCATTATCTCCTGGTAAATTGGAATTGATACGTTTTTTGTACAGAAAGTGTAAGGATGAATATGGAAAAAAAGCATCACAAACAGAGAAAATGAGAATGTGTCTGATCAAATAAACATTTAAATCTGCTAATAGCAGCCTATCTGCTTTGTTTAACTCTCTCTCTCTCTCTCTCTCTCTCTCTCTCTCTCTCTCTCTCCTTTTTCTTTTTTTGTTGACATTTCTCTTTTCCTGTAATTCAGGCATTGCATCAAGACTCAGAAATGCATGAAATGGTTTTGATGAAATAAATCTTCAATCCTCTGAATATATTTTCAACTTTTACAGCCTTGTCAAATCTGTTGTATCACCGATACATCTTGTGCTATAAAGTAATTGCTTTGACACAGCATGAAGTCCATTAGCTTACAGGGGGGGTTGGCTATTAAACTTGTATAAGAGTGAGATGGGAAGTGCAACAAGCTTTGTAATGTAATTGCTTCTCCTCAGTGCCAAATATGGAATTACTTTGTGTCATGTATCATTACAAAATGTAGAGATGCCACTCGAGACAGAGTCAGAGAGACATTTTGAATTCTGATGGCCCCAAAATGGTCATATAAGACATCAGAAGTGAAGTATCATGCTTAGTTTTAGTGACACTGGTGAACTGAGTGTGTAAGCTGTTTATTGGAGTGATATGAATCCATTTATTGGCGACTGATGGCACAGAATATTTCTATTACACTTTGTTTTTTGTTGGACTCATAAAGTACAATGCAACTTGATAATTGTCAGTGTTTAACTTTAAGACTAAGAGTATTTTGAATCTGAGAGCATATACTATGGCATTACCACCTGTTTCAGGTGTCATTTCATTGCTACATACGCCTTAAAACATGACTTATGTAGGAACAAACAGCATTTGGGTAAAGTCTCAGTCTGCCTGTAGCACAAGCAAAGAAGGGCAAGTTGTAAACTATCAGAAACTGTGGAATGGGTATTTGGGGCACCAGTTTTGCAAAAAGATGCCTTTTTGAATATATCATATGTCAAATGAATATCAATCTAACGTGATCACACGATCTCTGCAGAAACTTACCTAGACCCATCTATTTCCTTTTGCCTTGCATTTACAGATTTACAGTGGAAAGCCACAAAAATGCACATTACACACCCACAACACACAAACATAAAAGTACTTGATCATAAATAGCAGTCTCTTTATCCTTTATTACACTGAGACTGACAAAGAAAGCTGCTCAAGAAAGTGGCCAGTGTGTGCTGTTGTCTGTAGTTTACATGGCTTAAAGAAAAAAAGCACCGTCCCTTCCACCGATGTTGCGCTGCCAAATCAACAATGCCGACCCTTCAGAGTCGATTACTTTCAATTTCCAGGCGCTAGTGTGTCAGTGTGTCGTAATTAGATTTTATTGTTTTCCCTGCACGTACATGTTAGCTTTGGGTTGCAAATGTGGTGACAGAACATTTTCTGCAGCATGTGTTAAAATTAAATCAATTTAACCTCTTTTGTGTCATGAAAAGGACCCAATTTCTTGCCACAGTGAGTTCAACAAGACAAGAGTTCATGGCATTTCATGCATAATGGACAAATGTCCTTATTTCCCTCATCTGGGTTTCTAAATGAGGATGATAGCAGTGGTTGTATCAGCACAGGATAGAGAGAGAGAGATTGAGAAAGGTAGAGAGTGAGGTGTTAAAGAGAGGGACGATGGACAAGACCCACGGAGGAAAAAGGCACCCAAATTCAATGAAGCAATTGAGAAATGTCAGTGTAGCTGAGGGAGTTATTGATTTGCTGTGAACAGTGGCTCTTTTTTTGAGGAGGCCAGCTTTGTTTTGGTGGATTTGCTTTGGGATTCCTGGCATGCCTGTGACCTCGGCGAAGTCCCATCAGTCGAGGTCTGCGCCACAGCTGATAAGAGAAAGAGCCAGGATTGAATATTTGATTGGGTTTTTGAAGGGGGCAGAGAAAAGAGGAACCTCTAAATTCCAGAGAATGAAAAAAGAGGTTAAGCAGTCGTATGGTGCACCCCATCCAAAAAGAGTCACACAAGTGTATAAAGAAAGAAAAGAAAATACACTTTTTTTAAAAAAAAGATGATTTTGTCAAAACGTTAATATAGAAATCAATGACACAGCTTTCTAATCTGTCTCTTGACCGTCTCACAGGCCTTCACAATAGCTCTTTTTGTTGGCCTGTGTTTTCATTAGCTCTTAAACAAGACTTAAAGACTTGTCAATTGAGAGGTCCTTTTTCCCAGAACTGGACAGACTGATTGCCCAGATAGCTTTGAAGTTGGGAGGACTCTTGACAGATCAGTGTGAACTCCTTTCCAGAGTCAATTCAGAACACATTTTTAATGTGACAAGGATTCACTCACTAGTTTGCCCATTGGATTGCTTAGACCGAGTGCAGAGAATAGCAAGTTTGGCTTGGTAGCTGGCCATGGTCCTGGGATGACAATAGCGGAGATCACATGCGAGTGATGTCCGCTGACACCCCCTATGGATGAGGGGTAAGAGGAGGCTAATAGTGAAATGGACGAGCAGCGGAGGAGGCTTTGCAACTCCAGTGTGACGTAATGGGCAGTAAGGAGGGTTTTATTCCCTACAAATGGAAGTGGGGTGAATGATCGATCAGCTATCGCTCAACCCTATGAGCTCCTCCCAAACTTTGTTTAGAAAACATAATTAATGACTTCAGCAAATCTGTATACTGTAAAAAGCTCTGCATGTGTATGTTGAAATGTATTGAAAAGCAGGCATGCAAATAACAAAGGGGCTCATACAAGTAGGGACTGAAAAACTTCACCATTGTTTCAACCTCTTTTAGATTTTACCACAACTATTAACTATTTGTGTGACCAGGTACAGCTAGTAGGTATGTGAGTTAATCCATTATTCTAGGACTTTGTGATTTCTGGCTGCCATAGCTTCATGGCTTGAGTGCTGTGGGGATCGGCAAACCAGATGGTTGTGCTGTCCTCAGTGATTAACTGTTGTAATGCAGCTTCCCCATAGGCCATCTCCGCTGCCAGAATGCTCTGGGTAAATAAGCTATTTTAAGTCAGTTCTTTCCCCAATTAATGCCAGCATCACGACTCTAACGGCAAAACTTTGTCTTCACCCTGTTGTGACTTATTCCCTGATTTAGACTAGAAATGCCCTCATATGACAAGATGAGACTTTTCCTTAAGTTAGATAGTGGCACCTTTTTGTAGGGCATGTACTGTAACGTCCACCATACATCTACAGGGACAGGAAGAGAACAATAGAACATCTAGGGATGAGGCTGAGTCGATGACTTGGTTGTTCAACATAACCTCTTGCTCAAAAAAGGTCAGTCTATTTTTTGCCTCACCTCCTCCTCACTCGTCTTCTCCGCCCTCCTCTCCTCCACCCCTTTCTTCTTCTCTCCAGTCTGTTCCTTCTCGGCTTTCGCCCGTTAGTGTCTTGAGAGGTGTCTGTCATGACACTTTGTCTCTTCAAAGGCATCAATCATCGCCATCTGGCTGGGCATTGATTGGCTCGACTCATTAGTCGAGCGACGAGGCCCCAGTGGTCTCCGGGGTGATAGTGAATCCAAAGAGAAGCTTATCTTGCCGAGCGGACCACTCCTCCTCTGCTAGCAGGTGTGTGAGGCGCCGGCAGAAACTTCTAGAAGCTGGAAAAAAACAGGGTTGTTTAGGTCAGAAAATAAAATATTAAAAGCCTTTGTTTGCTACAATGCAAAGGTAGCCATGGGGCATAGACAACTAAGAGTGGGTTTGTAAGTGTCTGTGGGATTTATTTGTGATGTATTTTTAATCTGCACCTTGACATATCGGTAGAGAAACATCAAAATATTCGGACATTCGGATATTAGGATAGAAAGTACATTAGGAAGATTTGAATGTTTCACTTCATCACCACTGCAAATTAGCCAAGGGTCAGGGTGACGCAAATTCTTTTCAGAGGGTGTATAAGTGCCTCAGTCAGTGCATACATGTGACCAAGTTAGAGAAGCACCTAGAAAGGTTAATGTAATGTGGCCTTGATATCCTAAACACATTGTTTGTGTGGAGTTTTGCTTTATGTTTTGCTTTTTTTATGGGAGATGATGCTAAAATGACAAGTGTGACAGGCAAATTTGGTGACCATGCATGTAACTTTGGAACAATAATATTTTCCTTATAAAGGGAGTAAATGAGGAAATAGCCCTTAACATAACATCCATACTTTTTGATGTATAGTGTTTGGAACAACACATGTCAAGATACATTTGGTCACCGTTGATCTCTGTTTTGAAACATTAAGCATATTTCACACTATGAATGCGGACTCAAAGCAGACTCTTGAAATTGAAAGTTCAATGATGATACCTAGCATAATTTGCCTTTAGCAGTGACATGCTTCCTCGTTGCAGACCGGCAATAGGTTAATTAACGCTACTCGTCAGCTCACACATAGATAAAATTACAATTAAGATATTAATGTAGACAAAATATATCGCACACCTCTATTGTGTGAGATTTTTTAGTCCAGTAACAGCAAAGCCTATTTTGAAAATAATAAATAAAATAAAAGCAATACATGGAATTGTTTCTTGATGTTCAGATGGTTCAATGTTCTTTCAGATTGTCACAAATGATCCAAGTCCGACACAATTTTTTCACAGGAGCCAGGGAACTCTGCATGACACCATTTTAATAAACAGAGAGATAGGTCTGACAAGAAGCTGAGATTATGTTTACAAGCTTCATTCATGTCAATAACTTGGTGGACTAGGTCTGCTCAAGCTGCTGCTGTTGTTAGATGTAGCTGCTACCAACCGAGCAGTAAACGCTACATATTTGATGCTGAATATATAAAACATTATAAAAAATAATGAAAGAGATGTCGTGAAGGCATGGATTTGAAGAACCACCACCTCACCCATCCCCATAGAGGCAGAATTACACAGGTGGAAATGGGATGGAGGGAGAGCGAAAAATGTTCAGGGCATAACAGCTGTATGGTGTCTAACTAGCATAACTGAAAAAGCTGGGCTGGGGGTGTTAGAAGGTGATTGGCTGAAACCAATCAGCAACGCCATTGTTTGCCACAAATGAGTGTATCTATGATGATCTATTATTTGGAAAAGGTTAACGGCTACCTAGATAGGAGTTCTTATGTTGGTGCTGTCTTCCTAGACCTCAAGCGAGCTTTTGATACTGTAAACCATGAAGTTCTCCTATCTAAACTCACTTATTTTAATTTCTCTGTGCAAGCTCTCAACTGGATGAAATCATACCTGTCCAGCAGAAAGCAATGTGTTTGTATTAATGATTCAAAGTTTCCACTCTGTGAATGTCCAGTAGGGGTCCCCCAGGGCTCTATACTTGGCCCAATCCTGTTTACACTTTATATAAATGATCTGCCAGAGGCATGCAAAAATGTTGATGTCCAGATGTATGCAGATGATGCTGTGATTTTTACACATGCTAAGAACTACCAAGAGATAGCATCCACACTTACAGCTGCAATGGCTCACATTGATGACTGGCTCACCAAGTCATGTCTCTACCTAAACACTAAAAAAACAGTCTGTATGGCGTTCACCAAACAAAATATGAAGGTGTCACATTCCAATGTGTTCCTTAGAGGACAGGAGCTTGATTTAGTTAGCGAATTTAAGTACCTTGGGGTCATATATGATTCCACCTTAACCTTTAAAAGTCATGTAAAAAAGGTGGCAAATAAAGTTAAATTCAATTTGCTAAATTTTAAGCAAGTTAGGCTGCCAAGTTGTTTTTATATACCATGATATTTTCACATTTTGAGTATTGTTTTATAAACTGGTCATTTACCGTCATAACTACTCTTAAAATCATTGAATCGCTATTTAAGAAAGCCATAAAAACTTTTGATAAAAAGGCATTGTCATTTCATCATTGCAATATCTTAGAGAGACACAAATTTTTAAGCTTTTGCACAATCTTGCCCCCCCTCCGCTGCATGGCTTTTTCCAAAGACTTGGAAGTGGAGGTAGTACACGGGCCTCTGTAAAAGGGGACTGTATAATACCATTCAGACGCACCGTTTTTGGCCAAAACGTATTGTCAGTAGTAGGAGGTAAACTATGGAATAGCTTGCCCCTCCCAATAAGAGAGTGTCCTACATATAACACCTTTAAAACTCACTTAAAACAGTGGCTCCTAGAAAAACAGAGATGCACTCACCTTTAACTGCCACACATGTAATTTCATCACCCACTCAATTTCACTATCAATTGAATGTATAGAGGTGGATGAATTATGTCCTTGTCTTCATGTATTGCTGTTTCATTTTTGTTTGTTTATTTTGTCAATGTACTGTATATGTCACCCTTACGTCCTCCTTGTCTACATGTATTTCTGTTCTGTTTTTGTTTTGTCTGTTGTGTTTTGTTTATTCTGTTAATGCATATGTCACCATTATGTATTTAATTTTACAGTGTGTGAGTGCTGTATGACTGCTGGCTATCTATACTGTATGTGTTGTCCTATGTCACCTGCCTAGGGACTGCAGATAAAAAGTCATTTTTTTTACTAATTCTGGCATATTTACATAGTGTTTATTACACAATGTTCATTAATATGCATGGTCCCTATCAAATAAACCAATAAACAATAAACAATAAACAATAAAACACAACGGTTGGCTCCAACAAAAGCTTAAAGCTGCCTTTGGTCAAACAAATATAGATGCTTCTGCCAAACTGGTCATGGGAACAATAGCTAATAGTCAATTTGTGTATCGGTGTCATTTTTGTTGGATGAAAACACCCCTGAATCTTTCAAAAACGTGTCCGCATCTGTCTGAACAACCTCAGAAAAGCAAATATTTTGTCTAGCCCCACTCTCATGCTCACACACAGGAACATTATATTCACTCTTTTATTTCATTATTTCTGTATGCCCGGTCCACGTGTGAGTCACAGGCTCAGGCTGGCCTCATCTGCATAGCTGCCCTGTAGACATGGTTGTGGACGGTGCGGCGGGACAAGTGATGGAGGACACAAAACTAATTAAACTGGCTGTAATGGCCACCTCATTACTGTCACAAATGAAGGCTCAGCCAGACCTTCCAGTCCTGGAATCGCTACATGCCACAAGGAGAATAATGTGAGGAGTGTGTGTGTGTGTTTATGCATGGCTGTGGTGTGAGATATTGTGTGAGATATTGTGTGTGTGTGTGTGTGTGCGTGTGTGTTGGAGAGAGCTCAGAAAGTCTGCGTTTTTCTTTTTAATATCCAGACAGCATTAACATGAGGCAGACACCCAGCACTGAGATGCTGCAAGTCTGCTCTTCAGGGCTCCCCAGCTCAGGGACCTGTGCTTTTTAACTAAATGAGATCAAACACAATCAGGGCATGCTCATTCACACACACACACTAAATCATGTATTGGCTATTGGTTAGAGTCAGCACACACTCTGCATTTCATTTTTAACTTGAAACAAAACAATCGAGCTCCAAGAGGCACTTCCTCAGGTTTCCAGGTGCTTCTTTACTGATAACGTGGTTGTAGTAAATCTGTAATTAGTACTAGTTTGTTGACAAAGAAATGACTGCACCTAATGTTATTCCATCTGTCTTTTCTCTATGCATATACGTGTCTGTGCTAGTGTGTCTCTGGCCGGTAGCAGCAGGGCGGAACGACTACGTATTAAACGTCCACGCGACATTCCTTTGACATGGAATCAAGTAGAATCATCTGTAATGGCGTCCCCCCTGGAGGACAGGCGATTGCAGTCACAGCGGGGTCCCTCTTCTCGCCTTTAATCAGCCTCTCTCCACACCATGACCACTGCTCCCACACTCCCACTCTTCCACGCTCACACCCATCTCCCAAACAAACACACACTCACACACACACAAACATGCTCATCCTCCTGCCACTGTCGCCGCTGAGACGCCATATTGTCAGTCCGCATTCCCATCAGTGGAAGAGGGGCCCGGGGAGTGCTCACTGGCCATGCCGGGTGATTAGTTAATAGAAGATAATGCCAGCCATCAGGCCAGGGGCTCCAGCAGAGAGCAGAGGATGTCAGCGACATTGGCTGTCCTTCTTCTCCCTCTCTCTCTCTTTCTCTCTCTCTTTCTCCATCTCTCTTTCTCTCTGTATGATGCTCTCTTCTCCTACAGCACATTCTTTCACTGTGATATGACTCACACATTCAGGACAAGTAAGGATTCAGTAAGGAAGGTCTAGCATTTGGATTCTACATGTACCTCCTCCAGACACTTTCTGGAACCAGTGTTGCCCAGGTGAACACTATGAATGAAATAGATTAAAATAGATTAGTCCTATTTTATGGTTGATAATCCTGTATCTTGCATTTTTGTTGCTGTCTGTCTTTGCTTAATCTTATTGACTGGCCTGGGTAGAAGTATTGAGAGTGAAGATAAGGCGTCCAAACAATTTAGTATTCTGGTGTTTTTTTTTTTCTTCAATAATATTTAATAATTATGTTGAAAATAAATCGGGTATTACCATGTAGGCATCTCTGCAGATTCATTTATAATCATTTTGTTCATACACTCTAATAGTTGATCTGCATTTCTGGGTTTTGGCTGTGTTCACCTCACAAAATGTCAAATTATGCAGTTGGAAAACCAGTGGCTGTTGTAATTATGCTGAATGCTAAAGCAAAATGAAAGGGTGCAAACTACTATTTTCACATCTTTGTTGGAATACAAATCATACTGCCATTGCAATCCCTCCAGTTTTCTTCTTGAGACTGCTCAGCCAACTACCTGACAGCGTGCAGTTTGAATCACTTAATCTAAATGTGTGGCCTTACTTGTAATGCACTTTGGCATAGCTGTTCGCAAGGGATGTTGATCTACAAGAAATCAAAGAGGGTTTTGGAAAGGAGCAAAAAAAAAAGAAAAGAAAACTTGGCATGAGCTTCTTTAAAGTTAAAGTGGAAAACAACAAGGCCCATTACAGCCTACCTTTTGATCCTGGTGGCTCCGAGCACAATGAATCATCGCCGAGCTCCTTTGGCATTATGTGGATGAACGTGGCACATTCATAAAAGCCACTTGATAATGGGGCTCACACACCTTTTGTAAACTGTCATGTTTCCATGAGGGAGCAGGCGCAAAGGGGAGGTGGACAATGGACACATTGAATTTTTGTTTAGTGGCTAGGGGTGGGGGTGGGTGGGTGGTGGTGGCTGTGGTGGGGGTGAAGACTGTTGGGGGCGGCTCATAACAGGCATAAAAGAGAGAGGGTGGTCGGCATACATAATGCGATTATTGCTGTCACAATGGCTAAGCAGGCAGAACTCACAGGGAACGACATGTAATCCACAGCATCATGTCCACAGTGGCAGAGCCAGGGTAACATGATTTGGTCTGGAGAGGAGTGAGCATGGGGCAACTGGTTACAGAAGCAACCAATTATGACTTACTGAACAGTTCCACCCCCATCCAACAGGGGGCAGATTTCATCACTGGCACAGCTCCAGTGGCCAGTATGTTACACACTTCTTGGAAAGTAAACAGGATTTGTGATGCAGGAAGCAAGAGAATTGGCCTTCAGCTGAAGCATGGCATTAGACTATGGTAGAGATCTGCTACATTCTGCTGACACAGATTAATTCTATAGTGAATCATTATAATTTCAGCAGATGCCCTTTCAAAAAGATCTGACTGGCTGGTGAATGTTCCACATCCTGCCTTGTTTCTCATGTGAAGGTGAACTAGGTGAATGTTTATCAATCTACCAGAGCAATTACTGCCATCATTCATCGGTCACTTTGGGCCTCGCTCAAATGGCTTTCCTGTGTTTAAGGAGGACGTTATGTGTTTGTGTAGGTTGAAAAAAGACATCTGCTTGATGGTGCTCGGCAAGGAGACACTTATTCCTGCCATGATGTTCTAATGAATGAGGACGTTCTGGCGAGAGGCGACCTTTGCTGGCACTGTTTACATGTTGGTAAATGTCCCTGCGAACAGTGTCGGGGGTTAAAGGTCAAACCAATACAACTTCCTGCTTAATTAACTCCAGTCAATGTCACCTTCGCGCAATGCAAGGGGAATCTCAATTTCGGAAGCCGCTCTCCTCCCCAATGGCCCAGCAAAACAAACCAGGAGGATATATTAATCAAAGTGTGTCAAATTGATAATTACCTCGAGGTTGTATTGTCATCCTACCTTTATCCCAGATGCATGGCAAAGCCCAGTGTTTTTTGGCTTGGATAAGAGCAGCCATTTTCCACACATTGTGTTGAGGACGTGATGCTGACAGAACCACTTGGGGAGGCTATTGTTTTTGAGGGTACTTTTGGCTTTTTATTGTGCCTCTCGACAGTATGACAAATTCACCAGATCTATAGTCATTAGTAGCTTCAGATTAGGGTCACTGCGTAATGTAATTGCACTGAGGAAAATCAGACTCTCTCATTCATCTAACACTTTTGTATGCAAGATTGCTGGCCATGCGATCATTAATATTTCCCAATAAAATTTACTTTGAGGGAAATGTTATTAATTTACTACATTCAACCATTTTTGACCATTAATCATGTTGATGACACAAGCTAAATTATCATCAAAGCTTCTTCAGATTATTTCACCCCAATCAATGCCATCCTACCCCAACACAGTCTATGTTTTTTATATATTGTTCTCTGGTATTAAATGCAAGCAAATGTTTGTAAACTGCTATGCATTACACAACCTCTGGACTCTTTCCCTCAGTATAAAAACTCCATTTACATAACAGATGCCTGTGTTGATTTCTGAGACTATGATTTACTTGAACTGTTTAAGGTTGTAAGTGAGGATACATTTACATATCAGCTTACAGTATACTATAACTGTTGCCCTCGTTTCTGCAAGGGATATGATGTTCTAAAATGCTTTTCCTGTCA
Source organism: Alosa pseudoharengus (assembly GCF_046254945.1). Classification (NCBI taxonomy): domain Eukaryota; kingdom Metazoa; phylum Chordata; class Actinopteri; order Clupeiformes; family Clupeidae; genus Alosa; species Alosa pseudoharengus. Next base: position 31,071,801 of record NW_027468689.1, on the reverse strand, counting down.
GATAATATAGCTGCATTCTCAAATGCCACTGTCACTTTATGGGTTCTTATGTTCTTACTTAACCTCCTACTCCTGCATATTCATGCAATGCACCTTTATGTTAATGGGAATTTGGACCACCAAGAGGAGCATAAATGCATTGCAGCATGTCTTACACATCAAGCAATTCATACTAGACTTCTCAGTGAGTCTTGATTCTGCCCAATTGATCATACTGATACTCATTGATGCTGCCAGTACTGTGCAGCGGAAGCGTTATCTTACTGTATCTGCTAGATTGACTTGTGGTAGCGTAGTTAACCTAGCAGTCATATAGTTTTTTTTAGGAGTTTTTTTTTTTTCCAACTAACTAACTTGCTAATATAACCCGAACCGTTGATGACCCTAAGCCATAATCACTCATTTGTGATGTTGCACCCCCCAGTAAAAAAAATAAAATGCAAAAGCATACCGCAAAAGCATAACCCACCCCTACACCATTACCACACACAAACAAGATAGGGAATTGAGTAGGAGATGGAGACAAATTGACAAGCGTGCAGGACTGTGCGGCGGTCATATTTTGTACCGCTATGGTGCATCTAGTTTTATTTTAGAGTAGTTAGTAAATGATTTGGTCAAAGATTCCAGGCCAAATGCAGTTTTCACTGGATAACTAGAGAAACAGTGCACCCAAGGTAATGGCATTGTGTTATGTTGATCTCAAGGGGTCACATCAACCCAGCCCGTAACCACTCAGATGGGGCTGTTTAGCGGGGGGTGCTGGTCAACCCAGCCCGTAACCACTCAGATGGGGCTGTTTAGCGGGGGGTTGTTGCTAGGGAATGAAATACGAGATTTTGAGAAATTGAAATACATTTTCTGCTGAAAGGCAGGACTGTCACACACACACAATCATACTCATACACAGGTACAGCCCCCCACACACACACCATTGGACCTCAACACATACTCACCCTATAACACCCCCCCCCCCCCACACACACACACACACACACATTTTCTTAAGGGGTTTTCTGAAGAGGTTTCTGGTGAGTCAATCGTAAGTTCCAGTTCCTTGTGCCATCCTGTGTGAGTGACGGTGTAATTAAATAAATAGCCCCCCTCAGAATAGATGTAATACAAAGGGCAGATTGAAATTTGACATTTAAAAGTGTATAATTTGGCCAGAGTAAGTAGGGCAGAATGGACATCATTGAGGAGTCATGTTTCTTAATGCCTTCCTTTTCAATAACTGTAACCAGATGATAGCAGCTTAAACGTCTGACCAGCTAAAAGCAATGTTCCCTTGGAATAAATTCAGAATATGAATACTGCTAATAACAATTTATTTCTGTTCTCCTTCCAAGCATACTAAAGCACTCAATTGCTTTTACATGCAATGTATATCCTTTTGTATAATTGTATAAATGTTATATATTTTTTTAGTATCCAGTTGATACGATGGATGAAATGTTTCATCAGTAAAAGACACATGACTATAAAATAAAGTGTGCACTAAGCCAAACCCTAGATTGATACCATGTCCTGCATTATTTATGTATTTGTTTTGGAGCCCCCCATCCCCCTTATAGCCTAATACAGTGGAGGCCCTGTATCTCCCTGGTAAATAACATGTTAGGCATTAGCAAGGAGATCACGCAGGCTCTCTGACCACGCTGACATTGCGTGTTAAACTGGACACGGGTTGCACCCACAATTTCTTCCTCACGCACAGTGTAAATGGCCCCTCATTGTGAGGCACTTAGATAGAACAATACAAGCCCCAGTGAGGACAAGCAAAGCCCGGCTGAGCTGATCACACGTCACACAAGCTGTATGTTTGTCTGTGTTGGTGTGTGTGTGTATGTGTGTGTGTGTGTGTGTGGGGGGGGGGGGGTCTTATGTGGATGCGTGGCTCTATTACCCCCCCCCCCCCCCGACTCTCTCTCTCTCTCTCTCTCTCTCACACACACACACACACACACACACACACACACACACACACACACACACATACCCATACACACATGCAGACTCACACCGTTGTCCATCTCTCTAATACACATACCTACAGTACCTCTCCCCCCTTCTCTCCCTCCTTTAGCTCTGTGACGGTCAGACACGATCACAGCACTGAGTTTGTGTCCATGCACACAACAGCAATGAGGAGCAATCAATACCTACCATGGCAGAGCAGGCCTTGTTTGTGTCACTGAAGCTGTGGCAGAAACAAGTGTTTCGCTATGTGAAGGAAGATGGTTGTACAATCACAAGGCTATAATGAGTAAATAGGGGGATTATGTTAATGTAATTGAATTTCTATTGTTTGGGCCTATAATTACGTGGATTGAGGCGGTTTGGTAACAAAGCAGTTGACAGGCAATTACTAATCAGTCTTTGTTACTTGAAGTGATTGAAAAGGACCACAGTAATGGGTCTTCAAGTCCGGTTAGTAAGTTTCAACCACTCACAGTGTGCTTGTTGGAGAGCCCACAGAGACCACAGTGTTTGTGAAAGCAATCAAACACGTCTGTCAGATTTCACTGCACCTTTTCAGTAAACAAGCAGAGGAGGAGTAGAAGGGATGTAGAAAGGAACCTTTGGACCACCTGCCAGGTCTTTTTCTGATAACAAATGAGCCAAACATTCACAAGTACACACACATTTTCTCTCTCTCTCTTTCCATTTGTCTCTCCCTGTCTCTCTTTCCCTCGCTCTTTTACAGACACACATGGAGTCAGACACAGACAGGCAGACACCCCCCCCCCCCCCCCACACACACACACACACACACACCTTTAAACTGTTTAAAATAACATATGACGCTGCCACCCATAAATCAAATGTGTGAGTGTGTGTGGCTGCTGCGGGTGCATGATTGATGCCTAGCGTTCTCCAACGTGTTTGATCAGAAGACAAACTGGCGACAAGGCAGAGATAAATGCTCCGGCACCCGGATTAACATCCCAAGGTCACCGAGGCTGGGCATTTCAATTAAAGCCTTGTTTTCCTTCTTTTCAAAGGACACATCTCCAGCAAGACCCACCAGTTTACGGAGGCCAAATGACTATTTAATGAGATTGTCATTCTTGATTGCGATAGAGAAAAGTTGGGGAGTGGTGGGGGATGGGGGGCATCTTCCAAAGCCTGTGCTACCAAAGAGCTGTATTTACATATATTGTGTGCGACCTTATAATCTAGGCTAAGATGGTGAGAGGGAAAATGTGTGGAAATTAAGGATTAAGAAGGAAGATTAATGCTTCGAAGGAAGACATTGTTTGACTGCAAAGTTCGTCCTGACTGTAAATGCTGACTTGGTTAATGTGGGTGTTTTGCTGTATGGTTTTTAGAAAAAGCAAAGCTGCATGTGCTATGCCAATACAAAAAAATGGGTCCCACATGCTCCCCTCACTCAACCCTGTTCATCATGCATTTATTTACATCTCATCTGTCTGCTGTATGATTGTCATGCTTTGACACATGCCTCACACACGGAAGTAACAATTTCCGGGCATGTCTCACCATGTTGCACGTGTGCCGCTGTATGTCCTCGGAGCCAGGCTTGACAGATTGGCACTCTCTCAAATGGCATTAACCATATTTCTAGGCATTATGCTGGGCTCAGCGGTGTCAGAGAAACATGCATTCAATTGACTTTCTGAACCGTATTACGCCATTTGCCAGGAACGCATATTGACAGACAAAGTAGCGGTGCGTCAGTAGAGAGCTGGCCTATCATAATAATGGATATTAAAATTACCATTCCAACCACAAGTCAAGTAAACACTGAGTCATGCCATGCATTGTGCTTTTTAAGTGTGCTTTTAGAAGCTGTCCTGTAGTTGTTTTGGCATCTTTGTAAAGTGCCTTGAGACAATGTTCATTGCTAATGCCCATATAGGGATGTAACGGTATGAAAATTTAACCTCACGGTTATAGTGACCAAAATTATCATGGTTTTCGGTATTATCACGGTAAGTGTGTTCAATATGTTCAGAAAGCACTGATAGGCCTACACAAGCTGAAATAGTTTCAACAAGTGTCCCGTTCATGTTTAATTGGGTATGTGCTTATAGCTTAACTTACCATAACATTATTTGGAGGTTGCTATTACTGTTATCTGGATCCAATGAGTGAGACCAGGCTTGGAATTTCACCATTCTGGGGGCAAGGCCACTTGGCCTTCAGTTGAGCATATTTGGTGGAGGGCACAAAGGCCACATGTTAGGGCACCAAGGCCAAAGTTAACTATACAGTAGTAGGCTATAAAAATTATCAAAGTTGTATAGCCTATTCACTGCAGTAGACCTGCATCACTGTATGAAACATTACAAAAACATGAAACATGACATATTACATAGAACTGCAAATGATCTGATCATCTAATATTTACAGATATCTAGGCTATATTTAACATTTATTTTATATTTGACCTGTTATGAAATCATGTATTGAACAATTTAAGCACAGTTCAGCTTTAAGAAACTCAAATAGCCTAGATGCATGCTTAGCATTTTCACAAACTCTTAGTCAGCGGTCCTCTGATTTACCGATATCTAGGTGATATTTGTAACATTTATTTTGTATTTGGCCCGTTATGAAATCATGTGGAACAATTTAAACACATTGTAAAACTTAAAGCCCAAATTTGGAGACATCCATGCATGTCGAAATTTACTGCAAATTCAAAACTGGATTACTCTGGAACGGCTAACTGTAAAGGTGACTGCTTTACATCTTTGTGTTCGGTAAGGTCTGCTGTTTATATTCTGATATATGGTTTGTTATGTGTTAAACGAAAGGTTTGTGAAGTATTTCACCGAGAGGAATGGGTAGGGTGATGGACGCAAAACCTTCAGTAGAATTTATGATTAAATTGAATTATATTATTTACTTTTCTCACGAACCGTTCACCATAGCAATTCGCGGCTAACATCGTTTAAAAGCTGAGAAAAAGCTCTTTCATGTGATACTGATGTCTGCGTGATAAGTAGGCTCGTTCGCGAGTAGTTCAACTGAGAAGAATGGGTGAATTTAGACGCACTTTCTTTCTTGCGCTGTCACTTTCTCCACTGCATAAAATACTAAATGAATTTGCGCTGTGAATATTTTGACAGGCCATAGGCTAAATAAAAATCGCTATTAGTAGGACGCAAAGCAGGATATTGAAAGAAGGGCACCAAGGCCACCGTGGCCTGTAAACCTCTGATTTTCAAAGGGACATCACGGCCAACGCAACGACGTGGCCGCCGTGAAATTCCTACCCTGAGAAATAAAACTTTAGGCTACTGTGCTCTTCTGATAACGTGAGTGGAATGGATTTAATGTGGACGCGAAGATGAAAAAGAAAAACGCAGAGCGGCTAAATGATACAGTGCAAGTTTTGCGGTGAAAATGTTCCGCCTTTTAAAATCAGTTGTAGCCTAATCCAAATAGCAGTTAAAACCATCAATTGGACAACAGAATCAGTAGGGTACCAATTTTGCTTCATTGTACCAGGCCTACTGTATGTCAAAAGCAGGCTCGGATGAAGCTGGGAAGGATTAAACACACGGTGTCAACACCGTGGTAATCAACCGTGATAATTACGATTTTTCAAAAGAAAACGGTAATTGTTATGTCAACATTTTTATCACGGTTTATCATTATACCGGTAATCGTTACATCCCTATGCCCATACATAAATAAACTAGATGTACCGCAGAGCTGTACAAAATATGACCGCCCCCCAGTCCAGCACATTTTTTCCACAAAAAGAAATCACGCTGAAAGGCCTATATGATTCTAACTGTCTCACTAAATTGCATTATCCACACTCAATTCTCACTGGTATCTGCTAGACCAGTGTTTCTCAAACTTTTTCAGACCAAGGACCACTTAACCAATAAATAGAAACTTCACGGACCACCTAGCTAAAAAATAAAAAAAACAGTAGACCTACTTCAACAGTATATTACACAATAGACATACTCACTGAACAACCTTGCTTATTATCTTGGCACCTTGCTTATTGTGTCAGGACTCATATGATTTAAACTGGCATAGCTTACACAGTGTTGCAGAACTGTTTGGATTTACATACAAGTTGGTTCAATATTGCAAACAACTCATCTATATTATATTTTACCACGTCTGCCCGCGGACCACTTGGTATAGCTTGCGGACCACAGTGTTGGGAGTAATGCGTTACAAAGTAACGCGTTACTGTAATTCCACTACTTTTAGTGGTAACAAGCATGTAACAAAGTATTTTTGTAAATCCAGTAACGCAATTACAATTACTGAAATTTCAAAGAGTTCGTTACTTGCGTTACTCTGTTGATCTTGAATGAACGACTGCAGACAAGATGCACATTTGCTGCTTTGTCTACTGACCTTAGCTGTGTTTCCAGCGATTGTGTTTCATGTTTAGATTGCAGATGCATTCTTTACAGTTAATAGGAGCCTCCTCACATTCCTCCTTATTTCGGATTTATGCTAAAACACACTAGAGTGCATTACGCTACAATTTAAATGGACATTTAAAAGCATTTTCCCTTTCGTTTCCATCTCGTAAGCTCCACTACAGTAAAAGCGCATTGTTGTTTATCTCCGCTCTTTTTCGCCTATTGCGCAAAAGCCTCGCTATATAAATTTCTCATTCTTACAACATAGCCACGCCACAACACCAATAGGCTACGGTAGCCTATATATAGCTGGCACAAGCAAGCACACGTTTAACTCGAGAGAAAAATGCAGATTTCACTTACCAGATAAAGAAACCTCCAAATAGCCTACCGTATGTAACAGCGACTTGAGTTATTTGCACAGTAGGCTATGTTTACATCGGAATTGACGTCCATGGTGTTATGGATTCATTTGTCTGCGACGGAACATGCAACTTCTCTTTGGAACACCTTATCAGCTGAAGAGTAACCTTCTGCATAGTGCGCGACAATCCCAAACTCTCGGATGCATTAGAACTTATTTCGGTAGGTCAGCACTTGTGCAGCGCAGGCTTTTCCCAAACTGGTGGTGCTTAAAATGCTATATAATAACTGTGTTCAAAGCAGGACGAGGATAACCTAAGGTTATGTGTGTGTGAGCAGACAATAACTGCTTTGAAAATAGGCCATTTAATATTGTTTCACATTACATCCCATTGAACGAATTCCATGTAGCCTACAGAAGGATTGCAATAATAATGATAATAATAACTTATTACTATATTGCAGAATTCAGTGTCAGTGCACCATCATGCATAGTAGAAGGCAAGCAGTAGGCAGTGTACTGTACATATCTATCAAACCACCTAGATGGTGAGGGTGGCGCAAAACAAGGTCAGGGAGGCCTTCATGCATTGTAGAATGTTTTGTGTCAGAAAAAGTTTGAGAACTCATGCACAAGGCTATTGATTTGAAGGCCTGTTGAAACTACAATAAATAGGTCCAAAAATTAGGTTTATTGTGTGTGTGACTGTTCAGTACTGTTCATATTGACATTTTAAAAGCAGACTTAAAAGTAACTCAAAAGTTACTTTCTCTAGTAACGAATTACTTTTGATATACAGTAATTGGTAACGTAATTGAATTACTTTTGAAAGAAGTAACTAGTAACTGTAACTAATTACTAATTTTCAGTAACTTGCCCAACACTGGCGGACCACCAGTGGTCCCCGGACCACACTTTGAGAAACACTGTGCTAGACAACAAGTACCAAAACATGATTAGTTCATAGATTTCACATGTAAAATTAATTTTATACAACCCCACCTCCATCTTGCCTGTTCATAATTCTGAGAAATTCTTGATTGTTTGTGTTATGTTTATGTTATGTGTGTGGGTGTGTGTGTGTGTGAGTGTGTGTGTGTGTGTGGGTGTGTGTGTGTGTGTGCCTGCGTATGTGCCTGTGCATGCAAGCGTACATATGTCTACTGTGTCATACGTATGATTACTGTGAATGTATGTGTGTGTGTGTGTGTATCTGTTTGTGCACATGTGTGCACATGAAATGGGTTAACATGACCCCTGGAGGCAAACATACGGAAAAAAATGGTCATCCTAGGCCCTACAGTTCTCAAGATATTCACAGAGAACACAAAATGGAAAATGTGAAAGTCTTGTCAAGGATATCTTGAAACATGAGATAAAATGTATCCTAACAAAGATGTTAACTACAATTAAAATTCAGCTGTTTCATTCATATTGGAGTTAGACTCGCGACTAATGCTATCTCCAGAGGACACCTTGTTGATTTTAACCGCATCAGTGGTCATATTTGATTGGCCTCTGGTTTGCTTTAAGTACATTTTTAATATACGTTTTCGTCCTTGTTTGCCCTTGCATCATGGTTTGATGGATTACACTAATTTGTCAGTCTGCATGCTTAATTGCACTAATGAGTGATGTTTAAATTAGAAGATAAAAAAAGTGTATTTATTTTTTACGGCGATTCCTCTGGTTTGTTGTGTGCATATTTTGCTCATGTTGCAATAAGAACACTTTCATAAATTGGCCTATGCAACTTTGATATGACATGAATGACCACATGAACATGGTCAAGGTCAAAATGGTCTCATATGGTCCAAATGGTTTATTCACCGTCACTGGTCAATGTGGCTCTCTTGTTATTTCATTTTTCAAAAGACTTTTTTTTTTTTTTTAACATTGCTGTGATGCCCTTTCTGTTAAATCTTGAAATGTCATAGAAGTTCTGCCATCCATGGGCATGGAACATTTATATCACTATTATCAGGCATTGAAGGCAAAGAGATATAGATGATTATATTGTCTGTTCCAAAGCCAGACATTTGTTGCTGTTTTTTTTTTTTTGTGACCAAGAAATTAAATAACCCTGTAACACACACACACACACACACACACAAAGCAGGGGTATCATGCAAAGCTCATACAATTTTTATGAGGTCTATGAAGGACATTTTTTTTATTAAAAGCTGTCTGATAAGAAATGTGATCCCAGCTTCCAGGCCTCAGAGTCTAACTCTGATATGGAGGATGTGAGTACGAGAAAAGGGTTTAGTTTTTAAATGTGCTCTCTCATTCTGCATGATTAAAAGTGGATCAGTGGCTGACAACTTGCAGCCTCGCACTGCCTGATGGTAACAGGGAGAAGGCAGAGACGGAAGCGTGATGTGAGAACACTGTCTCACAAAAAGTCGAAGTGGACTGGCTTTTTTAAAAATTGGGACATGGGAAAAAAATGATTTAATTTGTCGTATTTTTAGCTTCATGTTTGCATTTTTTTCCTGATAAAAACGAGGGCATAAAAGCTACATTATTTATGAATTGCTAACTCAGCAGTAATTGACCCAGAACGCATACACTCAGATGCACAGTCATACGGCTGTGGGTCTTTGTCATCGACGTGAGACGCATGTGAATTAGTATTAATGTTATTTACTTTTCATCTCTAAGCAGAAGGCCTGGACATGTTTTAACATGATTTACTGGCATGGATTTATAGTCTAATGATACTTGCAAAACGGGCCATTAGGCACTTCACTGCAAACATTTTATTCATTCAAAAACAATTCACATCCACGGCGCCAGTCGTTCATCAGAATCACATTTATTACAGGGAACAATAATAAAAGTGTGCATGTTTTAAACACTTGGGATGTCCTAACACTTATGTTAGCTGGAGAAAGCTGATTAAAATATGTTTTTGCTGTTTTTAATGATTTTATTTTTACTGTTTTTATTTACTTATTTTCAAATGAATTTCCATCATCAGGTCCAGCTTGAGTCCCATGTCTGATGTTTCATTTTATGATTCTAATGAATATCTCCTCATGCCAAGCTCCTAAACATGAACGTCCCATCTGCATGGGCTATTCCAGCTTTAATCAAAGATGCATGAAAGGAAAACAAGTAGTATTTTTAGCAATAAAAGATAAAGTTTTCTGCCTTTGATAGACCTTCTAATATATATACAGCACGTCCTCACAGATCTCAGTCATTACCATATTCCTATGAGTGGTCGATGTGTTTTTAAGCATGGTTCATAATGTTACATTGCACATCTAATCGGAAAAGATGCTTTCATGTGTAAAATGTGTGCCAAAATGAGATGCAAGCCAGCTAATATAGCTCATCGAAGTCTTTGATATGCCCAATTATGTAAACAAGGTTTAATAAGCAAACAGACTGGCTTCCACGATACTGAATCTGATTAAGGCCTAGTGGTCAAAATGTCAGCACTTCCTTTCAAAGAGATCAAGATCAAAGTGGAACATGGCTCCCTGACCAGATTTGGCTGGATCTCAGTAACATCTCCAAGGCCCACTCTTAGAGAGACCATGCTTAGAGTCACATAGCGACCAGGGTGGATGTAATTTGGGTGTCACAATTGATGGCTGACTAAATTTGTCTTAGCATGTAGCCTCAGATACTAAATCCTGTTGGTATATCCTGTACAATATTGGGAAGATTAGACCATATCTAACTCAATATGCCACACAACTTATTGTGCAGGCCATGGTTATTTCCTCCGTTTATTGTCGATTGTGAATATTTATTATTATTGATGCTATATATATATATATATATATATATATATATATATATATTTCTGTTTCCAGAGTCTATGTAATTTACTTTTGTTTTGATATAAGGTCAATGCTCAGCAACAAGTGCAGTCATGTTGGAATGATTTTAGGTTAATGTCCATTTAAACTGTGGACCGCGAAACATTTTAAAGTGTGTGTAAGCCAAGGCCGTAGTCATGATGTCAACATTGGGGGGGACCAAATCTGTGGTGGGGTCTGAGGGACCCCCAAACAGAATTTCAATACATTTCCTACCATGCAAAAATATTATTAAAAATCACAAACAAGTCGTTAGTTAGGTCAGTCAATTAGGGTATTCCAAACTTTTGACGGACATAGGCATGGGATGGATGGATTATGAAACCCTGGGCACAGATGCCCCCCGCCCCCCCTTCAGATAGAGGGGTCCTGAGGCATTCTCCCACGGAAGATTTTTTTATTTTTAAAAAAATGACCCACCAGATGACTTCTGGTGAGTTTTGTGAAAAGAGAAGGGTGGAGAAGAAGCAACTTCACACAGAGGCTTGGGCTTCAGGGCCCCCTGAGCTCTTGGGCCCAGTAAGCCCATTCAGTAATCCATCCCTGGACCCGTGACTCCATTTGTGTTCAAAATGTATACTTTAAAATAAATTACAAACTAGAGTATCTTATGATAACCTCTATATTACACAGAATGTGGTTCTTTGACTTATTACTTACACCTGAAGATTAAACTAAGGCTTAGACTCATAGGTTTGGCCTAATAAGGTTTTGTCTTTTAATTTAGATTTTATTATGCTGGCGGCTAATCACACAATTTTAACAGTTTGAAAGGGACAGGATTCAGGAATAGGCTAGACAGGCCCCTCTTCTGTCTGACTCACTTCATGTTACCCCTGTATGCATTATAGACTGGCTTCTGACAAAAATGACGTTTTGTGCCAACATGTAGAAACACTAGGCCTACTACAGCCTTTAATTGGTGAATGGAGGTGCAAATTCCTTTCTTTGGTTATTGTCCGCGATTCACATTAACTGTAGGCTATCATCACATTGTAAACGTTTTTTCCAACTTGTGTGCTGTCGCCACATTTGATCACGTTTTGCCTGCATGGATGCGCGATTGAGTGCGCATCTAAATAATATGCAAGATGCAACAATCATTTCTAAGAGGCCTATAAACGGTAATTTCTGGCATTACTACTAGCATATGAATGCATTATTTATGTTGAAAGACGTGAAAGAAATGACACAGGATTGCACAAATTCATCATTTAAAATAAAATGTTTCACTTTCGCTATCATTACAAGAATAGGCTACAATATGGAACATGTTCCCTTTCAGTCTGATCGGCTCCAAACATGTATGGGATTTCCTTAGCCTGTGCTATACACCTTTCCAATAAGTTTTGTGAAAATTGTACCGGTAGCTTTTGCGATATTGTTGACAGCCCTACCTCACCGCAGTAGGGTGCAGTAAATGGAAGCTTTTGATAGCGCACGCCACTAAACAAAAACGGAAAATCACCAGGACAAACCACTCAGGGATGTAGGGTACTCTGGAACCATAGGTCACTAATTTGTGCGTTAGTTACGTTTGATTACATTTCTGATGCGTGTTGGTTTCCTGTAGGCCTAGTATAGCGCTTTATTCTTTCTTTCTTTTTCTATGTACGTATATTGGGGGGGACATTTTGGTCATATTTGAATATTGGGGGGGACACGTCCCCCTCAATGTCTATGGTGACTACGGCCCTGGTGTAAGCAGGGGTGGACTGGATAAGTCCAGAACGGCCGTCCATCCTATCACTGTTAGCCTTGGCCATCGGCCAAGTACTGTCTAACTCTCTAACTAAATGTGTTTCTCTAAGGCCTAATGAAAGCTATCAGTATATCTATGCTGTCAGTTATCATTGTCATTCAAAAAAACAACAACCATTGCCTTAACAATGCAGGATAGGTGCAAGAAATGATGGAAAAGTTACGGTGCATTTGCACTTTCTGCAATGGAGTTGAATCACCATGCTTTCAGTATTTTCCATAGGCATCCATTAAGGAAACTTTGGATTTTTCTATATAGTGCAAATGTTATTTTTCATGTCTCTGCTCCATATAGCATTACTGATTTGACATTAGGGTTGAAGACTTTTGTGTCTGTGCGTGTTGATATTGCCTTGGAATTCGAGAATGATTAATGTTGTCTTTGCTTTCCTTATGCACACTTTCACACCTTGCTCCACACCCCCGTCATTATCCACTACACTTCCAAAGTATGTAAATTATGTTACTTCCTCCGCCTCTTCATCTTGGACTCTGATGTTGATCTTACTGTTGTTGTTGATCATCGTAACTTTGGTTTTTCCATGTTTATCCTCATTCTTAACTTTGCAGCTATTGTTTCAAGTACTGATCTACATGTGGTCTCCAGTATGTGACATTGCAGCTAGTTCATCCGCAAAGTCAAGATCATCCAGCTGTTATGTCAGGGTTCATTGAATGTCATTGTTTCTTCCCGCTCAGGTCTCTTTCATCACTCAGTTGATTGACAGTAAGAAAAAACTTCCCTGTCTAATGCCAGTTCGAACCTCGAGCACAGTTGTTGAGGTCCCTATGTAAAGCATCTGGCATGGCATCCCAACATATGTTGTCTTCACAATGCTGACATACTTGTCAGGTATTAAACTTCTTAAGGCTTATAGGCTAATTACTAGACTTCTTAAGGCTTATAGGAATTATTTTGGTCTGAGGCAGCACCCCCAACCCCGCACTGGCCCCCCTGAAAGCCGGGTAGGTTGATGATGAAAATGTGTGGTAGGTTGGTCTCAAGGAGCTGCATCAACAAATCCCATAAGCATTCATTTGTGGTGTAACGCCACTGAGTGACAGGCATAAATGCAAAATTGTGGTACTTCAAACACCAGTACCTTATCATGAGATGTTCTGAAACACACAAAATTTGTCTAGGATTACCACGGCAATTTCATCCATGGGGGGCACTGCAATTTTAGCCTGACGTAGTCATACTCAATTCTAGTCAGAATATGAGTCTGATACTGCTCCATTGGGACATAATTATGGGGCGTGTTTCAACCGATACAGGGGGGAAATGCCTCTGCACTCAATTGGATAGACCTAACCAATCAGAGCAACAAAATAGCATACCGTGAGGTGTAGGAAGAAAACACACGAACCATCCTTCTTCTCCACAAATGCCTCATTGTTTTCTGGTCTTTTGTAAAAGTTAGTGTCGTCAATAACTCCTAGCCTACAACACTCATTAGCGAAATCTAAGAGATACGTATAGGGTAGCCTAGGCTATTAGGAAAAAACTGATAGCCTATATCCCCTCCGTTTTTAAAAATAATTCTGTTGAACACTGATATGCTACAAACATGTTATACAGCTGGGAAAGGCTGTCGCAAACGAACGAGGGAACATGTTGCAATGCAACAGCGCTGTTTTCCCTTGATGAAAGTGAAACCACAAGTTTTCCCACATCTCAACTTTGGCCAAAGTTTTCAGAAATAATCGTTTTCAGTGATAAAACCTCATTAAACTAGATGTACCGCAGAGCGGTACAAAATATGACCACCGCCCAGTCCAGCACATTTTTTTCCAGAAAAATAAGTCACGCTTGTCAAATTGTGTTCATTTCCTACTTTGTTCCTTTTTTGTGTGTTTGTAATTGAGTGTGTGTGTGTGGTTGTTTTTGTGTATATGTGTTTTGTGTGTGTTTTTTTGTGTGTGAGTGTGTGTGTGTGTGTGTGTTTGTGTATGTAGGTGTGTTTGTATGATAGATAGATAGATAGATAGATTGATACTTTTTTGATCCCCAGGGGAAATTCAAGGTCTCAGCAGCATACAGACAACACAAACACATTCTTTAACAGCAGAAAGAGTAATTAAAGTATATAATATAAAAACACAACTAAGCAATAAGGACAGTAGAAGATAAAGAATATGCTAAATATACTAAAATACAAATTATACTAACAATTAATCTAAATCAATTCTAAAAACAGTATCCACATAGTGGTGATTAATCAATCAGAGGCGCTTGCAATGACTGAGGCAGGGACTGAGCCTGTGATTCTCTGTGCATAGTAAGGTAAGGTAAGGTGCTCTGTGTGAATGAGTGCAATGGTGATAGTGGTCATGGTGATAGTGCAAATGAGTAAGTCCAACAGTGCAACAATGCAGAAATAAAGTAAAGTAAAGTCTATATATCTATATATTTAACTATTTTAAGAAAAGGTATAAGTGTGGCCACAGTTCGGCTGTGGCATGGAGGGAGGCGTTATGCATATGTGCTAATGTGCTAATATAGCACGCAAACAGTGAGGCAGAAAGACAGTGGTAAAAAGTGGCTAGTGGACAGACAGTATCCAAACATGGAGGGGGTGAAGAGGCAGACAGACTATGCAGAGAAGTCTATCTCTCCTCTTCCCTTAAGTGAAGCATTGAACAGTTCAATGGCCCTGGGGACAAATGACTTTCTCAGTCTGTCTGTTGTGCAAGGCAGTGAGCGAAGTCTCCAGCTGATCAGGCTCTTCTGCTTAACAATAGTGCTGTGGAGTGGGTGACACTCATTGTCCAGGATGTTGATCAGTTTGTTCAGGGTCCTTTTGTCAGATAGTGAAGTGATGCACTCCAGTTCAGCTCCCACTACAGAGCCAGCTTTCCTTACCAGCCTGTCAATTCGCCCCGCATCCTTCTTCCTTGTGCTTCCTCCCCAACATACTACTGCATAGAAGAGGACGCTGGCAACAACAGACTGGTAGAACATCCTGATGAGCTTTCTGCACACATTTAAGGACCGTATCCTCCTCAGGAAGTACAGCCTGCTCTGCCCTTTCTTGTAGAGTGCATCAGTGTTGGCTGACCAGTCCAGTTTATTGTCCAGGTGGAGACCCAGATACTTGTAGGTGCTAACCACCTCCACATTGACCCCATCAATGTGGACTGGTAGCAGAGTGGGCTTAGACCTGCGGAAATCCACCACCATCTCCTTGGTCTTTGAAGTGTTGAGTTGAAGATGATTGAGTTTGCACCATTGCACAAAGTCCTCCACCAGGCTCCTGTACTCCTCCTCCTGCCCGTTCCTGATACACCCCACAATTGCAGTATCATCAGAAAACTTCTGCATGTGGCATGACTCAGTGTTGTAGCAGAAGTCAGATGTGTACAGGGTGAACAGGACTGGAGGTATGTGTGGGTGCATGTGTGTGTGTGTGTATGTGTGTATGTGTGTTTATCTGTTTGTGTGTGTGCATGTGTAGTGTGTGTGTGTGTGTATGTGTGTGTGTGTGTGTTTTTATGTCTGTGTGTCTTTATGTATGTGTACATAAATAAAGCAAATCAGGGAACCGTGAGGGAAATTTGGTCTCTGCATTTATCCCAATCTGTGAATTAGGGAAACACACACAGCACACAGTGTACACACAGTGAGGTGAAGCACACACTAATCCCGGCGCAGTGAGCTGCCTGCATCAACAGCGGCGCTCGGGGAGAGGTTAGGTGGCACTTCAGCCATGCCTACTGGTCGGGGTTCGAACCGGCAACCCTCCGGTTACAGGGCTGAAGTGCTAACCAGTAGGCCACGGCTGCCCCCAGTGTATGTGTCATACGTATGACATGGCCCCTTAGGATCAACATACAAAAAAAAGGTGGTCCTCCTAAACCCTACGGTTTTCGAGATATTCACAGAAAACTGTGTCTGCCCTACCCTCCTTTTGGGGGGTCCAGTCCAGCGGTGGGGCTACAGATCAAAACGAAAAACGATGGTTCATGCTATCCATGTGGGGCTACATGCCCACAAAGTTTCGTGTACCCCGGTCTTTCAGTGTCCCGGGAATCCTTGACGGAAAATTGGCCATGCGAAAAAAAAAAAGAAAAAAAAATCTGACTAAACCTTCGCTGCGCGGCGGTCATAATAATATGCATTTTCCATATGGGGTCTTAAAAGCCATGTATCCTTCTAGCCACAGCGTTTTTGTTTCAAACATAAGCCTAATCTAAGCATGCTCAGATGACGTGATAGACCAGGCGCTGTTGCTCACCTGTCCATCATCGTAAAGCCCAATTTGATTGGTCCGCCCGATCTAGGGCGAGCATACTTGCTCCACAATGGAGCAATGCCAGACCGAACTTCCCGACCTCAAATGTTGTGGGCAGGACTAAGTTCGGAATGGCACCCAGGCTACTGCAATTTATGAATTAGGTGAATTTGAACCAACTGGCTCTACACCACTATCTAGAAGCTGACAGAGGAAATGTCCAGCTTGGCTCTCTCTCTCTCTCTCTCGCTCACATACACACACTCATGCACACACTCACACAAACACACACACACACACAGACCACAGAACACACACACACACACACCTTCTATATGGCTATGTGATACATCTAGTTAAAGTCACAGCAAGGACGCATGGACAGACCAGGACTGCATTCCATCTGATCACCCGCATCCTTTCCCACCATGCATCTGTGCCTAAACCTCGCCTGAAGTGACTAATTAGAGTGGGGATATTGCTTCGGCAACCACATGCTGACCTTGCCGTTGAAGGCCAGAGCTTGTGGACCACACTCTGCTAGCCACAAGCCACTATTCCCTGCCTGGAAACCCTATATGTTTAAGTGCAGCGGGAGTCCCACAGTTGATTGATTGAAGTATTAAGTGCAAATAATATTTGCAGAAAGCCTCATCTAAAGCTGACCTGAGCACTGGTGCCTTCGCTTCTCAATGGTCTACTCCTGAAACTTGAGAAACCTGAAAGCAGAGATAACTGTATGTCCATCGTTTACTATTTCCTGCCAGACACTCTGCAACTTAGCTTACAAGTTCGATACAAATAATATTTAGGTCACAAGGTTTGCCTTGCATAAGACTGTAGGCTCTGTAAACTCCACGCATCGTACTAATGATGAAAATCGATCGACCTACTTGGTTTTAGACTTGCTTCATTCACTGTTCATGCAGAGCACATAGAGGGAGAGAGAGGAGAGTGTGGATATCGTGTGAAGCCAAGGAAATGTGATTAATTTCACGCTCTGGTGACAAAAACACAAACAAGCACTTTGTTTCTTTAGATCACTTTCATCACGTATTAACATTTCCAAGGCAGTGCATCATTTTTCTTTTCATAGGTGCAAAGTGTGCCTACGCATTGTCATTTCTCCTGTAACCTTAAGTAAGAAATTATATATGAGTGCAGCTTGATTTATTGATGAAACCATCTCTTTGCCGCAGGCACGACTCAAGGCTAAACCAGTTATAACAAAGATAAAAGCAAAAAATGATGTTGAATTTCAAGCTATCCATAACAAATGAGCTTCACTCTTTTGATTTTACACCTCAGAAAATGTACAATAATTGACTCAATGCATGGCACTGAAATTCTTTTTTGGAAAGTGCAGAAAGCCCCATGGACCTTTAGTTTCTCGAGCCCTCAGTAGGACTAAAAAATCTGAGCTGACATTACTGTTCATATAGTTCATATCATATCAAGTTCAGATATACATTTTTTTTTAAATTTCATATTATTGTCTGGGTTACAGATCCCTGATCTGGCGATCAAGTCCCATTGAGTAATAGGTCGCAGTTCCTGTGACAGGGAACTCTCCCTTACACAATATTACAATGTTAATGGTCTTCATGCTCGCTTAAACCAAATAGCTGTCTTGCTTAAACCAAAGTCAAGAGAGCTATTACGGTTTGCCTTCAGAGAATCTATTTTGATCTAAACCATCTCTCTAATAATTAGGTGCCTTGTTTGTCCCCAAGACCGATTAACTATTAGCCGTGTCCTTGGTGGTCAGGGACACTTCAATATTAGGGTTTGAGAAAACAAACATGTTAGTATGTCTGCCTCGCTGGCCAGCTAATCACCCTCTGGACTCCGGCGAGAGGTGTTGAGGTCTCAGGTCTCTGCGAGCAGAGAAATTAGCCCACTGGAGGTCATTAATACCCCCAGCAACACCAACCCTATTCCACAACACGTTTGTACATTTCATCCTTGCTAGCCAGGAAAGACAAAGCTGTGTCAGGGGCTGAGCACTTGTGGCTTCCCATTGGCTGCAGCCCCTCTGGCCAGCGTCATCACCACAGTCACCCTCCTTCTCAGATGGCCGAGTGCCAATGACACCATCAATAGTCTACGCTGGATGATTAGGACAGCAGTCCCCAAATCAATCCCCAAAATGTGGTTGCCTCTAAGGTGGAGGCAGTGTGTGTGTGTGAGATATGTATGTGTGTGTTTGTGTGTGTGTGTGTGCGTGTGTGTGTGAGATATGTGTGTGTGTGTGAGAGATATGCGTGTCATTTAATACATTAAATCAATCCCCAAAATGTGGTTGCCTCTAAGGTGGAGGCAGTGTGTGTGTGAGAGATATGTGTGTGTGTGTGTGTGTGTGTGTGTGTGTATGTGTATGTGTGTGTAGTAGGGGTGTCACACTGTAGAAGGCTATAGTAATAAAGGTGGTAGCCAGTGAGATATAGAGATGTGAGTATGTGTTATGTGTGCTGTGGTGGGGCCATTGGGAAGGGGGGTGATTTTCATAAGCTGTAGATTGCTTTTCCTGCTGCACTAATTATGATGTAACTGGAACAACAGCATGAGGTGTGTGTGTGTGTGTGCTCGTGTGTGTGGTGATTAACCTGGGGCAGCTGAGAAATGAGTCTAATGAGATGAGCGGGACATTGGATCTGTTCAATCAATTCTCTCTCCCTCTCCCCCTTTCTCTCTCTCGCCCTCTCTCCCCCAAAGTGTTTAAATGCATCTGTGCCCTTGTAATAGGTGACAGTGACACCCTCTTGAACTCATTTAGCATATCACAATGCCTTCATTTATTTCCACCCCTACTTATTTGTATGTTTTATTTTTTTGCCTCTGATTAAAAGGGCCTGTGGTTAGTGTGTGTGTGTGTGTGTGTGTGTGTGTGTGTGTGTGTGTGTGTGTGTGTGTGTGTGTGTGCGCACTAAACAAGCTTGGGGTCAAAGATAATGTTTTATAGAGAACATGTGATCTGAATAAAGCAACCCACAAAAAAGCTGGAGTAAAAAGCCAAAGATTATTATAATTGTGTGTGTGTGTGTGTGTGTGTGTGTGTGTGTGTGTGTGTGTGTGTGTGTGTGCACGTCTCTACACATGAACTCGAGCATTAAGAACATTGTTCGTGTACACATAATTTACTAAAAAGCAAGGTTTTGGACAACTCACTTCTTGACTGGCAAGATGGCAGCGAGCAGAAAAAACAAGTGATTTGTTCAAAACCTTTCTTTTAGTAAACTGTGTACACCAAAAATGTTCTCAATGCTGGAGGTCATGTGTAGAGACACTGATGATACTTCGATCAAGGTTTCATGTTGTGTCGAGCCTTATTTTAAAAATAACGCGCCTTATTTTAAAAATAACGATTTTGACGTGATCTTGTATCAAAATAGTAGTGCAACAACGACAACACGGACATGCTTAAAAGTGGCGCTTAGGATGTAATTATGCTTTTAAACGAAAGTTTGAGGGTACATTCACAATAACACCCTAGGATGCATTTTGGCGAAAGTTACGCTTTAACGCAGGGCTCACCAATGGTCAGTTTAGGCAATAGAACGTAGACCGTTTGTGTGACTTATGAACGAGATAGGTACTTCTTCTGAATTATTATGGTATGAGCGCTGTGTTAAGCTTTACCGCTACCACTTCATTTTTTCAAATGTGATCCCCACCTGGAGCAACCTAAAAAGTCAGGAACAGTCAAAGATCACTAGTTACAGGAGAATGTGGGGGATACTTTTAGAATGAACTACACAATGCTATTACCATGTTATTACAATGCTAATCATTGTATTGCATCTATCGTGATGCTCTTTCACAAATCCTTGATGAACATGGAACCTGTTCATGGAACCTATTCACGGAACATGGAACCTGTTTGGTTTGGAAAAGATTGGTATGTGTGTTATGCACTATAAGACAACACCTGCATTGTACAGTATATGAAGACATCAGAAATACAACACATTCAAGCACATGTCAATATCATAATGAATTATTTGACTTTTCTTTTAGCTGCTTTTTCCTACTTTTACCTGCTTTACTTTTATAATCTATGATCAATTTAAACTGCAGGCTGCAAAACCACACTGTGTTATGTCTGTGAAATCACCATGGATTTTTCCAAATATGTCTCAGATGATTAGATAGATCAGAGATGACTGATATGCAATAAATAAAAGTAGAATCTCCCTTCCTTTGGGAGTTCACTATTCATGTTCGCTAAAACTTCTTTTAAATGGTAATATTCAGACTTGCTCTCAGCAGGGAGAAATATAACAGTATTATCCAGATTTGACAAGAGACGTTGAAGAACATTGATAAAAAAAAGTTAGATGTTCACATTATTCAAATACATATATTTTTGCAAATATTCTCTCAGGAGTAATAGATTAATAACTCATTAGAATATGTTTTATCATTGATCAATTGTATTGTTAAAGAATAGATAGTTATCTACTCTATTTATGCAATATTTCTTCTTCAGTAGAAAGAATAAATATTGCATAAATCATGTTAATGCCTGCATTTGTCAGACAGCATTTGTCAAGTGAGCCCAAACAAAAGAATGTTGTTAACACATTAGCATTTATCTCAATGACCCCTGCTTTGGTTTCAGGTGCATCCCAACCATACATCACACCTTTACACGGTCTAATGGATGTAGTAGTCAAACAGGTCTTAGACGTTCCAAGCTAGCAAGATGGTGGCTACCACAAAGTGGAAGAAAGAAAAGAAACAAGAATAAAAAAGAAATTGCGCCCTACTTATTTTCTTTATCTTTTGCTGGAGAGACAGAGAGAGTAAGAGAGAGAGAGAGCGGTCTCATTCCTTCATTAATTCCCGGCCCTACTCCTTGCTTCCTTGCTTCCACAGGCTCCCAGCAGGGCTCTGTCCTTGGACACTGCTGTGCAACATCCTTTGAATAATCAGTAAGTTTGAGTTATAGTTACATTGCCTGATGGTGACATGCTGGTATAAAGAGGTTTTTGTATTCTCCTTTCAGCTACGGTGTGGCTGGATTTTTTTGCTGTCCTCCTGATCCCCTTCTCTCTCTCTCTCTCTCTCTCTCTCTCTCTCTCTCTCGTTCTCTGTCTCTCTCCCTCCTTCTGCCTCATTCTCGTTTTTAATTTGTGCACATAAATAATGATTCAGAGGGACAAACGTGGCACCTGAAGCATTTGAATGAAAGTGAAACGATGATTAGGGATTGGAGGCAGCAGTTTTAGAACCTCAGGCGTGGCTTTGCAGAGACAGGACACTAACGCCACTCTTGGGATGTTAGGTGTTAAAAGAATTTCAAAGCACCTCGGATTAGCGTTAATGTCATCTGACCTTGGTCACTGCCGGCCCTTATCTTATGCCTGCACGGCCTTTTTTAATTTGCTTGATCATCTTGACAGAACTCAGTATCAGGGAAAGTCAAATGAATATCAAAGGGGCCTTACTTACCGAACAGCAAGGGACGGTTTAATGCCTTCAAATGTGACCTTAATGTCTGGTAACATTGTCCAGGACCTTGAGACGGGAGTCATATAGTTTGATGAGATCAGATGGAGGACTACACCTGATGGCAACATCTCAAGGTATTGATAAAACCTGCTATTAACTGTAAATCCTCTACACGTGTGACCTTTTGTCATTTAAGATTAATGCCCTCATTCAACATGACACCTATTCAGTCCAGCTCCTACCTCTCACTCTCTCTGAATCCTTTTCATGTTATTCATATCACCTCTCCCTTACTTCTTTTGTGGCACTATAGAGTTTTGTGATTCAAAATGTTCACCTTTCATTTAACAAAGGAAAAAAGAGAGGGGGGTTGAACAATTGTCCTTCTGGCTGCACGGGAAATCTTTTTTGCAGCGTATGCAAAAACACAAATTAGTCTGCAGTTGGAAAGGTCATGAGAGAGGAGGCTAAAATAAAGAATTGTGACACGCTTTACATGAACATGACTACAAAACTTCTATCTGAACATATGGGACTTTCAGTGCACTTGGTTTAAATGCACTGTTGAATTATAGTGTTTAGAGTTGCATTGTTGAGTGGCAAGATAAATAAGATGAATTGATTTTCATTGTTGGGTGGCAAGATAAATTGACTACATGGAGCACACAGTACACTTACAGTATGTAACATAATATAAAGTGTAATGATTATAAAGACAGAAATTGAGGGTTTATATTATACAGTTGCAGTCACACATTTCACCTTCCAAACTTTTAATGTTTTATGTACACATCATCATCATATAAAGCATTTTTTTTACCTTGAAGGAACATACCGTGTTTACCTGTTTCAAGAATCACAGAGAAAGAGTGAGTGTATGTGTGTGAGAGAGATAGATAGAGAGAGAGAGAGAGATGTAGCCCTTCTAGGTAAACTGAGCACTAAGTTTGAAAACACATCGAGACAACTCCCTTTTGATTTCGACAGTGATGCATCTTTGACATGTTACTTTGTCGCACACCCATGCTAAGCTATCCCAGCATGTGCTTTTTGTAGGGGGGATGGGCCTCCTCTGAAGTTGAGGCTTGACTGACACATCTGATTAGACCCACCCGTTGGACACCTTACCCGATGTGGACAGGCGTGGACGGATGAAACCCGTATCACCCGTGGCAGTCTTTTCAAGTCGCGTAAGTCTCAAACGAGCACGCCTGTCGTCTCCCATGCCGCTCGACAGAGGACGATGGCACCTTGATTTCAACACTCGTTGCCGTCTCTTCATCCGTCAACATCATCCGGCGGGAATAATTGGCGCTGGCGTTGACAAATGCGAGCCCACCTCGGGTAATTAATGAATGAAAGCAAGGTGCTCTTCCGTGGGCTCTGTGATCTGAGCGGAGGAGCTCCGTCGCTCCAGCGCGAATGGCAACAGCCGCCAGGGGAGATGCCTGAGAGAATAAGAGAGAGGGAGAGGGAGAGAGAGAGAGAGAGAGAGATAGAGAAAGAGAGAAGAAATGTGACGCATTTGCATTCGGAGAGGGAGAGGTGTCGCGCAAGGAGAAACACTTGCTAGTGATAAATGTTTCCTTGTCAAACATCAAAGTCGCAAGTCTCTCACGTGGAAGACGCTCAACAGCTCGAAAAAGTCATCAGGCTTCGGCTGTGTTGGGAGGAACGTCAGAAAGAACAGAGGAGAGGAACAAAGAAAAGGAAACAGCAAAAAGAAACACTCAAGAGTGATGAAGTATTTGCATATGTGTGTAGTTTCACTCCAAGCCAATGTGGTCACAGTAAAAATGACACTCCCCCCAATGCACTGTAATGATCAATAACGCTGTGTCATAGCCATAATGTATTACAGTGCACCTTTTATGTCTCCTAATACATGTAGCAATTTCATGCTTTGGCTGAGAGTGGCTGAGACCATGCAAATAATGTCTGTAACTTGTCATAACACTGGTGCCTGTCTATGTTTATGTGATGGGCCCGGTTATGTGTTGCCTGACATTTTCCCCGACTGTGTTTGAAACCTTCACGAGCCATTTAGCAGGTGTCAGGACTGGTGGAATTGGTTTTTGATATGGATCCTGGTTGGAGTTGAGTGTAAGGAGATAGCAGACTATGAGTTAAGATGGGACAAGTGATATACTGCTGTAGGCCCTAATAATATCATTTCACCTCTAAGCATGAGCACTCACAATGGATGGCATGCCAACATATATTCGTCATTCAGCTCTATAGAGTGTGTGTATCTCTCTCTCTCTCTCTCTCTCTCTCTCTCTGTCTGTGTGTTATACATGTCTGCCTGTGCATGTCAAGCTCACCCCATGCAACCTACCCAAATGGTCAAACATGCTTATCATTGCTGCCACATGTTTTGCATTCTCAGGACAGACTAGTGAGCTTAGTATGCTTCTTTTGTTCCTGCACGGTGCAGTTCTGCTGGGACCTGCGCACTGATCTCGTTCCAGGGCTTTTGGCCCATGCAGTGCCTCCATGCATGAGTGTCACACCTGCGACTTCTTCTCACAAAGAACTGGCACCACTGAATCACCTAAAGCAAAGAGGGAGATTGTAACTCAAAATTGTGCCACTCTCGTTAGCTGCTGTGCACACACTTGACATACTGTGAATAAACATACACAGACACACACTCATACATTAATGCACATACATACATACATACATACTCACATATAATTATATACATACAGCGGAAGTATCCAATCGCGCCTCGAAAATGTAGTCAGATTGTAGTTTTGAAGAAGACTGCAAAACGGACACCGACTTGGCTTTGTTGCTGTTGAAATTGTAAGTAGCCTACCCTTGGGTGAACTTTGTCTTTGTAATGTGGTTTGATAGTCTCTCGAACAATGTGTTTGCTCGACCATTTTATTGTGAGCCCTGTATGTGCTTAGCTTGGTTTCTTGATGGCTAGCTTGCTAGCTAGTGGGGGATTAGCGTAGCAGTCACTTGCTACCGAAGCTGCAGGGGTAGCTGTGTAGTGAAAAATGCGAGCCCAAATCTGGCGAAAACCCAGAAACAGCGAAGGAATAACCAGACTGGCATAGTGGTTCTTTAAATGGTTCCTAGAGTGTTGATGAGTGTACATATTGTGAATGAGGATACAGTAATACAGTGTGGTTTTAGAATATTATTATTTGTAATTGGTGAATAAACTCTTTTGAGAGGTGGATAAACTCTAATAAGAGGTGGACAAACTCTATTTTTTCAATATATTTTTTTACAGCTTTGCTCTGCTGCTGGCTCGTGCCTCCACATGCCCAAAATGCTTGATTGCATTGCATTCGCCATATTTCTAGCTAAATTGTTATGTACCACATCAGCATTTTTGTGAATCTTTTGTAAATTGGTGTTTGTTATCGCCCAGCTTGCCGCCATTCACTCCTTCATCTTTATTAACATTCCCGGTAGAATTCTCAATTTTTTTGGCCTCTGTGTCCAGTTACATAGTCTGTCTGTTCTCGGTCTTGGATTTTGTGAAATGTGGAAATGTCTAAATAAATGTGACTCATGTCCGGTGCGACTTATATATGTTTTTTCCCTCTTCATGACACATCTTTTGACTGAAGCGACATAGTCCGGAAAATATGGTAGTCAGTTAGGGTATTCCAAACTTTTGACAGACATAGGTATGGATGGATTATGAACCCCTGGGCACAGATGCAAAAAGACCCCCCCACCTAAATGATGACTTCTGGTGAGTTTTATGGAAAGAGAAGAGAAGGGTGGAGAAGAAGCAACTTCACAAAGAGGCTTTGGCTTCAGGGCCCCCTGAGTTCATGGGCCCAGTAGGCCCATTCAGGAATCCATCCCTGGACTCCATTTGTCTCCAAATTTTATATTTTAAAATAAATTACAAACTAAAGTATTGTAGCGACCAGAGGGGGGAGACATCATTGTAGTTGAGCTAGTTAGCACAAAGGCTCATGGGACTGTTTATGGTTAAGATAAAAGTCATGTTTTAGTGTTGTTCTGTGCATGTTCACTTGCCTTCTGTGGTTTCCAGTGTGTGTGTGTGACTGATAATAGTGTCAAGTTCATGTTAACTTTTACTAATACTTTAACCACCGCGACTGAGTATCTTAGTGTGTTTGGCTATGTCTGGCCAGTATTCTAATATTGAGTGTTCATGTCTGATTCTAAATAAATACAGTGCACCTTGTGGTCGTGCGGTGTAAGGGATGCAAGGGTTGTAAATTAAGATAATCTGACTCACTTGCATCTTTCCGCGAGCGCTCGCCACATTGGTGACAGAAGTGGGATTTTAAAGAAGGAAAAATGGAGAAACAGATTAAAGAGCTAGAGAAAGCCATTGAGCAAAACATTGAGCAACTCCTGGATAACCTGGAGAGGCCAATGTCAGGGCCTGCTAAAAAAGATCGCTTTCCAACCCACCCTGATGGTTCCAGTGCACCACGGCCATACCGCTCCCTAGAGGTTGGTAATGCTACTGCGGGAGAATCACTGCTGCCTGCTGTCCCTGGCCGCCCCCTAGTGGCGAGGAGGACCACCGCTGATGACACCCTGCTGTCTGTGACAGGCGCGGGATATCAACAGTCTTTCGCTGCCGCCAATGAACCACCACCACTGATAACCACACCCAGACCACAACACCCTGCAGCCATGCCTAGGACATCAGCCAAGCTTCCTAAGTACAATGGGCTGACGCATCTCTCTCAAGTGCAGCTGGCAGCATGGCACGGCGGCTGGAGTAACGAAGAAGCTGCCACTCACCTGGCCCTTGGATTGGAAGGAAAAGCGTTGCAGGTGCTCCTCGACATTGCCCCAGCAGAGCAATGAGACCTACAGGCTTTGACCATGGCGCTACAGAGGCGGTTCGGGCAGAGACTCCTCACCGACCAGAGCAGGGAGCAGCTAGCTAGCCGTCACCGCCAAGACGGAGAGAGCCTAGGTACCTTCGCCGCAGATGTACAGCTGCATGCCCAACGTGGCTACCCACAGTTCCATGCTGCTGCCCAGGAGGAGCTGGCCCTCCATGCCTTCCTGCGGGGGCTCACACCAGAGAGGTTGCGCCAGCATGTTCGCCTCGCTATACCCCAGTCTCTCAGTGAGGCCCTACGTGAAGCTGAACGGGCTGAAGTGGTGCTCTTGACACGGTCTACTCCTCAAAAGGGTTCCACACCACAACCACACGTCAGGATGGCAGACATCAAGATGACTGACAATGATGAGGAAGAGGCGGAGGTTGAAGAGGTTTATCAAGTCCAGCCTTCACCACAACGGTCTCAGCGGTGGCCTCCACCCTCCAGGCGTCGTCCACCTCTCCAACCAGACCGCTGTTACCAATGCGAGGAGCCTGGCCATGTTGCTCGAAATTGCCCAGCCCCTGCACCAAAGACCAGGGCAACCCACCATGCGGGAAACGACAGTGGAGTGGCTCATTGAGGGGACCACCACTCCAGTCGCCAACTCCTCTCCGAGGCCAGTATGCACTGGTCGGCTGCTTCGGTCACACCAGGGGACTGTACCTGATTTGCCAAATCGATGGCCAACGCTGCCGGGCCCTGGTAGACACGGGGTCTACCATTTCCTTGATGCGGCCTGGAATCCTCCCAAGCACTCTCAGCCCCCTCCCAAAGGTGTGGTCCCCAACTAACACCTAGCTGATGACAGTGACAGGAGAGAGAGCAGACATGAGAGGGAAGAAGGGACTAAGAATCTAGGCTGGAAGCCTGGTACTGGTGCACGAGTTCTGGCTCACCAACATCCGAGACCCGTGCATCATTGGACTGGGGCCAGCTTCAGAACAGGGCCAGCTGACAACAGTGGTGGCAACTGCCAACCTCTCTGCCAATGAAGAGGGGCTGCTCCCATTTACTACTCAGCAGCTGAGGCAGCAGCTGGAGACAGACACCACCCTGGCGCTGCTGCGAGGCTGGCTGGAGGTGGGGCAACGCCCTGCATGGACAGAGGTGTCGGCGCTGGGGCCTGAGGTGAAGGCCTACTACTCCCAATGGGGCAACTTCGAGCTCCACAACGGTTTGGCCTACCGGAGATGGCAGACCCCCGGAAGAGGAAATGACCTCCTGCAGCTTCTAGTGCCCCAGGTGCTCCGCTCCCAGGTTCTCCAGACCGTCCACGGCTCAGTAGGAGCGGGGCACTATGGGAACGCCAAGACCCTTAACCGCCTCAGGGGGAGGTTCTACTGGCCTGGCTGCCGACGAGATGTAGAGATACATGTGTACTGCTGTGACCCCTGCACCGCCCAAAAAGGACCAAAACGGCACTCTCATGCCCCTCTGCAGCAGTACTTAGTGGGAGCTCCGATGGAGCGAGTGGGAGTGGATATCCTTGGGCCCTTCCCGGTCACTGATTCTGGCAACCGGTATGTCCTTGTGGCCATGGACTACTTCACGAAGTGGCCCGAGGCATATGCTGATCAGAGCGCCCCCACGTCAGCAGAGAGGTTGGTGGAGGAGATGTTTGCCTGTTTCAGGGTCCCTGCCGAGCTCCACTGTGACCAGGGGCGGAACTTTCGGTGAGGTCTGTTGACGGTTTGGGGTGAACAAGATGAGGACGACGCCGCTTCATCCTCAAAGCGATGGGCTGGTGGAGCATTTCAACCGCACCCTGGCCACTCAACTCGCCATCCTCACCAGTCAACACCAGCGTGACTGGGACCGCCACCTGCCCTTAGTCCTGTGGTCCTACCGCACTGCGGTCCAGGAGTCCAGCCAGTGCACTCCTGCTGCCCTTATGTTTGGGCTTGAGCTCCGGACACCAGTTGACTTGGTGTTTGGCGCCCCGCCTGAACCCGAGATTGCTGGGGAAAAATAAATGGACTACTTTCGTAGACTGAGGGATCGTCTTCAGGTGGTCCATGACTACTCCCGCCAGGCCCAGGCCAAAACTGGGGTATGACAGAAGAGGGCTTACGACACGCAATGTCAGGGGCAGGCCTTTGTACCAGGGGACAAGGTATGGATCTATTGTCCTGTCCGCAAGAAGGGGGTTTCTCCCAAGCTCCGCAGCCACTGGCAAGGGCCCGGGGAGGTGTTGGATCGACCAGGGGCGCAAGGTGGTGCTGCACCGGGACAGACTCTCACCTTACCGGCCCCTTGCCCCATCTCTAGTTGGAGAGGGGGACAGCAGTATCTGTCCGCAGGCTGATCAGAATCCCTCTCCTCCTGTTGCACCTCCTGTGAGCCCCAGACGGCCTGCTCGACAGTGGAGACAGCCTGGACATTTGATGGACTTTGTATTGAGTGATGGGGTCGCCGAGGACGGCTGACCCCTCAGGTGGGGGCTATGTAGCGACCAGAGGGGGGAGACATCATTCTAGTTGAGCTAGTTAGCACAAAGGCTCATGGGACTGTTTATGGTTAAGATAAAAGTCATGTTTTAGCATGGCCGGATCTAGAATAGGGCATGGATTCCAGTTGCTGCTACTGGAAGAAACTGGAATCCATGCATTTCCACTGAATTATTTTTGGAATCTGATCCCTTATCATACCTGTTCATTCTTACTCGTCGCTCGACTTATCGTGACTAAATTCAAGATGGCTGCAAACGCTAAACTTCGTGAACTGTCTGTATAAATTGTCTTGTAAGTAAACTACCAGTGCTTTTTCAAAGTTCTCAATGTCTCGTTTTAAATGTCAGGGCCCTCGGAAGTCTACCAATGAAGTGTGGAGATACATTGAGCCTCGTAAATGGTGTAAAACAGTGATTTATTTGCATGGCTAGCCCGATGCCGAAGCACCACCATTGAAAAAGCTGTTGGTAGCATCGGCTAACTAGCGCCAGATTTTGGAGTACAGGGGACAAGCCGAGATGGGCTATGAGACATACGTTCACACTCGGTATCATGTTTCAATACACTTTAGGTCAATATCACACTGGAATTCTCCTTTAATGTTATTCTACATTATGTAGAAACATTACTACAGCCTTTATTTGGTGAATGGAGGCGGAAATTCCTTTCTTTGGTTATTGTCCACGATTCACATTAACTGTTTATTTATTTTTCTATGTCCGTATATTTTTTGGTCATATTTAAATATGGGGGAGGCACATGGTGACTATGGCCCTGTATCTAAGACCTGGCATCACCTGCTAAAGCCAATGTTACATATGCAAGATATGGGGCTGAGACATCTTCTCATAGCACACTTAAATTGCTATTCATTAAAAGCAGCCAGCTGGTAAACTTCAATGGTGAGGAGCACTACTGCAAAATTGAGGTGAGAGCTAACTGTAGAAAATAGCTTTTGTCTCTCTCTATCTATCTCTCTCTGTGTGTGTGTGTGTGTTTGTGATTATTTTTGTGCACAAGTGGCTATGTGTGTGTGTGCCTGTTTCTGGTTGTGTGACTCTTGCTTTAAATCTGTTCCAAAGACTGGTTTCTAAAACAGCCAAGATTATGTTTCAGCTACCCAAACAATTTTACATCACGAAGGCAACCTGAACTCATGCCACATATGGTTTGGCAATGAAACCTTGCACTGAGAATGGAGAACCATGAATACTATTGTATTATCCTGTAAAAAATATTAAAAGAATGAGGCGATGTTTGTTTAAGAAACAAAGCAAAGAATATGAAGAAATGTCACCACCAACTCAACATGCAGAGACAGGACATCACACTGTGTGAGCAGTAATAGGGTTAGTAATTGTCTTTATTCAGTAATCAGTAAGAGCCCCCTGCATGACTAGTGACCAGCCAGTGCATTACAACGTGTCACCTCGTGTCACTGACGTGGGTCTTATTTAATTAAGCAAGGCCCGAAATCTCATTACGATGAAATAGAGAGGAAAGGGGAGAGGCTCCGAGTTTGTCGTGTTTGTTCAGCATCAGGCTTCATCACACTTCAAAGGGCCTTTGACTAAGCTGTGTCAATTCACCTGATTGAACTGTAATTATTCCAAGCTCCCATTCCAGGAGTTTAATCACAGATTAGGATTCGAAAGTTGGTGGCGGGTCGGGTGAAACGTAAACAGATTTTTTTTTTCAAATGAGAAATGGATCACCTTGGAGGGGGAAAAAGTTCAAGATCATCAGTTTGTCTCTCTGCATTTGTATGAATGTTCTTTGGTCCAAAGCAATTAGATAATTCGATATTACAGGGGACATTATCAGTTAATTAACTAAAATTAACTTACCTTTGACATTTTCAGATATTCCACAAAGTAGTGCCCGACACACTCTTTGAGTGAGTACTAGTGTTGCCTGTACTATTGCTGTCCTTAGCTGGGCAAAGGGGGATTCTGTGATTGGGTATTACTGGTTACTGGTATTACTGGACATTTTGGCCCTAAAAGGAAACATGTGTGCGCGCACAAAATAGGCTACTTCAAGAATCTCCATTAAGAGTGCTGCTGTTCACTGGGTGTTTGACTAGGATCATTATCACTGAGTTAGAAATGTCTAATCTGGAAAAGTATTTTAGCTAAAATTGTAATTGATTCTGACCCATGGGTTATGTGTATGTATGTTATGCCATCCTCTGTGTAATTTTGTGCTGCTTTGTGATTGTCTGTTAAAGGCAGTCTTTGTCTGACACTAACATGTCTGAATCCCTGCCTATACTATTTGGCATAGTCCGAAATTCTAATCTGCAGTTTTGCGGTAAGATCCTCATTACCCAGTTTACAGACCACTCTTCAGGGTGAGTAGCACTGTTCCTTGTAGTAGTGTTGCTGTCCTTAGCTGGATAAAGGGAGATTCTGTGAAGTAGTCACCCTGTCATTCTACACAGAATAGACAGAACAGACATAGTTTCTGAGAGTGTAACGGCTCTATCGTGGCTGTTACGGTTCTACCTCTGTTTGGTTGTTAACTACTCTACTTGGGTGTTAATTACTCTACATCATAGGTTCTCAAAGTGCGGCCCTGGGGCCAATGGCGGCCCGCAAAAACATTTCTGGCGGCCCGCGATAACATCTGATAACATCTGTAAAACTGTACAACTGTACTGTGTGCTTTGAAAAGAATGAATCTCCGTTTAGTGGTGTTTCGTGGCCGTCAGGTTTTCCATTTTTTGAGGAATTTCCTACAACTCCCCTATTGACACTGACAGTATGACGACAAACCACGAGTTGGCTATGATAGGCTACATGATCTTGTAATGTGGCCAATCGTGGAAGACAAAACAATTGTGTAATCTGCGTAGACCATAAAAGGAAACATATCACTATATATATATATATATATATATATATATTTCCCCCTATTGCCCTTATGCTTTTATGCTGTTAATCAGTGCTCATCATTTGTTTTACTGTTTATGCCAAAACATGAGAGAATCTGTGTGAGTTTCATAAAGGGCATACTTATTGTGTGCTGATAGATAAAGCATAATGTTAAGTTGTTGGCTGTGTTCCAGTAATGTGTTGTATGTCTTTTACTTTTTAAACACGTTTATACTATTATCCTTTTATGCTTTTATGTACTATTACTTTTTTTTTCTTTATATAAAGCACATTGAATTACCCCTGTGTATGCAATGTGCTATATAAATAAACTTGCCTTGCCTTAGACCCCGTTTACACGAGCATGTGTATTTTTATAAACGAAGACATTTCCCTACGTTTGAGCCTTTCATTTAGACGCAAACGGAGAATTCGCCCCGTAAAACGGTTATCCAAAAAAACTCCGGCCAAAGTGTTTTTTTTTTTAAAACTCCGTTTATGCGTTTGGTTCTAAACTGTGGTAAACGGAGTTTTGGGCAGCCAACGTCACAGTATGCGACAGAAGTACACCAAATGTGCGACCAATGTTTACATTTACATGTTCTCACGTGCAACTTTTCAGGGTTCTGGTTGGTTAATGTGAGCTTGAGGCTATCGTTAGACTGCCACTGTGGTTTGGCGTGCTCATGACAGCATGTATGTACACGGGTTCGTGTAAACACATTTAAAAAAAAACGGTCTTGTGTACATGCAGTTTTATTTGCAAACGTAGATGGCCAGATATTCGTTTAGGAAAATACCCTGCTTCGTGTAAACGTAGTCTTAGAAATTACTCTGAATTCATATTAGGTCAATTAAAGCTATCACTGCACAGTCTTAATCACCCTGAAATTCCAGCCATTTTTGCCTCCACCAAGAGTGAATGAAACCTGGCAAAACATGAGGATTGTTCTGCAGCAGTTGAGAAACACACTGCTGAAGTAATAAGTCATGGCAGGTATAGCTGCAAGACTAGCTCCAACCCCAGCGAACTGACCTCTGGGGTAGCACAACAGATGTTGGGAAAGAAAGTGGAAACCAGATTGGGGAAAAGGCAAAACATAACCTGTTTTGAGCTGCAGAGCTAATTCACTACATCAGATGAAAGGCAGGTGTTCCTCCTAGAAGGCTAGGCAAGAGCAAGAGTTTGCTATATGTAGCTTCTCTCTGAGCTACTGCATTTCTTTTCAGCCTCTTACAAACTCAAACTGTCCGCATTGCTTGCCAGGAAAGAAGCCCTATCGTTTGAATACTTTGTACACTTTCCCGAACATCCACTAAGATTTTCAGCAGTGAATAATTTAACCTATCAGGCCTCTCAAACTAGCTTTAAAAAGGCATCATATCCTGATCATGGACTTGAATATGGGATTGGTATTGGATTGATAGGAATGCAGATAGAACCTTATTTCAAATAGGAACAGGTCCAATCCTTTTAACTTTTATTTGTACTACTTAAAATTATGTATTTAGAGTGAAATTCTCCCACGTCATTGAGGGCAGCCATCTTGTTCCACATTAAATGAAAGTGCCTCTTGCTCTGTCTAATAGGCACTACACAAATCTGGTCAAGCAAGTTGTTTTTAAGGACCATTTTCAGAATTAAATCTTATTTAAATAAGTCACACAGAACAATATGGAAAGAGCCACTTTCCTCTTATTCTTCAGATCTGTAAAATAGTTTGTTTTAACACTCTGTCATGTCTTGCCAAGAGACATGTGTAATGTTTTTGTCACTCTATACGTGAAATTAAATTAAAATTAGAATACACAGTAGGCTATAATACAGTATATCACAATGACATATATAGCTATTGTACACCGTATATGTTGTAAATGAATACATGTCTTCTCTGCTATATTCACATATGGTTTGAGATGCTGTCCATGGTTCTCCAAGAATTACTGTGGTAGAGACTGCATCTGACAGTAATCAATGTCTCAGTCAGAGGGCTCAATCTCCTCCTTCA
Source organism: Alosa pseudoharengus (assembly GCF_046254945.1). Taxonomy (NCBI): domain Eukaryota; kingdom Metazoa; phylum Chordata; class Actinopteri; order Clupeiformes; family Clupeidae; genus Alosa; species Alosa pseudoharengus. The sequence continues at coordinate 31,037,598 of NW_027468689.1, read as the reverse complement.
GTTCATCTCAGAGTGGTTATTCATTGGATTGTTTGCAAAAACTCCCATCACCATTGTCGAAGGTAGTGTTTTCCAGTAACAGGAACATACTCTACTGTAGCTCTTTCTTTCAGATAATCTGCTTTCATGGTCGACTTGGTGCTGTATCGCCCCCCTCCTTTCTCTTTTCTTTCCCTCTGCATGTGTTTGTGGTAAAAAGTCTTCCTTTTATTCTTTCTTTTTCATTTGTCCCCGCAGAACATGTTGAGATTCTACTCACTTGGAGGTGCATGTGGCTTGGATTGACTGAGGTGAAAATGTGTCTGTGTGGTTGGCTGATTGTGAGCCTCTTTAATAATCCGTGTATAATTTTCTCTTTGTTGGCAAAGTGATTATAGGATGCGGATGCTGATCTCATTCGCCCGCCCTGTGCGCCTCGGTGCATTAGTGCTGAAGCACATCAACATGGAGGAAAAGGAAAGGATGCTGGGAATAGATTCCAGCAGGGGTGGGACCAACACTGTGTGTGTATATCTGTCTGAGTTTGTGTGTGTGTGTGTGTGTGTGTGGGTGTGGGTGGGTGAGCAGGAGGTTTGGGTGGATAGATGGAAAGGGAGTCCTCACAAAATCAGAAGGAAAAATAGCACAATAGATACTTATGTGGCACTCTTATTAACATTCACCGTGACATTCATTACTTGGAAAGGCCATCCCAATTAACTAAAGCGTCAACACATTCAACACATGCACATTGCAAATTGTAACACAATGGTGGAATGGTGTTGCCATTATGATTCTGTGTAAACATACTTACATTTGTACAGATGTTCAGTACTGTAATGCTATCTGACTGGCTTGTCAAATTGTATGGGGGAGGGGACACAGATGTTGCACCTCCCTACAGGTGGCATTCAACGTGGTCACATTAGCCAATTCATTTAACAAGTGTTTATCAGCAGTTTATCATGTTTCATTTTCAGATACAAAAAAAACTCACCTGATTAATCACCAGACAAATCAAGTTGTTCTTATTGTCAAAGAAACACAAAATGGGCAGATTTACAAATAATTTCATTAACCATTATTGATGGGGAGCGCTACACCAACACTAGCCAACCATATTGTTCTAAATATTTGTTTTGTTTTCCCCCTTGCAATAACATGCTGAAGAAAGAATATTCCAATATGTAGGTTTAAGGACACAAAGAGTTCCCAGTCTTCCTTCACAGCCTACATTGCATATGACCCTGTCAAATGTACTTTCACCTCGGCAGTCAACAGTTTCCCACTCTTCATCTTTGCTGGTCCCAAGTTCTGCAATATAAGGTAATGTTCAAATCTTAGATTTTTTTCAGGAGTGAAACTTGGATATATCTCACCCTAAAGTAGATCTGTCCTTATGCTTTTTATACGGTATCTTTGTGTTTATTTGGCACTGATGTGGATAGGTATACGTTATATGGAGAGTTGATGCAAAAATATAAAGATTATGGGTTGAAGTTCTTGAAAGAAAGCGATGATTTGGTGAAGGTTGTCCAACAAAGGAAATAATAGGTACAATTAATGTATCTGTGTCATACCAACCAAACCCACTTTTATGTATAGTATTCCTTATTTTTTTTTGCTTACTAATTATTTTTGTTTTTTTTAAATGATTTTACTTTGTGTGTTTTCTTTTTTCTTTTTATTATGATTAATTATAATTATAATTATACTATTATTCTTTGACTATATTGCCCTTCTATGCTTTTATTTGTTATTGTTTGGTTTTGTTTATGTAAAACACATTGAAGGACCTCTGTATGAAATGTGCTATATACTGTAAATAAACTTGACTTGACTTGACTTAATGGTGTCACACCGCCAATGATGACCAAAGGAGTTGTCTTTCACATGAATACAGTTTTGTTTTGAATGTGACCAGTCAATGTCTTAAATGAGTTCAGGTTTTGAATCTGCAGGATTGAAGTTGATAGAGAAAGCATCTATATAGAAGTGAGGAGCTTCTCAGTAGGCATTCATGTTATGATGGAAGATTTCACAGTTGAAAGGAAATCATTAGGCATCCATCATCGAATCAATAAATGTGTCAGGCGCTTGTCAAAATGTCAAACATGAGGACACAAAAACAAACAAATACAAAAAAGAATTAAAAAAAATAACTCCATCAAAACAACCAAGAAATTCATTGTGAACATAGTGATTCTTCCACTACTGTTGTTTGTCCTGTGATTCAAAATGATAGTGGATGACTGACTGTTCTTCATTCAAGGTGCCTTGGGTCGGTCATGAGCAGTCAGTGATAGTTGGGCCATATGTCTTGTTGTAAATGGGTTTTTAAATTGTCTGAAAACATTCTGAAATTTGAATTGATATGTCTGGCTATCAAACTCAAAGTTCAGAGAACCTGCCAATATTTGGGATAATTGAGAAGAATTAGTGAATCTATGCTAGAAGGAGTCTGAAATAAAAGTTAAGTCCATAATGTGGTCTAACCTTTTCTGTTCTTTTCACCCAATGACTAATTTGTCGCCTTTCAAATTGTAATCAAGTTTGATGACGGATGAGTCTGACTTAAGGGGATAGTATGCTAGTTTGGTTCATGGTTTGGTTCATGTCTCCAGCATACCATGGATGTATCCAGATAAATAGTGCAGCTTACAATCATCCAAAGTCCCTGGTGTTTCTTTCATCTTATTTATTTCCTGTGTCAGTATCATTATATGCAACCAACAACTAAAATATGAGCTATGATGCAAAATTGAAAGATGAGGATACTGCAGATAGCTTTCAAACAACCCTTACCAATCAACATAAATCCATTACAGACATCATCTTTCTTGGATATTCCAGCAGGACAGTGGCGGTCAGGATACAGAAAATCTTTATAATTGAACTCAGTTGTACTGTGTATCATATATCAAATCCATACATATGCCACATACATTTTCCAGACCCTATAAATCAATCCTTTATTTATTATTCATTGGGCTGAAGCATGGTGCTCACTGGTCTGTTGTCCAATTAATGTTCACCTGCTATTGTCTGCGAAGAATCTGTCATCTCTTTTCCAAGCCCTTTAGGAAAAAACACTGCATGTTCTCATAATAACGTTTATGGATAACTTGTCATCTCTCGGAAATCAATTACAGCGCAGCATGTGAACAGTCGTGCGGATCACGCTTCCACTCTTGGCCCCCATGTCGAGGCTTTTTATTTATTTTCTGAGCCTCAGTCATGCAGACAGCGTACTGCGTGCCGCGTGCGGAAGTTAGTTCATGCATCATACGCAGACTGTGCTGAAGGCTGAAATTCACACAGACTCATAAATTCTGTTTCCGCCACCGAATGAGGGGCGACATGCCCATGCGTCTTTGTAGCTTTTTGTTACATGACAGTCATTAAGGGTAGAGCTTTCGTTTTTAACAAATTGAGGTGGAGAGAGAAAAAAAAACGTCTTGAATCAGATATGAAGCACCGCATAATATAAAATCATTCTCCACACATTCCATGTCAAGTGTTAAATTTATGAAGATGGATTAATAAGACGAAAAAAGTATGAAAGGTGATAACACAAAACTTGTCTGGTTGCCACGGAGATCTGCTGTCACGTTTCCCTTTGTACACAATGTCCACAACTTCCCCATTTCCACCTATCCCCTCCAATACTGCCTCGGGTGTGTGAGGATCATTAGATGTAAGGCCGGAAAATGCATAACTCTGTTTTAGTCTAATGAGATCACAGCTTTTCAATCTCTTCAGCCGGAGTGGAAATACTCGGAGGATTCACATCGATTGATGCCCTCAAACAAGACCGGATAACGATGGAAGCCAGAGTGGGCTCTTTTTTACCCAGATTATTGCATGGAAATAGGAAATGTATCTCAGTGGAAGAAAACAGCCTGACTACTGGGAAAAGAGGAAGTCGTAGCATGTTAGTATGCCAGAATGTTATCTGAGAACAACTTGCACTTTTGAACAGATAGGAAAAGAACAATTCTGTGATTTTCCTAAAAGCGAGCAATTGTATGTTTGTGTCATTTGAACAATCAATTGCAATGGAATTACAATTACTCAAAACAAGGCAGTGGTGTATTCAAATATTCAAATAAATATCACAGCTCCACAGCTCATATAGCAACCAAAGAAATGTTACATTATATATATATATATATATATATATATATATATATATATATATATATATATATATCCCAGGCCTTTCCCTTTAACAAGGTTGTTTTTCCAGTAGATTTTTCCTTTTCATTTCTACACAAGACTTTTCATGCTTGAGGCTTTTAGTGAGGCTGGAAGTATGTGGGCCGTAAGCACAGGTGTTGTGAGCCCCTGGCCCCTTCATCTCCAGGCCGATAATGACATTTTTCACGTGGAAACCAAGCCGGCCCGGCGTCCTGGTGCTTTTTTCATCTGGCCCCGCTAACACCGCTGTGTTTCACAAATACGGGCAGGATAGGGGAGCCGCGGCCACATGGGAGCAGCCGGCGGTGTTGACCTGCCGAACCGGCAACGGAGCAATTTTCCGAGCGCCCACAGGTGGCCCGGCCAAAAGCGGGGCCTGTTTTTTGACCCAAGACCTTCGGAGGGGGAAGCAACTGCTTGGCAGAGCTGTGTGGTAGCACAAAGACACAGACGTGGACACACACAGACATGCACAATCATACACATGCACACACACACATACAGATGCAGACACACAAATACACATGTATACACGTACATATACAGCTTTCAAAAGTAGAAAAATACATGCGCACACATACACAACCAGATACAAACACGGTCACTCACATGTACACACACAGGTATGCACACGCAGAGACAGAGACACTTCTATGCACTCGCCTATACAGTGGCTGTGTGCATGCAGTCACACACGTATGCCCACGAGCTGACATACATTGAGATAATCTCTTGCAAACACGTTATGGCACACTGGCTGAGCATCCTCAATCTTATCTTCTTTTTCTTTTTTTTACTGTCCCCACATACACACACACACATATACACAGAAACAGACACACACACACACACACACACACACACACACACACAAAATCCTTATAAAGAAAATGAAGGCTCTTACAAATACCTGCAGCATCCTCTAACCGTGTTGACAAACCAAATGTCTTCCAAACCAGCAATGCTTTCCTATCTCTCACATACACACACACTCTTTTGCACATATACAATATGCGCACACACTCACATACACACACTTATATACGTAAAGAGACACCCTGAAGCACTGAAGTCAAGCAAGACACTTTCTCATAAACACACTCCATAAGACACTGTCTTCACACATGACTCGAAACACACCCAACCCCCACCCCCCCTCACACACACACGCATACACACACACACATGCACTCACATACAGTACACATGAGCAGGACAGATGCTCCAGATTGTTCCTCGGGGGAGACACCTGGAGAGGCCTGTGGTTGCGGGAGCAGATTGCCTCGGCTGGTAATTGAGACTGCGGAAGAGCCCAGCAGACATTTACCAGTCAGAGTGAACACGGCTGCCAGAGCCCAGAGCACTGCAGGCAGAGAAGTGAGAGAACTGCAATACAACCAGTGTGTGTGAGAGAGACACAGAGAGAGAGAGAGAGTGAGAGAGAAAGAGTAAGAGAGAGAGAGAGAGAGAGAGAGAGAGAAAAGAGTGAAAAAGAGAGAGGGTGGGAGAGGGATGACGAAGAGCCCTTATCACTCATTTAACAAGGCCCTTGTTAACAGCCATTATCTGTTGGGCTCCAAGTGATGAAATCAAACACTGCCGAAATCCGGAGGATTCTTGTCCCCTAATGATTTATTTAGCCCATGTTTGGAGTGGAGCGCGTTTTCTTGGAGAGTCAGGGTTGCATGTTGCAGACAGAAGACCATAAATAGATAATACTTTGAAAAGGCATAACCAGAAATCAGAGGTGAAAAGTAACGAAATACATTTACTCACGTTACTGTATTGAGTAGTTTTTCTGTGTATTTTGTATTTTTTAAGTAGTTTATAAAATCGGTATCTTAAATTTTACTTGATTACATTTTGAGTAAAGTATTGTACCTCGCTACATCAAAAATCCCATCCGTTAATTGAGTAAAAAAAAAAGTTAAGACTAACGAAAACAGAAAGGGAGAGAAAAAAAAATCGCGCCCTAAACCATTAGCCTAGTGATAATGATCAGCATACTAGCCTACAACAGGACATGAATCAAGCTGGGGCCATGCAGTCTTTCAGAAAGTGATGGAGATGGAGCTGGATCACGAGATGCATCAGATTACATGTGTAGCCTAACCTATGAAAGTGTATTTTCCTCTATTTTAATGGGTTGTCTCAGTTCGTTTTTAGCACTAATGATTGCGGATATATTCAAGCAAACACCATGGGATTTCGTGTTTTGACGTTTGTGCTCACCTTTCATTGGAAAGAAGTTTATTAGCAGTTTTATTAGCAGTCATTTTGATGTCTCTCTTTTTCCTGTTTTGGCCTTTGTTTTTAGTAACCTGACTTGGCCTTCTTGGAGAAAGACATTGCACCAGCAGCACAACAATTAGCGGTCCACTACTAGCGATGCTCAACTAAATAAACAAAAGATAGACTACCTTATGAATCGTGCAGGCGGACTAAACCATTTAGCTCTTTAGCAAGGGAGAGTGAGAGTGACCTTAGACAGTTTTCACTATTTTTTGTATACAAAATCCAGTCAGTCAAACTTTAAATTTCGTCTGACATTCATTTTGACATTTAATTTGGAAGTTAAAATATTCAGGTAAAATAAATATATGGTGGAAATAAGTATTGAACGCTTATTTTTTTCTTCCAGTAATTAGCCTAAACTTCCAGTGAGTCTATTCAAATTTTTCACGACACATTATATTAAAACACATATAAAAAATCCAAACATAAGAGTTATGTGTATTAAAGTGGAATGACACAGGAAAAAAGTATTGAACGTGTCAACTGAAATTTCTTCAATACTTTGTGGATAAGTCTTTGTTTGTAAATACAGCTTCAAGACATTTCCTGTATGACAAAACTTATTAGTCGCAGTATCAGGTGCGATTTTGGCCCAATGTTCTAAACAGATTCCAGGGGTCCCTCTTGTGAATCCTGATCTTTAGTTACTTCCAGAACTGTTTAATTTAATTTAATTGAATTGGCTGCCTTTAAGTCTTTCTGGAGCTTTCTCCGAGTTGTCCCTGGCTCTTGGAATTGACTATCCCTCTGACTCCCTGGTCAGAAATATTGCGAGGAGATCCTGTGCATGGCCGGTTGATGATGCAGTGATGTTCCTTCCACTTGCAGATAATGGCTCCCATGCTGCTTACTGGGAGATTCTGAAGTTTTGAAGTGCATCTGTAACCAGTTTCATTGATATGTTTTGCAACAATAATGTTGCAAAGGTCTTGGGAGAGCTTTGTGCTTTTATCCATCATGAAATGTTTCTTGTGTGACACCTTGGTAATAAAAAAACCTTTTTATAGCCCATCAATATGTAGGCTACTAACCTATATTAATTTGCACAGATAGAAAGGATAACTACTCTCTAACTACTTACAGATTCCAGCTCGTTCCTTCCCTTTCCTTGCCTTATGCTTTTTCTTAGCGTGTTCAATACTTTTCCCCTGTGTTATTCCACTTCATTACACATGACTCTACTTATGGAGTTGTTTGGATTTTTTATGTGTGGATTACCTGAGCTATTACTAATGCCTGGTGAAAATCTTGTGCCCCCTGTATTCCACTTTTCAAGGGCCCTCTCCTCCATTGCCCTATACTTCCCACTTTCCCCCCCAGTTCGACTTGTTTCCAAATATAAAAAAAAACTCTCTGCAACTCAACATTGGCCTGCCTGCCTCAGCTGCCTGTGAGGGGCTTTTCAGTTGTGCTGGATTACTGTTCACTGCAAAGCGACCCACTGATGAGTGCAACTAACTTTGAAAATCAACTACTGCTCAAACTTAAAGGAGAACTCCAGTGATTTTTCACATAGATCTCCATTTCTCAACGTCACCGAGTACTGTCAGTATGAACAAAACTGAAACAATCGGTTTTACCTAGCTTGAGTTGCTGCAGCTACAGCGCTACACACTGGCTGCAGCAACTCGAGCTAGAACCAAAGTCCTTTTAGGCAAGTACCTCCACTCAGTGGCCATATTGCAATGCTTTTTGGGCACTTATCGTGCACCTACTGTATTTCGACAGAAATGCATGTTCGTAAGGCTTCACGACACCAATCTTGCTCCAGCGGCAAGGTCACAACAGATGATTGGCACGATGTCTTCAAAGCTCACCACATGATTGGCTCAATGTATTCACATGTCGACGTTTTGCCGCGGAAGGGTTGTGATATGTGTAGACAACTGCGTTACAAAGTAACCCCATGCATTACTATGGAGGATTTTTTGAGTGCTGTATCTCCTCATTAGAAAGTCTCTGGTAAAACTGGTTGTTCTGGTACCCCCCCCCCCCCAAAAAAAAAAAAAAAAAAGTACATTTTAAATTAACTACTTTTTACTTTTACTTGAGTACATTTTCAGATCGGTATTTTAACTTGTACTTGAGTAATATTTCATCAAGGTATTGCTACTTTTACTTGAGTACAATATTTTCGTACTTTTTCCACTGTGGATACATTTTTCCACAGAAATGTATGTGGCGTGTGATGACAAATCTATGTAGAGATATACTGTAATATAATTTAGCTTCTTACCTGTGTATTACGGAGGCTATGCACATGTAAAATGTTCAATATAATGAAAACTACATATTATTTTGAAAGCCTCAGCGATAATTATGGAATAAATATTGAAACAGTGAGAAAACCTCACTGACTGAAACACAGATGCAAGTCATTTGCTGATTTACATGTAAGAAACATGTGACTTGCCTGCAACAGGAAGAAATACATGTTTTCTCGATATAAAATGTGAGTAATAAATTGTTTTTATGAGCCATGAATTTAGCATGGCTACTGAGTTATCCCCAATACTTCACGGCAGAATATAAATAAAGAGCGGAAGGCGCAGCGATAAACACATAACAGATTAGGGACGGGGGAATTTAAATCAGAGCCCACACTTTCTCATGCAGGGGATCCTGGGTCACCGCAGAATGACGGGAAAGGAAATAATTTCCATCTGAACTCATCCTTCTTCCTCTCTCTTCTCTTTCTTTCTCTCTCTCTGTCCTCATCCTACCCTTTTTCTCCTCCTTCTTCATGCTCCCCAGACTGCTTTTTTTCTGGTCACTTCCTCAACCCTATTTTGAACAACCTAAAAGCATTCCCAAAAGTCTCTTTGTTCATCAACCCCGCCTCTTTCTCTCTCTCTCTCCATCTCCCTCTCTCTCTCTCTCGCTCTCTCTCCTCTGGCTCTGTCTTTATTAATACACACAAACGCTTTTAATGACAGTCCTGCAGCCATTAATGACCAGAGCCGTTTTAAATGCCACTCTCTCCCACTCCACCAAAGTGAGATGCCACCGAATCAAAATATTAATTAATTATGCCACCACCTCGCAACCTTCAGCAGGATGACAATTCTTCATACACCCCCCCCCCCACACACACACACACAACCCAACACCCCCTCCTACCATCTTGACGGCTCTACTCTGTCCCTTGCTCTGCATCTCTCTTTCTCTCCATCTCTCTTTCTCTCTTTATTACACTCTGCTCTCTCTTTCTTTCCCCTTCTCTCTCTACTGTCTGTCTCTCACTATTCCTCTGACTCTTGGCTCTTTCTCCCTCTCTATTCTCTCTCTCTGTCTCTCTCTCCATCGGTGGAGCAAGTAGCGTGGCGTTGGTGTGTCTCATCTCCTCTGCACAGGAGGCAGCAGACACCTCCTCGGGTCCTTGCTCAATGGGGTGACAGTGCCCACTAGTGGCCGCCAAGGAGCATGGGACACAGGAGGAGGAGACAAACACAGAGCCAGAGATGAGCTACAGAGAGAAGAGGAATGAAGAAGAGTGGGGCTCGCTAATGCCTCGCACACACGCCACAGACTGCTCAGCTGTAGGGGCTCTTTGTCTTGCTCTGCCCTCCCCCCATCCCCCACATGCACACACACCTCTTCCTCTCCCTCTCTCTTCTCTCTTCTCCCTCTCTCTTTTCCCTCTGTTCACATCTTCACTGTGTTTTGTTTCTCTCTTCTCATGTCCCTGTTTTGTATGTGTGTGTGTGTGTGTGTGTGTGTGTGTTTGCCAATTTTCTCCCTTCCTGCAGGCTTGTGGGTAAATACACGCTTTCAGGGGCTCTTTTGTTGCTTCTTCCCGAAGCTGGTTTAAACACCCCGAATGCACAAGCATTTTCAAAACAGACAGGGCAATCCGCTGAGACGATCAAATATAATTTGCATTTCCCGCGCTTAGCACTTGCTTACCCGGAGCTGCGCTTGTAATACTCTGCGATCGCGGTGAGCTATTTCAGAGGTGGATCTTCTGCAACGGGAGCTGATGACCTTGGAGTCTCTTGCTCTGGACATTTGCCACTGATCCATAAGCATACAGCAGAATCTCCTAATCTCCGTTAGGTGATCCTAGGCCGACTCAGTGAAGGATGATCAGACGAGTGGTTCAACCTTCTCCCTGAGTCGTGGATGTTTACTCGGTCATACCTTATTGACATGCCATCCCCCTGCCTGATGGATCGTGACCTTGTTGGTCAGGGGAGTGAAGGTCTCAGGTCGCAGTGAGAAAAAACCTCCCAAGGGCCTGGATTTGTTAAGATATGAGAGATTTGAATAGCTGTTGAAATGCACTGAACTACACACACACACACACACACACACACACACACACATACTCACACACACAAACACACACACAAACACACACACACACACACACACACAGACACAAACCTCTGCATGTGTGCTGGATGATTAAGCTTTGCCCTCATTTCAGATTTTACACCTGCCTAACTACCCTCCCTTCCTCCTTTGGGTCTCCTCTTACTCACCCAGGCTTCATCCCCTGCCTCCAGTCCAACGTGTCCTCCTCTGCCTCCACACACTAACTGGGCCAACGTCTCTCTCTCTCTCTCTTTCTCTCTCTCTCTCTCACACACACACATTCACTCACAGCTGCACGTGCTACGGCAGACACACACGTCTTGTGTTTGGGCCACAGGCACTGTTCCAGAGCTGCTTAGTGCCTATCAGGTGATGGGTCTCAGCGCTGGGTTGAGGAGTGTTAAGTAGGGGACTTTTTCTATGCTCAGCCTCCATGTTTATGAGGGAGGTGTCCTGTGTCTTTTGTGAATGAGAGGTGTGGTGATTTTAGTTTGCTTATGGGATAATAAGAAAAGAAAAAAACAACTTGTATAAGGGGACAGTTAAACATGGGGGTTAAGCTTTACAATCATAAATGGTACAAACTTATCTTTTGTATTTCTTTCACAAATGATTTTGTTTATTTGTGTAACATTTTGTGATGTGTGAGGGTGCCAGACTAGTGGGCATGACAACTGGCCTTGCGTCTCAGTGTGAATGAAATGTATTCACCCATCTGACCCCAAGTTATGTTTGTTTTCCTCATTCTCAGACCTCTCTGGGATAAATCCTCAGCACATCAGCAGGAAAATGTCATAAATATGGTAATTTGGGTTTTTGTCGGAACATGATGACCATGTAGTACCACAGTGCAAGTGCTGTCTTGCTTTCAATGGCTGTTTTGCCCCATGTGTTATTGTGACTGGGGTTATCTTTTCTTCCGGGCACCGGTTGGCACGAGAATATTGGCGTTATTTATAGTCGGTGGTGTACGTTGGTGTCAGTGTCCATCCTCAAAGTCATCACAAAGCATTTTCTTTGTCGGTCCAGCTTAAAAAAGGTGAAACAGACCAGCATTTTTTTCATCTTTTCTTTTTTGGGTGGGAGGAAACCCATCACCATAATTTATGCCCACCATAAAAGCAACATAAAGCCTCCAAGGTGAGGCAAGGGCACTCTGTCTGCCAGACAACCAGCCCGACTTCACGAGAGCCAACCCCACACCTCCCACCCACCCCTTTCTCCAAAATATCCCTGTGGTGCACCTTTGTCATTCCACCTATCACGCCACCTTCACTCCTGGGGTAACGATGGTTCGGTGGGGAAGGGTCATCCATGCCTTGTCTTGTTGCACCGATTAGTTTTGCGATGGCATAGAGGGGGTTGCACAAGAAAAGAAAAAGAAGAGAAGTCCTGCTCTCCATATTTTTCCCAGGGCAGTACTGCTGCAGGGAAGTGCCTCCTCCTGATGGTGATGTATTGCATGTCACTGGCAATGCTTTCCCGGAATACTAATGGAATCCGGCTAGGAGAACTTTTGTGACAATAAACATCCACTGATGTATTTTTTTTTTTCTTCTACGTCTTCTTTTTAGGCAGGAAAGAAAGAAAGCCTTTAATGCTTGATGACTGAATGCATGACTTCATCTTTGTGGTTGTAGGTGACGACGTGTGTGGTTGGAGGAGGTGGGGGTGGCAGGGTAGGTTGAGCTATGTGGACAGAGGTGAGGGGAAGTGGAGGTTGGAGGGGAAGTAGGGGGCTGGGGAGGGCTAAGGGACTGACACATATCTTCAACTCTATTTACAGTGGGCCCAGCTGGCTGTGGTTACCCCAAGGTCTCTGGAGGATTGGTAGTGATATGGGATCCTGAACTTACACCGACCTCACTGACCACCTTGGAATTGCATCCCTGAGCAAAAAATAAATAAAAAATAGAACGAAAAAAAAAAACCTAAAAGATACTCTGAGAAGGAAAAGAGTAAAAGAAAAGGAAAGAATAGGAAAAACGAGATGAGAGGAGAAAAATAAGAGGAGGAGGAGAGAGAAGAGAGGGAGAAGGTGACAGGAAGGTGTGATGCGCACTTGAGGAGAGGGCGTGACTCACTTTGCATGAGTTGACATTATACTGATTTGCACTCCGTGTTGCCTTGCGTGTCTGTGGGGCCGAAGGATTTATGGCCGTCCTAAGTGTGTGCATGTCTGATTGTCTGGAGGCAGGGTAACCTCTACCGCTGGTGCGAGGACAGCACCAAGCCCAATACTTCACCTACTGCGGTGCCACTGAATGGGAGAGAAAAAAATGCATCTCTGATGTTTTTGACCCTGCAGTATGTCAGTGAGATATTCAAGGATAAAGTCAACTCACCTTGCGTTCTGACCTCTTAGCTCATTGATTTATGGCATGCATGTATATGCGTGTGTGTGTGTACGTGTGCTCATGTATGTGTGCACAGTTCTGTATACGCGTGCATCCTCTCACATATGTTATGTTGCACAGCCATCTCTGTAACTATCCGCATATTTTCATTTGCCTGCCTGCCTCAGTTGAATTTATACTTGCCCTTCCTGCCGCTCAGACCAAGTGGACCTCGACTAATATCCTTGAAGGAGCAGATAATCTTTCGATGAATAATTCCTTTGTGCAGTGTCACTGCCTCTGAGCACAGGAGGCCATCAGCGAGAGCGCGTCGGTTACCTTCAGACCTGAAAATTAAAAAAGTGAATCTACATCTTTACAATATCTGGCCACTGGGCACCCGCAAATGGCAATGGGAAATTACCGCTGAAAAAAAAGTCAAATAGGCCAGGCTGGCTGCCTAATCCTCTGTAGCATTGCATTCACGTGTCATCTGCAGTGCTCCTCTCGAAAGGGAGAGAAAGAGAGAGGAAGAGACTCTGCTTATTATAATTGCCCAGATTCACCAGAGGCTTTGCCTTTATTTCCAGGCGAAAACAAGCTTGCAGATTGAATCAAAGTGATAATGAGGATAATTGCTCGGCATATTAACTCTAGTTAGTTGCATTGCTCCAGGTAAGACCTAAATTAAAGAGTGATATTCTAAGCGTGCACTTTAAGGAAGATGAGGAGGGGAAAAACACACACACTTGACCTCGTTTCACCTTGTGCTCTCTGCCAGCTGCACCTCCTTCTCCCGTCAATCGCTGTGGCGTTCATGCATGTATCACTGTCACGTTTAAACTTAAAACACATGTGTGTGCATTCAGAATCTCAGTCATGTGGAAGTGACCATGCAAGGCCATGTGCCATGTGTTTGTTTCTGACCATCTACTGCTCATCTCCACGGCTGTCTCAGCACAGCAAGGGATGGGTCAGGGAGTGTGGGGTGGTGTGTGTGTGTGTGTGGGTGTGGGGGGGAGGGGGGTGGTTGGTGGGGGGGGTGAGCAACAATATGGTTATGACATAAACCTCCTGTGTCTGTGCCACAGGCACCTTACTAGGCCTTATGTCACTCAAAAACACATTTAACACCCAGGTCTGTTCACACACACACACACACACACACACACACACACACACACACACATACTGTATACACACCACACTGAAGGAGTGTAACTACCTGGGCTCCTTAATCAGCACAACAAAAGGGGGTTCCTGTGGAAAGCCATCAAACTCACAGGTGTGAGTAACGGGAAACCTTGTGTGTTTGTCCCATTGGAAGATTATGGCAGGCCATTCACCATATAGCTCTTATCAATCAACAGCAAAGAAACATCATTAGATTATATTTTTTTCTGTCATCAGCACAACTACGTTTCCTTGAAACCTCTGTTATAAGACCATGTTACGAACCAAAGTAACATAAAGAGGGAAGGCGCACACGAATTGCCTCGCAGGGTACAAAAATATATTTCTTACAGGATTCAGCGTCATCGCCCTCCACCAGAGAGGACAGAAGAACAGCGGACTCGGCTGGAGAGCCGCCTTGACACTGTGGTTCACGAGTATGATACGGTTTCAGCATGTTTATATGGCAAACGCGAGAGCTGAAACGCTTATTGGGAGTGGATATCAAATAATCAACGTCAGACAATTTCTTCTCAACGCTGTAGGGGCCGCGGTACTTGGCTTGGAAAACTGCTCCTGGAATCGGCATTAATACGAGGACTTTATCTCCAGGGCAGAAACTACGATTCCTCGCTGTGTGTTCGTATCACGTTTTCATCTTAAATTGGGCACCCTCTAGATTTTCCCTTGCCATAGCACGGGCTCTATACAAACGACAGAGGTGGAAAAAGTACGAAAATATTGTACTCAAGTAAAAGTACCAATAGCTTGATAAAATATTACTCAAGTACAAGTTAAAATACCGATCTGAAAATGTACTTAAGTAAAAGTAAAAAGTAGTTCATTTAAAATGTACTTTAAGTAAAAGTTACTTAGTTACTTTTTTTCTTTTTTTTGGGGGGGGGGGGGGGGGTACCAGAACAACCAGTTTTACCAGAGACTTTCTAATGAGGAGATACAGCACTCAAAAAATCCTCCATAGTAATGCATGGGGTTAGTCAGTTGTCTACAAATATCACAACCGCGGCAAAACGTTGACATGTGAATGCATTGAGCCAATCATGTGGTGTGTTGTAAAATACATTGAGCCAATCATGTGGTGTGCTGTGAAGACATCATGCCAATCATCTGTTGTGATCTCGCTGCTGGAGCAAGATTGGTGTCGTGAAGCCTTACGCACACGCATTTCTGCCGAAATAGATGCACGATTAAGTGCCCAAAAAGTGTTGCAATATGGCCGCCGAGTGGAGGTACTTGCCTGAAAAGGACTTTGGTCCTAGCTCGAGTTGCTGCAGCCAGCAGCTAAGGCAGCCATGTTCATGCTCCCAGTGTGTAGCGCTGTAGCTGCAGCAACTCGAGCTAGGTAAAACTGATTGTTTCAGTTTTGTTCATACCGACAGTACTCGGTGACGTTGAGAAATGGAGTTCTCCTTTAAGTTTGAGCAGTAGTTGATTTTCAAAGTTAGTTGCATTCATCCTTTCGTGGCTTTGCAGTGAACAGTAATCCAGCACAACTGAAAAGCCCCTCACAGGCAGCTGAGGCAGGCAGGCCAATGTTGAGTTGCAGAGAGTTTTTTTTTTATATTTGGAAACGAGCAGAAGGTTCAGCAGATTAAAGGGCGTCGAACTGGGGGGGAGAGTGGGAAATATAGGGCCCCAATGGAGGAGAGAGCCCTTGAAAAGTGGAATACGGGGGGTACAACATTTTCACCAGGCATTAGTAATAACTCAGGTAATCCACACATAAAAAATCCAAACAACTCCATAAGTAGAGTCATGTGTAATGAAGTGGAATAACACAGGGAGAAAGTATTGAACAAGCTAAGAAAAAGCACTAAGGCAAGGAAAGGGAAGGAACGAGCTGGAATCTGTAGTAGTTAGAGTAGTTATCCTATCCAAGAAACATTTCATGATGGATAAAAGCAAAAAGCTCTCCCAAGACCTTTGCAACCTTATTGTTGCAAAACATATCAATGAAACCTCTTTACAGATGTATTTCAAAACTTCAGAATCTTCAGTTAGCAGCATGGGAGCTATTATCTGCAAGTGGAAGAAACATCACTGCCATGCAGGATCTCCTCGCAATATTTCTGACCAGGGAGTCAGAAGGTTAGTCAATTCCAAGAGCCAAGGACCACTCGGAGAAAGCTCCAGAAAGACTTGAAGGCAGCCAATTCAATTAAATTCAATTAAACAGTTCTGGAAGTAACTAAAGATCAGGATTCACAAGAGGGACCCCTGGAATCTGTTTAGAACAATGGGCCAAAATCACACCTGATACTGTGACTAATACGTTTTGTCATACAGGAAATGTCTTGAAGCTGTCTTTACAAACAAAGGCTTTTCCACAAAGTATTGAAGACATTTCAGTAGGCATGTTCAATACTTTTTTCCTGTGTCATTCCACTTTAATACACATAACTCTTATGTTTGGATTTTTTATATGTGTGTTAATAATGTGTGGTGAAAATTTTGGATAGACTCACTGGAAGTTTGAGCTAATTACTGAAAATATATATATATTGTCCACCATATATTTATTTTACCTGAATATTTTAACTTCCAAATTAAATGTCAAAATGAATGTCAGACAAAATTTAAAGTTTGACTGACTGGATTTTGTATACAATACATAGTCAAATTTTTTTAATTTTCATATTTCAGTAGATTTTATAAACTACTTAAAAAATACAAAATTCACAGAAAAAATACTCAATACAGTAACGTGAGTAAATGTATTTCGTTACTTTCCACCTCTGACAAACAAGTGCGGAAATCACTCACGAACTGCAAAAGGTTTTGGGGTTGGGCCACACCAACCCATCGCTCACTCAGCACAGTTAACGGCATGCGTAACCGGTGCGCAAACACCAACTCCGCCGGACTGAAACCGGTTGATTCCTGGACTACTTCACGAGAAGCAAACAGCAACCACGGCACCGCATACTCCCAAGTCGAACCAGTCTCCAAGCAATACGCACGAAGCATCCGTTTAAACGACTGGTGGTATCTCTCCAAAGCGCCTTGGCTAGCTGGATGGAAAGCGGAGGATACACGGTGGCTAACGTGGAGCGACTTGAGGACTCTGGAAAACACTTTGGAAGTGAAGTTAGTGCCTTGGTCACTTTGAATTTCTCTGGGTAGACCCACAAAGGAAAAAAACTTAAGCAGCGCTTTAACAATTGACCTTGTAGTTGTAAGGAGTCTTCCTTACATAGTGATTTTCCGTAAGGGAATGGCCTCAGGGTAACGAGTGGAGGTGCACATTATTGTTAATAGATACTGGTAGCCACTCTTCGATCTAGGGAGCGGACCAACGCAATCAATAATAATGCGCTGGAATGGCTAGCCCATAGCTGGCACGGGGTGCAGCGGCGCTGGTGGAATAATTTGGTTAGGTTTACCGCACACTTGGCAAACATGGCATGATTGACAAAACTTAACCACATCGTGCTTAACGCCAGGCCAGAAAAAATTTCGGGTTATCCGACTTAGGGTTTTAGCTACACCTAGGGCTGGGACAACGCGTCGACGTAATCGATGACGTCGACGCAAAAAATACGTCGACGCAAAATATGAGCGTCGATTCGTCAAGCATAACGTGTGCTGCTAAATATTTTTAATTTTACATTTTTCAACCGGCCACCACACATTGATGTTCTATGTTGTAGGCCTACTATTTAAATTAAAGATAAGATAAAATAATTTTATTGAGCTGCACTTTTTACTCACACAGCCTTTCCTCGCCCCGCTCTCTCTCGTAACGAGCCCACTGCTTCTCCTCATAGACGCTCCTCCATTGCATGTGCATTTAACAAAATATTCACGATTGTTGTTGCCACATAGAAGCACTGCATAGAACACAGTGGGCTAAATTGCTATTAAATCCGCTTAGCATCGTGACCATGCTGCACAAATTTGTTCAAAACTGCTGCATTAAAGTTAAAGTAAATTCTGCTAAGGTCTTATCACAACATAGTACATTGAGGAGACTAAACTAAGTTAAGTTACAGTATGCAATCAAGCAGTATCTCAAAGCTAACGTTAGAATACTGTTTGGATGTCAAGTTTAGCATGCTTACTGCTTGCTGCTTGTATTCGTTACTCATGCAGGGCTCATTTTATTGACTCTGAATGTTTGCAAAATCCCTATGTAAATGGAAAAGTGTTTTCCAAGACTCAAAAGTGCTTGTCCAAAGGAGAAGAACAAACCGTTATTTGAACTAACTACGTTATGAATTGCATCCACACATCAGCAGCCTTTTAACTGTGTTAAACGTCTTAAAATGACAGGCACTCAATTAGACAAACACTACTGAACTTTATTGAATGCTACCTCTGACTAAGAATGCATTACTTTGCACTTGTATAGTCTTTTATTTTGGAATCTTAAGAGCAATAAACATATATTGCAATGTTAAAGAATTCATGTTTTTTCATTCAGATATAGTTTAAAGAATTCATGTTTTTTCATTCAGATGTATAAGTTGCTATTAGTGAATTAATGGGGAGATAATCGATAATCGAATCGAAATCGAATGGAAATCGACTGAAAAAATGAATCGTTAGATTAATCGATGCATCGAAAAAATAATCGCTAGATTAATCGTTTAAAAAATAATCGTTTATCCCAGCCCTAGCTACACCACAATGCCCGGCAAGACCATCATGAGCCAGGCTCATTATTTCCGCTCTTTGGTGCACACAATCCCATTCATCGGATTGGCCATGAGGCTTCCATTTCTGCATAAGCACTTCATTGTTTAAGAAGTAACCCTGAGAGGTTGCATTTATTTCCTCGTTGGAGCACAAAGATTTAAAACAAGGCGATAAACTTGGGTCGGATTTTTGCATGCTTATTAACTCTGACTGACACAATGTAAAATCAGGACGATCAGGCAATATTTGTGGCAACATAGAATCGAATGCAGTTTTGTGTCGTTGTGCCTCGACTTCAAAAAGCCTATCACACACTTCAGGCTTAGCGATGAACGTGTCATTTAAACTCACGTCCGGCACGACCTCCGACTGTGCTACTCGCTTGTGCAAGAGTAACTACATTTGCGTGGAATACGTCTGGAAACGCACGCTCACACTCATCCGGGCTCTCGGACACCAGAGACTCTGCCACAACCTCTAATGGCGGATCGCCGCAAAACACTTTCCCACGACCGACATCATTTCCCAGCAAGAGTGTTAGGTTGGGGACAGGCAGAGACTCGCGTACGGCTACAACCACTTCCCCACTGGCGAGATCGGACTGCAGAGAAATGCGGTGAAGAGGCATCTCAGATATACCATCTCCAATGCCACGAACAAGAACGCTGCTGCCTGTAGCAGTGTTCGATGACAAGGGCAGGATCCCCTGGAGGAGAATGGACTGATTTGCACCTGTGTCACCAAAATGCGCACTGGCACAGGTTGCGCGCCAGGCACAGAAACGGTCCCATTCAAAAGAAACGGGTCATAAAGAGACATGTCGCTCTTTTTTTCAGCGTGTGCCATAACGATGTTGCAGAGTCACCATTGAAAGCTCTCACAATTTCAACTGTCACACATGCTTGATGCTGTGTGAATATGCAACTTAGAAACCTGTTCATAATTTCATGATGGATACTGATTATAGGGACCTGACACTGACTGATAAGTGCTTATGACAGGATAGGAGCACTATGTAGGAATTTTGCAATATGTCCATGCTACATTGGCATAGTGTTGTGGTAGTTGTATACCATTGATGCATCACAGACACAGCTCAAGGTTGTACTAGACAGGAGATCCTGCCGTGCAAACACCAATGTCCTGCGGTCAGCCCAGTGGCTGTGGATTAAAAGCAATTTCCGTAATAAAGATAATTGTTTACTAAATAAGCTGCAGGCATTGATCCAGGTGCTAGAGCTCTATACAGTCTCATTCAGACCAACATGCCACCTGCCACTCGGCCCTTGCTTAGGAGCTACCTCATGATCGATGCTTCCTTGAGAAACCATCCTCTCTTCTCCGCCTTTAGCAAAAACCAAATTGCAACTTTTCCAATATATTTGCATGCCACTCATGTCAAAGGGGATGGGGGTGCATAAATATTACATAGGTAAGTAACCACTAATGGAGTTTATAAACGGAAGTTCGGGAGGAGCATGACAGAATTTGCCACGCCTCCTTCAATCAGACAGGTTATTTATTCGCAGTCTGCCTCTATCTGCCAAAGTTGCAGCATCGGCGTCACTCCGCTTGCAACCCACCACCTCCCCTTACGCCTTCCGTCTTCCATAGTTCAAGAATGAAGGGGTGTATTGCGGAATCCTGCACGACTCCTGACTGCGCAGTTGACTCCTGCACGATCCCGCAAATCACTTCAGGACCCTGGCCAGAGACTTCGCCAAACATGCTTTTCTATTATGCTATTATATCTGTTTGCAAATTACGGAATGTGAACTAGTGAACTGTCATTTATTCCTTCCCCTGCTCCAGCTCAGTCATGGTGGCAATGGTGCTACGATTAGCATGCTAGCTAATAGGATGCAACATTTGGGAAAATATCATGATTTATGGCTTCGATGGATATCACTCTCACTCTTTTTTCTCGCTCAGACTTTTTTTTTTACATTTCCTGTCACTTCCCTCTGTCCTGTCCTGTCTTCCTCTCTCCTCTGTGTTTTTCTTGCTTCTACATCTGTCAGTGTTCTCTCTCTCTATCCCTTGTGCCTTTATTTCCCAATCTCTCTTAATCACTTCATCCTCTTCTCATTACTACCCTTCCTATCTATCTCCTTCTCATCTCCTTTTATTTTCCCTTAC
This sequence comes from Alosa pseudoharengus, assembly GCF_046254945.1. NCBI lineage: Eukaryota > Metazoa > Chordata > Actinopteri > Clupeiformes > Clupeidae > Alosa > Alosa pseudoharengus. The sequence continues at coordinate 31,016,500 of NW_027468689.1, read as the reverse complement.
TCCTCTCTTCATCTCTCTCTCTCTCTGTGTCTCTCTCTCTTTCTCTCTCACTCTCCTGGTAGCTGTGAATGAAGTTCTGTTTATTTCCCTGAGTCCCTCTGTGATTTGTCAGCTCCTCACCCAAGGGGAGCTTACACATCTCTAGCTGACAGTCACACATGTACGCCTATCAGTGGGCAGATCCTGAGGGTGTTAAGATGTCTACGAGACGACTGCCGCACTTGCCTACTCGCTCTCGAGCGATGCACTTACTCACTTACGAATTAACCTTTTGGACCGGACCGCTCCCCCAACGCCACCCCCCCCCCCCACCCCCCCACTGCAAACCCTCCCACCCACCACAGCCACTCTCAGTGTGTCTCTCCTCCTAAGAGCTTTCTTAGGTAATTTATTCACGATTCCCACTGGGCTTTTCGCTGAGGCGACATTTAAAGGAGTAATTGACCTGGATTTGGTTTTCAGGACACTTGGGGTCTTCCTCCTCTCTCTTCTCTCCCCCCGACCATCGCTGAGTTGACAGAGATGACATCAGGGCATCAGGGTCCGTGAGCGCACTACCGATAGCTCTCCATCAGCACCCCATCACTTCTCATTAGCGTTAACGCCAGGCACCATTCCTTGTGAAATTGCTGAGATGGGCTTTGCCAATGGCGCATACTTACAGTGTACCAATTGCAGATATTTCAATTTCACTGACATATCAAAGAGGGGTGTTCTTGTCATCCTGATTTATTGCATTTAAAAAAAAAAAAATTCCAAACTTTAATCTGGATGTGCTCCTTTCAAAGCAGAGGGAGATTTCTAATTTGTTGTTTTATTTTTTTATATATACATATTGTTTTGTATATAACGGCATGCCAGCGATGACTGATTCTTTGATTTGAAGGGGCGGCAGCGCTCTGTCATATGATAAGAGCCTCAGGCTTTGCTTACTTAGAGACAAGTATTCATGTAAATCTGTCACATCAGTGCTTCCATGTGAAGCATTTGCATTTATCCAAGCTAGTGTTTGTGCTCTATGTGTTTCTGTGGCATTATATCTTTCAATGTCTAATTCCTTGAATTGCACTTCGATGCAAGCAATAAGGCAACGTGCATTTATTTAAAACAGCACAGAGAAAAAATGATGGCTTTCTGTTATGCTGTTGTTTGTCTCTATATTTATGCATTGCCATAAAAGACAACAACTCTCACCTAATTTGTATGTGATTTGTCACAAATGCAACCTCATTGCGGTTTCAAAACAATCTAAATATATTGCGCCAGTGGTTGTACTAGCTCTCATTTTAGAGAGCCATGGGGTAACATGCACCCTCACTGCTGAATGCACCTTTAAATGCAGATTTGCTGGCTGCTTTCTGAAAACAATAAAATATTATTTCAGCACCGAGACACCATTAATAAAACATCAGTCTCAGCATTTGAGTGATTTATTTTTTCTTCTCCCTTTTGCCTATCATTTGGAGACACACAGAGTTTCCATAAATCTAATGTTATCATTTGAAATTCATGGGTGTGGAATATGGCAAGTGAAAATTTAAATGTGAAGCATGCTTGGCTTTGGGATAGATGGGGAGTCATCAACATGCAAATGGAGGGGGAAGTAGATGCAGAGTGTATAGTTTTGTGATTTTTGCCATTGCTCTTTCTTTCTCTCTCTCCTTTCTCTCTCTCTCTTACTCCCTTTCCACTTTAAGCCAAAAGGAACTGACATAGGGGCGATAATTTCCCTTCAGTAAAGAACATGTGTGAATTGCATTATGGGAGAGACTGTAAAGAGGAATGAGAGAGAGAGAGAGAGTATATCAGACAATGAATCTGGGACCAACTGGGTCTCATTTAAGAACATACAAGTCACATACATGAAAATGCAAACAATAGGGTACTGAGAATGTAGTTGGACAAGGGAGCTTTTGTGTGAGGGCATAATTTGCCTCTTATATGTGAATGGTGAGAAAGCTAATGTCGGTTATTACCAATGTGAATGACATTAGTCAACCATCTCCAGTAGCCCATTGATCTGCTTATATGGTCGCAGAGTTACTGAGGACAATTTGATGAATGATGGAGCTTTACATCTATAGGCATTTTGTTGTAGAAATGCCATCCTTTTTGATGTTGTTATGGCAGAAACAGGCTAACTCCATAGACTTTATACAATGCATGGTTTCACCTCATTAGAATTACATGTGATTGCTTTTCCATAGGGTAGAAATGTATTTTTGATTTAGCTAATTGTTTCATGAATAATTGTTCAAGTTCAAGTTTCTAGTTGAAATTAATATTTTGTGGTTGCTTATATGCAATAATGTTAAATTAATTGACTAGTATACCTGTCTAAGACTGTCAGTTTGAGTTTGCATCAGCATGTAGATCATATTGTGTCCGCTGTACTTTGGGATGGCCTCTCTGTCTGTAATCTGTTTTAGTGTCTTAATCAGATGTGCACAAAAACACATCACGTAAATTCATATTTTATAAACCTTCTACATACTGTCAGGACATGTGTGTTCATTGTTTGTTTATAGCTCACTGTAAAGATTATATATCCCTCCTGTGTTTAGTTCAGTCAGTTACTTAATTTGTTTTTTTTATTCACACACAACCATTAGGAAGGGTTTGAATTGCATTTGCATTCTACTGCTCCATGACAATTGACTTCACACAATGCACAACGTGCTAAATGAATAGCTAATGATATGTGTTGTATGCAGAAGTGCTGTATGCAAGTTTAATTAGATCCAGCATCTGTGTTTCAAGAATATTTCTTTCATTAATGTGAGTGAAAACTCAAAGTAAATAGAAATGCTATAGATGCTATCTTTTTTCGTTTGTTTTGTCAGATCTCATAGTATTTTGGCTCAAATACTTTTCCAACTAGATCCTTTATTGACTGCTTTCTAAGTAGCCCTAGGGATACTGAGTTGATTTTTAATATTATATGATTGTTAGCACACAACACAGTTTGTGTTAGCTGTTTTTGGGTCACAAGTGCAGTAGCTTCTACACAGAAAAATACATTTCCACTTTTTATTTATTTATTTGTAAATTTGTTTATTTATTTTCTTCCTTTTTTTCTCTGCCCCATTTTACCCTAAAGAATTTCTTGGAACCATTAATACATCTTCAGGCTCTGGAAGGGCCATTTTTTTCAGTCTGTTAATGCATCCACAACCTCTCTAGCTGACATGTAGTGAAAGGGATGTGAAAAGGTACTCTAATGGGTCATAGTCACACTGACTATTGCTGGAGAGACATTTCTCATGACCGTCATGGCAACCGAGGAACAGGAATCTAGCATTAGTATGTCTTGTCTAAATGTTTTGCGAGACAAAACAGAGCTGTGGGCAGAAACGTAGATATCTTGCCCACCCTCCCTCCACCTCCCACCATTAGGCACTAGGGAACATGAAACCCTGACAGAGTGCATGACATCGACTTTATACGATTGCTCACTGTATTGGATGTAAATGCCAGCCATTATTTCTGTCCATTCCATTGCAAAGAGAGAAAGTTGTCATTAAACCTTCAGTCACTGAACACTGGAGAGTTGGCTGTTTTACATTAAACTGATGCCTTGGTAATGGATACCACAATTACAAAAGGACATGGCGGCCAAAAAATACACCTCATATATATTTTGTTTTCTCCCATGAAAGCTTTAGTCTGGCATTCAAGAGAGCTGCTACTTGCCAGCATCAACACTGGTAAACTGATAATGAGCATTCCTGTACTATCTGTGGTAATGAAGAGCTTGCCAGGGACTGCCTAATATTCACCCATGGGTCACAGGGGTCTTGTTTTTGTTCATGCTAGCCCTGCCAAAAATGATGGGTGTTCAGAAAAGCTTGCCTTGGACCCTACTTAGAGATAATTCTCCCAGACTAGTTATGTTTAGGAAGAAAATTTCAGGTGCTGTTAGATACACAAAATTCCCTTTATCAGGCATTGGCTGGTCTTGAACACAGCGTCAAGGAGATTAGGGGATGATTTACACCATGTCTAAATATTGTACCACATATGGCATGACATTGAAAAGTTTTAACTGGCTGAAAGTTGTAATTCAATAAGAGATAGAATAAGTACAGCCTATGCTTTAACTTTTAAACATAATTATTCACACTACTTGGATTAAACATTAGAAAGACATTGTTTTATGCTTTAAAGACCCTTACTACATTCTTTATTACAAATGTCTCTTATTAGTGTCGATTACACACTGTAGACACGGCACCTCCAAAAAACATTTGTAAAATAGATTGCCCAGGGAACAAACCTAGACCCCTGCCTTCAATGACAATGTTCTCACAAATCTCTGATATGAATTGAGCTGCCTCCATCACAATGGCTGGCCACAATTGGCCTGACTTCCCCTGGAGGGCCGGGGGGCTATCAGTTCTAATTGTAGCACTAGATTATTAGATCTGCTTTTCACAAATGGACACTCGTTTGGGGGCTCAGGTTCGCGCCACAAATAAACAACTTTGAAGTTTCCTGATGGAGAAGTAGAACACTGACCCCCCTGCAGCAAGGTGAAAAAAAGAGAGCGAATATAACATCCAACCGTCCCGACCCCACCACTCCTGCTGCTTTTTAGTGTAGGAGACAAGCTGAGAGAGTGAGTGGGTGGGTGTGAGGGAGGTGTGTGTGTGTGTGTGTGTGTGTGTGTGTGTGTGTGCATGTGTGTGTGTGTGTGTGGTGTGAGGGTTGTTAGACCTTTGAGCCAGAACTAGGGTGTTTGATGTCAGGAACCAAACTTCACCTACTCTGTCTAAAGATAGAAGGCTCCTATCAATTAGCAACCAGGCTCATTCATCCCACTGCACCTTTGGGTAGATAACTTGCCCTTGTGCTGCAGATTGAATTTCCCCCTGTCTTCCTCCTTGTCCTCCTCCTAGTTCTTCTTCATCTCCTGTTGTCCTTCATGGTTCTCTCTCAAACTTACTTCTCTTTCACTTCCTCCTCCAACGCCCTTTGTTCCTCGTCCTTTGCCATGCTTTTTTCTTCCTGTCCTTTTTTCTGTTTTCTGTTTTCTCTCTGCCTTTCTCTCTCTTCCTCTCCTCCAAAGTGTCGCTTTTGTTCTCTCAGCTTGGTAAATGAACTGGGGAGATTGAAACAGGCTATAACAATTATAAAAGTTATACAATTCATGATGAAAAAACACAACTCTCTCTGGGAACAAATTTAAAAGCATATTGCCTACATTCAAAATTAAGAAAAAAAAGCGATACCAAAGTATGAAAAAAATCCATTGAAAGAAGGTTAAGTTGTATTGTATGGGGCTTGTGTACAAAAGTTAGGTCCATGCAATGGCCTTGTAGCCTGAATTATTATGAGCGCCGCCGAAGCGGCGGTCATATAGGTTTAGTCAGATTTTTTTTTCTTTTTTTTTTCGCATGTCCAAATTTCCGTCAAGGATTCCCGGGACACTGTAAGACAGGTGTACACGAAACTTGGTGGGCATGTAACCCCACATGGATAGCATGGAACCCCCTGTTTTCGTTTTGATCTGTAGCCCCCCCGCTGGACTGGACCCCCCGAAAGGAGGGTAGGGTAGACACAGTTTTCTGTGAATATCTTGAGAACCGTAGGGTTTAGGAGGACCATTTGTTTTTTGTATGTTGATCTCAAAGGGCCATGTCAACCCATTCCATAACCACTCATTTCATGTATAGTGCCACCTAGTTAAACACAAAAAAGTAAAAATGAGGTGTTGTAATCGCAGGTATCTGTGACCTAACATAGTCAAAACTTCACAAAATTGGAAGTGTAGGATCATTATGACACCCTCTGAATGCACGCCAAGTTTTGTGGAATTCCGTTCATGGGGGGCCACACAATAAATTAATTTATGTTACTATACACCAACTGGCCTGTAGGTGGCCGAAGACAGTTTTCTGTGAATATCTCGAGAACCGTAGGGCCTAGGAGGTCCACCTTTTTTTTGTATGTTGGTCTTAAGGGGGCATGTCAACCTATCCCATTACCACTTATTTCATGTATAGCGCCACCTAGTTAAAAATTATAAAGCAAAACATTAGTTGTTTTCATCACAATATCTCTGGCTGACATGGTCAAAACTGCACGAAATTGAAAGTGTAGGATCATTATGACACCTTCCGAATGCATGCCAAGTTTCGTGGACTTTCGTTCATGGGGGCCTTACAATAAAATAATTTATGTGTACATTTAGTGACCGTACACCAACAAGGATTCCCGGGACACTGAAAGACCGGGGTACACGAAACTTGGTGGGCATGTAACCCCACATGGATAGCATGGACACTACACATACACAGACGCACACACATACATTCACAGTAATCCTACGTATGACACATACTCACACAGAAGACATATATACGCATGCATGCACATGCACACACACAGGCACATAAACAGGCAAACACACACATGCACGCACACACCCACCCACACATAAACATAAACATGTACACGCACACATGCACACAATTCAAGAATTTCTCAGAATTATGAATAGGCAAGATGGGGGTGGGGTTGTATAAAATGTATATTACATGTGAAATCTATGAACTAATCATGTTTTGGTACTTGTTGTCTAGCAGATACCAGTGAGAATTGAGTATGCATAATGCAATTCAGTGAGACAGTTACAATCATATATGCCTTTCAGCGTGACTTATTTTTGTGGAAAACATGTGCTGGACTGGGCGCCGGTCATATTTTGTACCGCTCTACGGTACATCTAGTTCAATTAAGCATTGACACTGAGGCAACAGCAACTTCTCTCAGACTAAATAAGTGCTTTAGCCTTTTTTTGTAAAAGCCACCCACATTGTCCAACATCTCGGGAAGACATATGAGTCTTGTTCTCAAGGGCTGATTCCATTTGATGCAAATACAGAGGTGAGCATCAAACTAAATATTTCAGTGAGACATTGGATAAATTCCTCCCGCAGTTTAAAAATAAATTTGCGCAGGGACTTGTGAGCCGAGATGGTGTTGGAATAACAAGGCCTCAGAGGATGGATGTTTTTGTGTTCTCACTGCCTTAATAAATGTCGGGGCCTTCGCCCCACTACGTGGCCGCCGGCTCAGCTTCGCTGCCACTGCTCATCCAGCGGTCTAGCCATTTCCACCAGAGCAAAAAAGAGCAAAAAAAAAAGAAAGAGAAAAAAACGGACTCACCGCAATGAAACATTTATGGAATCATACAAGTTTTAGCCCTCTGAGTGCACTAATGGGTTTTGGTGGTAGCCCTCCAAGGAGTCATTGTGCATGCAAAAAGGAGGAGTAAGCACTTAAGGTAGCCAGAATGTCAGGTTTTTCGTAAAAAGAAAGGGAAAAAAAAGAGGTTGAGGAATGGCTTCGAAATGTTTCGAGTGGAATTACGGTCGTGATCCGTCTTGGGCCCTATGCTTGTCATGAGATAGCAGAGGGTTCATGCATTTGCGGTGGTAAAACATTGGCGGACATGTTGTAATGTTATCTTTGCATCAGTGGACGCGAGAATCCAGTTTGGGCTAGATTGCAGGCCGACTTGAGAGCTGCAGCTGCATGGCTGCTTTGCTGAGCCATACGTTCAGAAATGCACGACAACTCTTCCAGTTAGACAGCTTTGGCTAACACAACATACATAAAGAAATGCACCAGACATTTGGTTGCGAGGCTGTGCCTGGGGTAGCATGTGTAACATACCATAAGACACCGAGAGATATCACCCGCAACAAACAAATAGCAAAAACACAATTTAGCTCATCTCACTATTAGTTTGCTACATTGAAGCAACCATCAACTTAAGCAGAGAAGGCAGATGCTACTGAAACTGGACCGCATATTCCTTACATCCCCCTCCTGTTTCTCACATTCCTGCTGTGCTCGCTCAGGAAACGGAGGGAAATGAAGGAGGGGAGAGGGGGAGTCTGGGTTTGTTCCTGCCTCTGAAGGTGTTAGGCGGCCTTGCTATGGGGGGATCTAACAGACCCAATAAATCACCTGGTATTCTCTGCCACACTGCCACATATCTCTACTGATTAGGAGAACAGCTCCTGCAATGGGCCAAGGATGGTTGGGGTAATGTGTGTGTGTGTGTGTGTGTGTGTGTGTGTGTGTGTGTGTGTGTGTGTGTGTGTGTGTGTGTGTGTGCGAGTGTGTGTGTGTGTCAGAGTGAGTGTGTGTGTTTCAGGGTGAATGTGAGAGCTGTCCCATTTCCCCTGACTTCCTGTGCTCACTATGACAAAGTAGGCATGTCATCCTGTGAGATGGCCATGGACATGAAGTTACAGTCAATTAATAATGCAACACTCTGCAATAGCAAATGTAGACGGGGCAACATAATAGGAGAAGGAGAGGGGGGAATGTATCAATCCATTCAGGTGCTCTTCCAAGCAAGAATTTCTTTCATTCATTTGATAAATGTGAAAAGCGTGTTCTTTTTTCCCTGTCTTACTTGACGTAAACATTGTGTGTCTGCATGGCTCGTTGCGTTACAGAAAGTGATATATTCGCGTCATTCCTCCTGAGCACTTAAAATGTCAGCCCTGCTGTAGCGGACATCACCACATTTTGTCAGAGGGATTTTGTAACTTTTTTTTTTCCTTTTTAGGGTAACAAGCCCAGGGAACAGGAAGCAACAACAGTCAATGTGGCTGACAAGTCCTAGAGGATGAAAAAGAACAGACACTTCAAATGAATGTTGGGATAGAGCAAAGACTGTAGCTTATGTGCATGTTAAAAAATGCACCAAAACTGCATTTTAAAAAGGGTTGTCTTTCATATCTATGTAGCCTATATCAGTCAAAATCAGAGGCCACAATAAAAAATGTGTAAATCTTATGGCAAATACATTTCACTTTGCCTCTATGCCATGTGCTGTCCTAATTAATCATTCTGATTTAAGCTGCTCTTAGCCTATCTCACTGTTTAACATTTTGGTCTGGCTTATTTGTGTGGTGCAAGCTATATTGGAAATCATTGGAAAATAATTACTTAAGTCTTAACTAATGTTAACTAAATAAACAATATTAAGTATGATTATTAAAACAGTATATCTGTAATCATTGGCTGAAAGATAATATCTTCACCTTTTGGCACTAGAAATTGACAATGATGATCTACACCCACATTCGAATGCAAGAAGTATCAGTAAATGGACTCTGGTGAAAGGAACAACAAAACCTGAAACTGAACACTGATAAGAAGCCTCTGTATGAAGTTCCAAAACTGCAACTCTGTACAGTTCATAAAATGCAAATACCCATACATGCCTGCTCCTTACACACACACACACACACACACACACACACACACACACACACACAAATGAAATGGAAACACAGGGGACGATTCATCTTGAGCTGTCTGAAGGGACAGTCTCCTCTCAAATAGTGTAGAAAAAAGGAGATAATTAAAATATACACTTGATATGTTTGCCCTCCCTTGACACCGAATCCCTGTCTCTCAATCTCACTCCACTCATTCTTTCTCTCTCTCTCTCTCTTGCCTTCTCCCCACTCATGAGAGTCATTGTTTGCCCAACTGGAATAAAGTAACTAAGCAACAAGCTCACATGCCATCCATGAAGGCTGCGGAACATTTGCTTTAATTGATTCTACTCTGAGAGTTCCTCCTCCGTGGCGCAATCTCAAGAGGAAGGTCCAAGTTAAAAGCAATTGGAAAAACCAACCAAGAGACTGAGTTGGCCCCCTGCTCTCTCTCTCTCACACACACCACATAAATGTTTCTGAGGCCTGATCCACGCAATTCTCAATCATCCTGTAAAATGTCTACGAGTTTGAGCCCGGGCCAACTCCCTTGAGATGAGATTATGTGGTTTGCTCTGCTTTTTTCGTTCAAATATGTAGCTGTATCTCCTCAGGAGGTTCACTGCTGGTCCATGGCAGTGGGATGGAGGCTTCTGGACCACCGGACGAACCACACAGGAGGTAGGCCCCTCCCCTGGTGATGCAGCTTTTAGCCGCTGGTCTCCAAATCTTCTGAGAGCAAACAAAGAGAGAATTTAGAAAAAAAAAACAAAAAACGCCTTCACACCAAGAAGCTTCAAATATTATTTTTCCACATGCAATTTCTCATTTGTCAAAAAGCCTACCCACCTTGAAGCATCATATGTCTTCCTTCCACATGTAATTTCTCATTTGAATACATAAACTGAACAGCCACACTGGGGAGGAAAAAAGTTGTTTTCTTTCTTTTTTTCTTTCCTCTCTCACATCTGCCACGACCCCCAGTGCCGTGAAATGATACACATTGTGGTAATTTTCTTGTTGTGACGATGACGATGGCCTTTAGGACAAGTAATCAATGCTCACTGAAGGCAGGAGGAGGCAATCGGCTTACTCCTGCTATGGGGCTGCGGGCGTGTAAACAGCAACGTTGCCATGTGTCATCTGGATGCTAAGCAGGACATCGGATGCCTTCCCTGCCTGCCTGCCAGCCAGCACGAGCTTGTGTGGTAATTGCCATTACCTTGGCTCAACGAGTGAATTGGACGAGAGAAAAAAAACATATAAAAAATGTCCCCCACACTAAATTAAAAAAGGATGAGTGAACCATGTTTAAAACGATGTTAAGTGGATAGTTTTCCCTTTCAGTGGCAGTTAAGTGTAACATCTCCAGAGGTTCACAGTGTCAGTGCTTGCCAGTTATTAGATATTTATCCATATTTGGTGAAGAAAAAGAAATTTAACATGCTATGGATTATCTTTCAATACACCTATAATAGTTAATGCACTATCTGAGGTAGAATGAACTAATGCTTGATGTGAATGAGGGGTAACATAACATATAAACCACACAGAAAACCTATAAATTAGCAATACCTTAACATGCTGCCATGTCATTTTCTGGAATACTTATTCATTCCAATGCTATAGTGACTTCAAATTCATGGCAAATACTGTACATGAGGGAGTTTCAGGGCAATGTGTAGCAGAAAGTAACCTTGTAGTCCCCTTTAAGAATTTCCTCAGCTCAGAGGACAATATTGCAACTCTGGAGGTTTGATACACGGGGCCTTGCTCTGTAATTAAAGAATATGACACAAGACTTAGCCTTGATTATGGACACAAAATCTTCGACCTCAAAGTGTTGCAAGCTAACTCTTCCTTCTGCCAGGCCCACACACCCAAGCCGAGGCCAGAGGATGAGAATTCCCAGTCTAATCCATCATGTTTCCCACCACCGCTTGATAGAAAGATGCCATCCGCGCTCCACTAAGCCAGACTGACAGCTTCAATTGACGGAATCACAGGAGAGTGAATGAATATTGCAGAAAACAGCAAAATTAGACAGTGTAAACACATTAGCCTCCAAGAGGGGAAAAACATGAAAATGACACAATTCCCAAAGCGTGCTCTCTCTCTCTCTCTCTCTCTCTCTCTCTCTCTCTCTCTCTCTCTCTCTCTCTCTCACTCACAGTGCTGATGGCAGAGAAACAAGTCAGGAACAGGCTGGTGGGAGCATGAGGAGGTGGAGGAGGAAAGGGGGGGAGAAAAAGATTGTATTTTTCCACTATTCCAACACCCTGCGATGACTAAAAGCTATCGGGTTGTGTGGTAGCCTTTGGCGGCTGATTACTCTTGGCTTGGGCCAAGACAGCCACGGCTGGAGATCACATTTGTATCGTTGGCAGAGCAAGGCGATGTCCACTAATGTTCACCCATTTTGTTTTATGCACACACCATTTTTGCCGCCAACTTGTCACGTAGATGTGCCGATGTCAACTGATCAACTGAAAGAATGATTCTGATTGAGCTTAGACAAGCATAGTTTATGACCACGTCGTCTATTTACAAAGGTGAATGCAAGGCCCCAGGGCAAAGAAGATGAATTATTTGGGTCCCTTGCAAGAACAGCAGTCTGCAGCAGAGTGGTGTAGGGAATGTGTTGTTGTATACTAGACAGAAACCTGGGCTCAGAGCTGACTGGGATGCCTGCCTCTAACTCACATTCAAGGCAAGGCATCTAATGTGAACACAGTGGTTGCATACTACATGTTTGACTAAGAAGTCTAACTGCTGCCATGTTATACATTGTGAAATGTATTAATTTATACAATTTAGCCATTTGTTTTCCTATCCTCAATTTATGTCTCTATTTGGGTCTCTAACAGCTTCAAAGTTGTGATCAAATAATTCAGAATGAAGCCTTGTTTTGCTGTTCTACTTATTGAGCCTCCAACTCGTCCTTACATGTAAAAAAGAGAAATCCTGCGAGTTTTCACAGATCTCCATTTCTCAAGATCACCAAGTACTACGGAAAAAAACAAACAATTGGTTTTACCTAGTTCGAGTTGCTACAGCCAGCAGCTAACGCAGCCAGGCAGTTACAGCCCTACACTAGGGGCATGTAAATGGGAGCTCACGGACATGCCCAGAGAGTGGCATAAAAACATACTTATTTGTTTAATGTGAATAACACTCCAATGGTTGTCATATTTCTTGAGACAATGAAATGCAGAAATAAACACATGTGTTCTTGCCTTGTCTGCCAACAAACCTCTCTTTAATATATATGAAAAAAAGACATATATTAGAGCAAACCAACAAAGCAATACAAACATTTATTATACGGCTCTTCACAATGCTAGTAGAACGCTCCATTGGCTTGAATGGGATTTCCCAACGTTCTACGGTAAAATAAATTCATGTTTTTCATGCAATTACCGCTGCAAACATATAATTACCGCTGTCAATGGCAACGGGTTTTGTGCTGCTGATCATATCACTCCGCAAGTATTCCGGTCACTTCTTGCATTGGAACTTCATTCAAAAGTGAAAGCAGACGGTTGATCAGCTGTGTTCTAAAGAATGTTTGAATCAAGTTCAGCGTGTGTTGCGAACTATTTGTTTCTCAGCAAAAGCCACGATGAAACGGTAACAATTAAGTGTAAAAAGACATATCATGGAGTTTATTTCTTCGTTTTGGCAAGTAGCCGTATAATAAGTGGGATAATGTAGAATGCCGGTCATTATGGGAAAATAAGTCCCTTCAGGGCGAAACAAGACCGGTTCGGGACTTATTTTCCCCATAATGCCCGGCGTTCTATACATTATCCCTTACTTATTGTAAGGCTCTTCACAATGCTAGTAGAACGCTCCATTGACTTGAATGGGATTTCCCAAAGTTCTAGCGGTAAATAAATTCATGTAATTACCGCTGCAAACATATAATTACCGCTGTCAATGGCAACGGGTTTTGTGCTTCTGATACGTCTTTCATATCACTACCATACCCAAGGACTGGAACTTCATTCAAACGTGAAAGCAGACGGTTGATCAGCTGTGTTCTAAAGAATGTTTGATTCAAGTTCAGCAGCGTGTGTTGTTGCGAACTATTTGTTTCTCAGCAAATGCCACGATGAACGGTAACAAATAGGCTAGGTTATGTAGGCTAAAGTCATATTGTGGGGAGTTTATTATTTCGTTTTGGCAAGTAGCCGTATAATAAGCGGGATAATGTATAGAACGCCGGTCATTACTGTGAAAATAAGTCCCTTTAGGGCGGAACAAGTCCGGTTCGCCCTGTCGGGACTTATTTTCCCATTATCACCCGGAAAGAAGAAATATTCTTTTCTGATTGGCTGGCGGGGTGGCCTTTAATTCTGAATAACAGGACACCGTTCCATATCAATGCTTATGAATGGTAACTAAAACAACCATAGTAGGACTACGGTTGCAGGCTTCGCAACAATGGAATCAACTGTAAACAAGCTAACTGTCCATGCTATCGGAAGTTGTACAACAAGCTGAACTTGAGTTTCTTTTTAAACGAAACCGCGTGTTTCCTTTGCTTTACAGTGGCAACCGGGTGATAAGCGGGATAACGGCCTTCGAGGTGTGTCCAGTTATACAGAATTAATGGACTTGGGCGGAGGCTGCGCGTCGGGGAGTTTTTTGCAACTCGCCCTCGTCCATTAATTCCGTATAACAGGACACCTCGGCGGCCGTTATCCCTTACGTAATGACCGGCGTTCTATACATTATCCCTTACGTATGTGCAGAAATATGTTGCATTAATTGTCAGTGCTACATGTCAGTTTCATTGCTCATCTTCAGTAATTAGTTTTTAGGTACCAGCTATTAGGTTTTGTTTGTGTTTTATTTATTGAATTTGATTGCTGCCATCCTGTTCTGCACACTAACTTGTTACCTTGTTGGGCTGAAGGCATGCTGGGTTTTGATATAGTGTGGGATTTCATGCCATGCCTTTATCTTTAAATTTTACAGCTCACTTTTTTTTTTGCTGGCGATTGCTATCACTTCTTGTGTGTGGTCCCATTAAGAACTCATTCTGAGGCAATTTCCCACAGTGGCTCTGAGCCAGAGCCTGATGGGTTTTGGTGTTTCTGCAAACGAGGCTTGCCAGACGGCCTTCCAACGGGGCAACACGAGAGGCCAGTCAGTTGGCACAATTGATAAATAAAACACCCGTCTACTGCCATATGGAGGTAAGACGGAGAAGCAGAAAACTTCTCCACCAGTTGGGCTGAGGAGTTCTTCACGATTTCTGTGTCTTATCTTTTTTTTTTCACAAAATAAAAAAAAGGTGTGCTAGTAAATTAAATTGGCAAGCAAACACTGTTGGCACCAAAGCTTCACTTTTTCTTGAAGTTTCCCCAATCACAGATGTGGAAAACCTATGAATGTTGTGTTGGGAGAGTGTGGTGGGTGGATGAAATGGCCAAGTTTTAGAGAAAAGTAAGACTGTCCTCTTGTATTGAGCATCTTCCCTGGCCAGCTTGGTTGCAGCAACACGTAGCTCAATGAGGTGTTCGATATAACTTTAAACTGTATTTGTTGAATTTGTAAAAGGCCTTCTAATTATGATGAATTAGTCCATTTGGAGGGGATGCTTGGCTTGGCTCAATGTTCCTTGATGTGAATAGGCTATTGACCTATGGGTAAAACTATAAATCTAAGCTCTCATAGTGGAGGGCGGACTCTCTATGCCACATCAAATATAATTAATATAGCACTGCGTCTTTTTTACTGCGATATTTTACAGATGTGGAAGAGAGGCCTCACAGAGTATATCTGCCAATGCGGAGCTGCCTTTGAAATATGACCACGGCTACTGTTTTGGGATAAAGTGTATCTAGCAGTGACAGATAGCCTTGGCAATTGAATATAGCTCTAAATAAAACAATGAACCGCTCTTTGCAGCCTTATCCAGGAAGATCCAAAGTGTCTTTACTCATACTTATCTATTACTTAGGGTTGTCTATATATTTTAGCTCTGGAACGGCAGTTATATTGACCTTGTTGTACATAAGTCAGTATCTTCAATCAGTGCTTACTATGTATGACTTTGATTTGAAATTAAAATGTGTATAAAGTCAATATGCATCTACTTTATGTATTATGCACGCAGTTACACTACTGATTGCCTGACAATACATCTCATCCCTTTCATATAAAGTGCAGGCACACTGGAGTATATAATATATCACTTTAGCTGCTGCATGTATTCATAATCACCTCCTGTTTGGTCAGCATCTTCAGCTTGACTGTTTCAACACATCCAAAATGCAATTACTATAATGTGAGAAAACATGATCTCTGCTATTTGAACTGGTTGCATCACATCCCTATCCATCCGTTTACCTTAGATTGATGTACAGGCCTCAAAGTACAAAGACAGCACAAATGGCAAGTTTTTCTGTTTGCAGAAAGTGAAACGCTGTGCCTTGCCATATTACGTGGAATTGACTTAGTTTTCACTTGATTGCGTAAATGGTGCTCATCACCTCCTGTCACCGCCTGCTAATGTAATTTGCGGTGCCCATAACTGAATGATATACAGTAATTCAACCACAAGCGCAGTTGAATGGAGTAAACTGATGGCAACATTAAAAAGAATCAAAAGTTTAGCAATCATGAAATAATACATGATAATAAGATGAAAGACATAATGCAGAGCAGTATTTCTACTCCACTTTAAAAAAAAAAGTCAAACTATTTGTCCATGTACAGTAGGCTATGACAGATTTAATACTCTAGTCTAGCCCTCCTGTTGTGTTCATTTCATGTTTACTAGTTTTGTGTTCCCGGTCAAAAATGACCGCTGCATTATAACTTGTTATAAATCCAAAGTAACACATATCATCTAATGTTGTGATAGACCTTTGTATCAATTTGTGTTCTATTAGATATAACCAGATTTAAACTTCCATTTGCTATTTATAGCCTGCAGGCCTCATTGACTTGAGCTCATGCAAGTCAGAAAGGGGAAGATTCTATTGGGGAAAGGTTCCAGTGGGGGCTGGCATAGAAGCAAAGAGGGGGCGTCAGGGTGTGTTTGTGTGTGTGTTTTAATGTACATAAGCACACATACTGTACAGTCCATCTGATCAATAACTATGTGCCTGGACTCAATTTTATACACTGACCATTTTCTCACCCATTCATTTCTAATGGCCAGTCATTTTTGACCGGGAATACACATTTGTGTTCTAAAGTTAAATAAAACACTCAAATTGTTATGAAAATGATTAAAATTTGTTTTGTGTGTTCAGATGCCCTGTGTTAACAAAGTCATTGAGCCTCATGGTAGTTCGAATAAGTTAACAATATTTTTTGAGAGAAAATAATTGTCAATCAGTCACATTTGACCACGAACACAACAGGAGGGCTAGCAGATTGGGAAGTTGATGGTATTATGGAACCGCTGGCCAACAGAAAAATAAACTATCTGGAAAAAAAAAAAACGTTTTCCAGATTAGGAAATATTTCTTAATTTAGTGTGATCAAATAAAGAGGCACAGCCTACAATTGGGGGGTAGTGATGTGAGCACTCATTCAATGTGTGGGCGCGTCTACGCAAGTAAAACTGAACCACTGGAGAAATGAGGGGGATGATCTGCACATCCGTTCACCAAAAGCTATGGTTTTGCCATAATCCGTAACCCATTCGCATAATGAAAGGTTCTCTTCATTGTTAACATGCGATATTTCTTCATGCGGGGTAGGCTTAGTGTCCAGCATGTGACAGCCTATTAGTTTGGCCTATAGGCAATGTTCACGTCAGTCAGACAGAAGACGGGCGCAGTTTTCTTTAGGTATTGGTATTTCTGTCCTCGAAATCTGTGTTAAAATGACATGTTTAGCAGTCAGTATTTCAAAATGTTTACATTTTTTATGTGAAAAACAGTGACCCATTCTACTTCTCAAAAGTCCACCCTGTTGAAATGTTTTGGCTACGTCACTATCAGTTTCTTTCACAAGTTTGTTAATTTCTTCCACATCTTAACAACATTCGGCCCAGTGGCCTCTACACTTCTAGAGGCCACTGACTTCTATCCTCCCGATCAGAAAGTAACATGTCCATGAATGTCTATCAAAGGTTAAATTCTTTCTCAACACCCTTCCTCCTTGATACCTGTCACCGGTTTGAAAAGAAAAGAAAAAAAAACCTTTCATGTGACAAGGTACCTAGTTATGTTGTGTCACATCCAATAACCCACAGTCACAGGTTACAGCCTTTCTTTTTATTCGAGCCCACATTAGGCCGCACAATATTCTAAAATTGAATAACACCTATCATGTTTGGTGTCAAATTGACTTAAATCAAATCATATCAGGCGCCTCAAAACAGTTCACTGCATTAACATCACTCGCCACCCATGGACCAGGACTTACTATTGGTTAGATGTCACCATCACCGAGACATAGCCTACATGGTGAAGGGTTCAACTATATGATGTCTAATATTCTTGTACCTCAATTGGATTTGATTCTGTTTTACTTTATTTTTATTCCATTTGTGGGAGAAGGGTATTGCCATAGATTCCCCCTACTTCTTCCTCTTGAAACAGAGTTACTAGGGTTAGGGACTGAAATCATCCTATGTGAAATGGGACAACATTTCATGAACCCCATAGCCTCATTACACAAACACATGTGTTGACAGGCAGTTAGCTATATATACCTGGCAAAATAAGATGGGAAGTATTTGCATTGTATGTACTGTATTTGCCAATTGCTATTTCTGCTTTAATTCTGTCATGCCGGTGTGTGTTATACATGTTAACATAACATGTATGGTAACATTGTTGGACTCTAAACTTCAAGAGTCCCCTCATCTTTAAAACCCCTTTAAGGTCAGTGTCACATTCAACTATTCACAGTGAATCATGTCTCATGGCAGGTCGTTCAAAATAAAAGGTTGGTTGCTACTGCCTTTAAATTCCCTTTTCATTCCCACAAGGATGACATTTCCTCCTAGCAGGGTCGGACTGGGTGTTGGCCCTGGCCATTTTTGACTTGACTGATCCCAGTCTCCTAAATTATGAATAACAATATCAGGCTATTTATAAGCAAGGATAATCAATACTAAGTTGGCAACGCAATATGGGGGTCATGGCTGTATGTAGTACTCCCCATAGCTGCCTTACAATAGCTAGCCTAATATCCTACACATTGCGGTGGCTTTGTGTCCCACTGGGTAAATCGTCCACTCTAACAATTGTCAGATATCAGATTACCAGTCTGAGCCTGCCTTCAATATAGCCTTAAAAAACAGCCAGTCAATGGAATGGACAAACATAATAAAAGAGCAGCTCCTTAGGCCAGTAAATGTCCACTTCACATGACCGTCAATACTCTTACACAAACTATGCCACTGCTTTAATATATCTCATAAGGAGACTTTTCAAATGAGTCTTTATCCCTGATCTTTTCAGTGACTACTGCCATTGAGTAGCCAGGTCGTCCTAAGAGCTTTCTCAGAATTCTACTGTAGAGCAAAGACTTATCTCATCTAGAAATGAATGAATCCTTATCCTCAATTCATGCGTCTGATGGCCCAATCAAGGAAAGGCAATGATTGGAAAAATTGAGGAGGAAAATATAGTTGGTGGGAGTAATTTGGTTTCATTACACTTTTAACAGTATGCACTAAGAATGGACCGTAAGTATCTCTATTTGTTATAACCCAATCATCTTCGAGATTTAGCCAATGAGATAATTTGCATATATATATACCAGACCTTATTACCACAAATAGATCAGTATTTCCACAGGCGGAGTAATCACACTCATTTTCTTGTCTGCCTCATCAGCCAAATATGAATTACACATAGTTTTTCATTTTACTCCTCGAAGAAAAAGGGGAAAAAATAAATTGGGTAGTCTGTCTTTTTAGTGTTGTGATTGAATGCGAGTGTAAGACATTAACAGAGTGGCACATTTTGATCAGAACACCCAAGTGTCCTGCCTAAACATTGAAAGACAAAAACAATGATGTCACAACGTTAGCAAGATCTATTTCCCCTCACATGGCTCATTAATGAAGGAATCTGTTCACACTTGGTTACTCTCAAATATAAACTCTAGTGTAAATCAATCTTTCTATGCAAGTCTATCTATATATTATCTATTATCCTATGTAGAAATCATTTAGGCGGAAATTTCCCAGCAGATTGATAGAAATGAGGACAACAAATACTGTATGTTTGCATATCTTTCAAACTGTAGACTTTTTTCCCTTTCCGTTATATTCCTCTCCTACCTTGCATTCTTTGTGCTTCGCCCAGGTAGACCCTGCAATCTTTTCCCTTCTGTGTCAGTCATGTGTAAAATATGTATTTAGACACACTTCAAGTGTGAATTGGGTCACAGATTTTCACACCTGGCTTTCGTGTGACCATTAGTCACTTTTCTGGGGGTTCATTCTTTTTTCCTCTTTTTTTTTCTTTTCTTTCTTTCCAGGTTACTGACAACAGGACCCCCACCACCACACACCACGTACACACAAAGAGACATAGACACACACACAGACACACACACAGACACATGCACACACACGCATTGATATGCGCTCTGCTGAACTCTTTCTTGTTCAGAGCTTTTGTTTACCTGTCCTGATACACCATTCACACTGTTTTGACACTCGAAAGTAACTATTATATTTATTCAGCAATTTGTGACAGCATAGATACACGAGTCAGCCACGTATCATTATTGTTGTGTATTCAGGGGTTCTGTTATACTCAAATATTATTGTAAACCTTGCTGGTTTATTAAAATACCGTAATATATTTTAAGCTGAAGACAAAAATCTGGGCATTGATTGAATACATCCACCCCAAAAAATAACAATTCAGGTCAGTAGTCGGCAAGTTGATGGTCCAGTGATCTGATTGCATGTCACAACTACCTACTTCATATACACAGTGTGTGCAATACTAACCAGCTGCTCTCATTCAAAAATCATTCAAAAATCAGACAGCATTCTCTCAAACCAATAACCACATCAATGCTAATGCCTACTCCCACCTGGGGCAAGAAAAGGCAAAGCTGAGGCTCTGAACCTCTTCCTGATCACACCAGTGTTGGCTTTTTAATGCACTCTATATATGCATGCCTACTGAAGCATAGTTCACCATCATTTACTTAAAGTAATTATGGCCTGTGGATGAGATTCTGGCCTGTAAATTTAGGCCTTACACGTTACAGATCATTGAGTGCAGTGGGGCTAACGATAGCTTTAATTAATTCATTAAGAGGCAAACCGTGTGAAGAAAAGCATCTTGGTGCTTTGGCTCTCCACTGGACTCCCAAGGAGGTAGATGCAGATCAAGGGTACCATCTCAGCAGCTGAGTGTGCTCTCAGTGTGGTCATTTTGTGCTGCTGGACAATTTGATAGAAAAGGCTATTAACTTTTACCAGCCATGGATTTTGTTGTGTTGCAGTTATCAGTTTCACTGATGTCATTCCCCAATTATTCTATGAACAAATTAAGTTATATTTGTTGGAATAAATATTACCAGTGATATATTTGAAATACATGTTATACTATTTATTTCAAAGAACATGGTCCTATCTATTGCTATATAAGTCAGATAATGGGGGAAAAAACTATGAACTTGCACTAGTGAAGTGCAATGTTGCACTGTTTTAATTGCACTAGAGGCCTAGTCAACAATATTGAGGGAGGAAGTCAAACAGCCAAACTGATGTTTGTCCTTGAGTGGTCATTTCATTAGTCTATTTCCTCATTATCCACCAACCTCAGTAGAGCCTGGGCCAAGCAAAATCCCCCCCCCCCCCCGCACACACACAGACAGAGATGTCATATCATATGATTCTGTTTATAGCCTGGTGGGGGATCTGGAACCTTGTTCAGAAAGTCAGTGGTGACAGAATAAGGGCTTGGTGTCCAGGGCATCAGGACTGGAGTTGTGGTGAACACCACAGCGCTGTGGCTCACTCACCTTGGCATGTCCTGATCCGGACAGGTAATCAGGAAAGCTCCGAGTCAGCAGAGGACCAGCAGGCAGGCAGGTCCTCACTTGTAGCCAACTCCGGCCTACTCAGAGCCACACACAGACACACATACACAAACACACACACACACACACACACACACACACACACACACACATACACACACACACACACACACACTCACACTGCGCATACACACATTGACGTACACACACTCACTTAGTGGGAGAGGGCGAGAGCCAAGACTAAAGAGAAGGAGGAGGAAGAAAATAGAAGACTGTAGAAGTGATGTGATTGGAAATCAACAGAAATGTAAGGAGAAGTGTATGATTTTAATTGAAGAATGATGGTGTCACAAGTCATGTTTGGAGTGTGTGTTTAAAGAGAGAGATCTCGGTACTGCATCAGTAGACAGGGAGGTTTTGCGTAATCATCATCTAACAGTGAAGGGTCATGAAAGGGAACATAAGGAGGTGCAGAGGCTGAGACAGGTGGACCATGGGGCACTGTGGTATTGTGTCTCACCTATGCCATTTACTGAGAGACTGGGGCCATCTGCACGTAGGTAAGGACAGAGAAAGCTGTTATTTCCTTCCTCATCTGTGGTGGTTAACAGGAGGTTTGAGAAAACTACATCATCAGAGAGACAATGCAATGAGATCTCATTTGATGATGACACGCAGGAGAATGTACTTCATCCAGAGGTACTGTGATTGCTTTGTGTGTACAATATATATCACAGTAATATACAAGATAATAATATAATATAGTAATGTACAATATTACAATATATATTACAATATAAGTAAAGGTTTAATTTCAGTTTTCAGACTAGTCTATGTGCTAGACAGCCTGTCATAAAGAGACAGTTATTTACCTATTTGAAAATATATTTTTATATTTTGCTATGTCAATGTCAAGTAGGCCTATAAGGGACTGACATCCCGACATAAATTGTGATTAGCTCATAAATTCAAATATCGGACATTAATTAATTAATTTGTTAATAAATTCAGACAACCATTACATACAAAAGTGTGAGATTGCCCATAAATTCACATTAACTTCCAGAATATGCAGATTCAAAGACATATTTACTTCACTGCAGGTACAAATTTGATGGGCTATGCCAAGTGTTGACAAGGTGATGTGTTATGCAGTGTACCGTGAATGCTGAAAGATGTTTAAGCCTTGCTGTTCAACACAACACTGTTGCACCTACCTCAAACATTCTCCACCACCACCACCACCACCACTGCACCATAGCCATCCCCACACCCAACCTGCTCTTCCTCTTCATCTCGTGCCTGCATATTTAGCAGTCTTTTTCTCACATGCCCAGAGTTGGGAGATAGCACTCCCAGCCATGTCACACCCTCTTCCCACATCTCTCCAACTTGGGTTGTGTTGACGTAAGAACTTGCTTTTCTGGTGCCGTCACTCTAGCTATCCGTTTGCTTACTTCCTCTCTATCCTCCTCCTCTCCTCTCATTCTCCCCCTCCCATGCTCTCTCCCTATATCATATTCTTTCACCGAGACTCAGGATAAAAACCTAACTACTGGCAGTAATGTGGGGTCATACACTAGGCACTCCCTCTCGCTGCGTTCTTTCAAAGATGACATTGTGGGCAGGCTGGTGCACGGGAGACTGCAGTAGAATTGATTCTCCCTTTTTTTTAATTAGAACACTGTTCCCTCCACCCATCTTCATTCATCTAAGCAGTGCTACAGTTCTCTCTCTCATACTGTTCAGACCTACTCTCTCTCTTTCTCTCTCACCCTCTGTGCTTTCCATCTGTATCTCTCACCTTATTTCACTCTTTCTCTCTCTCTCTGACCCACTCTGTTTCTGTCTGGCCGTTTCTGTCCTCTATCCCAGAGCCTTGGTCTCTCCTCAGTGTTCACTGTTCAAGCACACACCCCACTTTCATCTTCGATCTGTCATCTCGTGCTTTCATTTTTTCCCTTCATCTCATCCATTCCACTGACACCCTCTTCCATCTCCATGTGTGTAGTAGTAGCCACCTCAACTTGCTGCTAACATGCACTATACTGGCGCTTTTGTAGGGCCATCATTATATTTTCTGATATTGTTGCTGGCAAAATGCATCATTCTCATGAAATTCCTCATAAATATTTCTCATGGTCAAGAAGAAAACACAGCAGTTAGGCAGGCATCGTGAGGAGCCAGCAGCAGTGATTAAGTCTACAGCTCATTTATGCAGAACAAACGGGGGAGAAAGTAGGAAAGAGAGAAAGAAAGAAAGAGAGAGTGAGACTAACTCCAGTTTAAATGGCATTGACTTCATTGATTGGAGTCTTTTGGGAGCCAATTTCTCTCCTCTTAAGAACTGTACGTTGTTTAATGCATGAGTACGGCTGAAAGATGCTACCAAATTAGAGGAGTGAGCGCAACACTGGAATGAACTGGAAAAAAGTTAAGTTTAAGTCCAAAAGAAAAAGAAAAGAAAAAAGAATGGCTTAACCAAGGGCCGTATTATACTGTAGATATGTTCTTTTCCTGCTGCTCTATTGCCATGTTGGATCACAGCTCTTTTAACTCAGACTCCCTCCTTGCTAGTGTTTTTCTAGCCTGTTGAGCCCGTCAGGAGGTGCGGAGATGTTTTGGAGACTCCAGATGCCCTACCCGAGCTCATCCTCTCTCTCATCTGCTCAGGGAAAGATAAGAGCAGAGGGACTCTCTGCAGACACTTGCTCCCATATGGTAAACTACACTTGCATGATTATAAGGCTGCGTGTGAGTGTTCATGCATTCATCTCTGTTTTAATTCCTGGTTGCTGCTTTAATTGTAGTTTAACATTGTGAAAACCAGTGATGAATCTGGCTTGCATGACACCCTGGGTGACACACACACACACACATTCACTCACTCACTCACTCTCTCTCACACACATACACACACACATAGTGTACGCTGTGTTTCATCAGTTAAAGGAGAATTCTGCCGATTTTTCACATAAATTTATGTTTCTCGACTCTCGAGGTCACCGAGTATCTATGTGAAAAATCACAGTTTCCTTTAACTTGGCAGTCAAGAATCAAAAGGCTATATTAGCCATCCCATAAACATGTCAACCAAGAGTCAAGACTAAACTAAATGACCTTGGTGGTGTGCGGACACATTTTGCATTATGTTGTATTATTTTTGATTATTTCACACCATTCAGAAAGGTGCGAGTGAAACAGTGAGTGAAACTGTAGACCCGTATTCACAATAGCATACAAGATACATGTGCTTTCTTTCAAAAGAAATGAATGGTGTATTGCATATTGCATTAGTATTGCATTAGCAGGCTACCGGAGTAGTCTTCTTCCATAACCTCTGTGTGTGAGACCTCAACAAGTAGCCTGCACTAGGAACGACAAATAAGTGAGCGAGTGAGTTTATTCCTGCGTTTCTTCATAATCCAAAGCAGCTGTGAGTATGACTGATAAAAATGGTGTTGTTATCGCTATGTTTTGTTGTCTTTGTGCAGACCTCTTGTGAGGTTTTGGGGCGTCTTCTGAACTTTCACCACCAGATGGCCTCATTGTGCCCCTCTGTTTGTGCCGTGTCATCTTTTGCTGAGTCATGTTTTTTGTTGAGTTGACCTTGTTAAGTTAATTGCATGTCACCTGTGTCTCATTTGTTTGCCTTTATAAGCCTCCTCTGTTTGTATGCCTGTGCTCAGTCTTGATATTGTCACCTGAAGATCACACCGCCTGTAAGTCTCTGTTGCGCTTTTGAATGTTTTGGTTATCTGGATATTTTTGACCTTTTGGACTCTGAGTTTTGAAACTTTGCTTGGACTTTGACCTTGTCTTTTGCCCTGAACTTTTTATGGACATTGGACATTTTGAATTTACTGGATCTTCTGTGCGTTGGAGTTTTGTTTCTGGACTTTTGACGATTAACTACTGAGCTTTGAGAACTGACGCTGAGTCTTTATTGTCCCATTCTGGTCTACCCTTTGCCTTTGTTAAAACACCCTTTTTGACACAGTAAAACTCTTGAACCTGACTTCCTTTGTCTGCCTCGCTCTGCATTTGAGTCACCTCTTTGGTCTTGTGGTAAAGTGTCTGCCTGCTACGCCGGAGACCCGGGTTCAATCCCCGGGCCGTTCCTGACAGCAAGACTGAGCCATGCAAGACGACTCAGCAGAGATGAGTGCTAGACAAACTGAGAGCGATGCTCCTGCTCAGTCACCTACCAGTATGGATGAAATGTATGCTGCTCTGGTCAACCATGATGCAACAGTCTCTCGCCATGAGAACCTTCTACGCGGACAGGAGGCAGCCTACAGTGGACATGAGCGGATCCTACAAGAACTGCAACAGAACGTCTCTGCTCTTCTGGCCCGTCCTCCGCCTTAAAGCCCTCCCTCAGCCAGAGCCCAACAGACTGAGCCCAGACTCCCTGCTCCTGAGAGGTACGATGGGAATCAAAGAGACTACAGAGGGTTCCTGAACCAGTGCTCCCTGACCTTCGAGCTTCAACCCACCTCCTTCCCATCTGATCGCTCCCGCATCGCTTACATAATTACCGTCCTGACTGCCAAGGCCCGTGCCTGGGCCACATCCATCTGGGAACAACAGGGTAGAGCGTGCTCCAGCTATGCAAGATTCACAGAGGAGATGCGCAGAGTGTTCGACCACCCAGTGGGGGGCAGAGATGCCGCCAATCGACTGTTCCAGCTACGCCAAGGCAACTCCAGTGTCGCGGAGTATGCAGTCGTCTTCCGCACCCTGGCTGCTGAGAGCGGATGGAACATGGAGGCACTGATGGCAGCATTTCGTCATGGTCTCTCCGGCTGCATCAAGGATGAATTGGCAGCAAAAGACCCAGCTGAGGATCTGGAGGACCTGATCGACCAGACCATCCGACTCGACAACCGCCTGCGAGAGAGATGTTGTGAGCGACAACCTTCCAGGGATTCGACAACATTCCTTGATGCACCAATCCAGGGTATCTCGCAGCCACCCCCTGCCCCTGAGGAACCCATGCAGCTCGGGGGATCTCGTCTTTCTCGAGCGATGTTGCCTCTACTGTGGGGTGCAGGGCCACTTCCGATCCACATGTCCTGAGCTGGCGGGAAAAGCCAAGCCCCATCCAGGAGGAGGAGCACTGTGACTGGGGCAACGATCACTCCTCATGCGTCATCTACCTGCATGCAACTTCCCATTACCATCACCTTGGGCCAAGACCCTCACAATCTGCTGGCTTTGGTGGACTCTGGTGCTGCAGGAAATTTCTTGGATGCCTCCCTGGCCAGCAGACTTCGCCTTCCTCTAGTCAATCTCAAGTCCCCCCTCTCTGTCACAGCCCTCGATGGAAGACCCCTTGGAAAAGGTACAGTGACTCATTTTACCTCTCCTGTTCATATGTCTATTAATGACAGTCACAATGAAAACATTCAGTTTAACTTAGTCTCCTCTCCCGAGTTCACTGTCGTTCTAGGCTTCCCATGGCTTACTCACCACAGTCCCCATATCAACTGGTCAACGGGCAAGATTGTTAAATGGGGTCCAGGCTGTAAATCCTCATGCCTCCTCACGAGACCCGTCACCTGTTCCCGAGCCACCAAGCCCTCTTGAGCTATCCCAAGTCCCTTCAGAGTAGCACGATCTCAGTGAGGTATTTAACAAGACCAGGGCCACTTCACTGCCTCCCTATAGACCTTATGATTGTTCCATTGATCTCTTGCCAGGAACTTCCCCTCCACGAGGACACATCTTCTCCTTGTCACTAGCAGAGACACAGGTTATGGAGGCTTACATCACAGAGTCCCTGGAAGCTGGACTCATCAGACCTTCAACTTCGCCTGCCGGTGCTGGCTTCTTTTTTGTCGGGAAAAAAGACGGTGGGCTCAGACCGTACATTGACTATCGGGGTCTGAACAAGGTAACCGTTCGGAATCGCTATCCACTGCCTTTGATGTCCACTGCTTTTGAGTTGCTTCAGGGGGCGACCATCTACACAAAACTGGATCTCCGTAATGCATGTCACCTGGTTCGCGTTCGAGAAGGCGATGAATGGAAGACTGCCTTCAACACCCCTACTGGGCATTATGAGTACCTTGTTATGCCTTTTGGTTTAACTAATGCCCCAGCAGTCTTCCAGGCACTGATCAACGATGTCCTTAGGGATATGCTAAATCGTTATGTTTTTGTGTATCTGGATGACATTTTAATATTTTCAAAATCCCTCCATGAACATATACATCATGTAAGTTCAGTTCTCCAGTGCCTCCTTAACAACAACCTTTTTGTCAAACCAGAGAAGTGTGAGTTCCACGTCTCCAAGGTTTCCTTCCTGGGCTTCATCCTGGAGGGTGGGAGCCTCCATATGGACCCCAAGAAGTCAGACGCAGTCCGTGAGTAGCCCCAACCCACTTCAGTCAAGGAGGTACAACGCTTCATTGGATTCTCTAACTTCTACCGTAAATTCATCAGGAACTTTAGTGCCATGGCCGCCCCACTGACCAACCTGACCAAGAAGACCTCTGGGGCCTTTACCTGGATGGCTGAGGCTGAGAGGGCCTTCAAGGACCTGAAGGTGAGGTTCATATCCGCTCCTATACTTGCCTTACCTGACCCTTCTCTCCCTTTCGTTGTGGAAGTGGACGCCTCAGATGTGGCAATGGGTGCAGTCCTGTCCCAACGACGAGATGATGGCAAACTCCACCCATGCGCATTCTTCTCCTCGCGACTCACCGATGCCGAGAAGAACTACGATGTGGGGGATCGGGAACTTCTGGCGATCAAGAAGGCACTGGAGGAGTGGCGCCATTGGCTAGAGGGGGCCCAGAATCCGTTTGTGGTATGGACAGACCACTAGAACCTCCTGTACATACAAGGAGCAAAGCGCCTCAATCCCAGGCAGGCAAGGTGGGCCCTTTTCTTTAATCGGTTTGATTTTATCCTTTCCTATCGACCTGGCTCTAAGAACCAGAAACCAGATGCTCTGTCCAGGCTCCATCAAAAGACTTCTGATGATCCGACTCCTGTCACCATCCTCCCGCCTGCTAAGATCGTTGCTCCAGTACGGTGGAGAATTGAGACAGTGGTACAAGAGGCCCAGCAGAGGGAGCCTGACCCCGGAGGTGGACCCCCCAACCGTCTCTATGTGCCATCCGCTGTGCGAAGCCAAGTCCTTCAGTGGGCACACTCTTCCCGACTAACCAACCACCCTGGCTCCCGTAGGACCCTAGAATTCCTCAGTAGGCGGTTTTGGTGGCCCCAAATGAGTGCTGATGTTAAGTCTTTTGTGGCTGCTTGCATGATCTGTTCACGGAATAAGAGTGTGCACACTGCTCCCCAGGGCCTCCTCCATCCCTTGCCCATCCCCAGCCGTCCGTGGTCGCACATCTCCATGGACTTCATCTCGGGCCTTCCACCATCGGACGGTAAGTCATCCTAGTTATTGTTGACAGATTTTTAAAAGGCTTGTCGTTTTATCCCTCTGCCCAAGCTCCCCTCTGCACCTGAAACTGCTGAAATTGTCTGCCAGTATGTTTTCAGGACCTTTGGCCTGCCCTTGGTCTCAGATCGTGGTCCTCAATTCACGTCTCAGTTCTGGAGGGCCTTCTGCAAGTTGGTAGGAGCCAAAGTCAGCCTCTCCTCCGGTTTCCACCCTGAGTCTAATGGACAGACGGAGAGGATTAACCAGGACCTTGAGACCACTCTCGCCTGGCTGCTGAAAATCCCTCTACCTGGAGCAGGTATGTCATCTGGGCCGAATACGCTCGTAATACTCTCTGCTCTTCTGCTACAGGTCTGAGCCCGTTTGAATGCCAGCTTGGGTTCCAGCCCCCACTCTTCCCAAGCCAGGAGCCAGAGGTTGCCGTCCCCTCCGCCCAGAGGTTCGTCAGGAGGTGCAGACGAGTTTGGCGAAAGGTCCGGTCAGCCCTGCAGAAGTCTGCACACCAATACCGCCTCCAAGCCAACCGCCGGCGCCTCCCTGCACCCTCTCTACGCCCGGGGCAACGAGTCTGGCTCTCCACACGGGACCTCCCGCAAACTGGCTCCACGGTTTGTGGGTCCTTTCAAGGTGCTCCGAAAGATCAACCCGGTGGCCTATCGCCTGCAGCTTCCCCGGGCCATGCGGATAAATCCCACTTTCCATGTGTCCCGCCTGCGCCCGGTCGTCACCAGCCCGCTGAAACCTCCTCCGGCCCCTCGGATGATCGATGGTGGGCCGGTTTACACGGTCCATCGCCTTCTGGATTTGCGTCGTGTCGGAAGGGGTTTGCAGTATCTGGTTGACTGGGAAGGCTATGGGCCAGAGGAGCGATCCTGGCGGCCCGCCCGGGACATTCTGGATGCTGGCCTCATTGCAGATTTCCATCGGGCTCACCCTGATCGCCCCAATGTGAACGTCAGGAGACGTTCCTAGTAGGGGGGGTCCTGTGAGGTTTTGGGGCATCTTCTGAACTTTCACCACCAGATGGCCTCATTGTGCCCCTCTGTTTGTGCCGTGTCCTCTTTTGCTGAGTCATGTTTTTTATTGAGTTGACCTTGTTAAGTTAATTGCATGTCACCTGTGTCTCATTTGTTTGCCTTTATAAGCCTCCTCTGTTTGTATGCCTGTGCTCAGTCTTGATATTGTCACCTGAAGATCACACCGCCTGTAAGTCTCTGTTGCGCTTTTGAATGTTTTGGTTATCTGGATATTTTTGACCTTTTGGACTCTGAGTTTTGAAACTTTGCTTGGACTTTGACCTTGCCTTTTGCCCTGAACTTTTTATGGACATTGGACATTTTGAATTTACTGGATCTTGCATTGGAGTTTTGTTTCTGGACTTTTGACGATTAACTACTGAGCTTTGAGAACTGACACTGAGTCTTTATTGTCCCATTCTCGTCTACCCTTTGCCTTTGTTAAAACACCCTTTTTGACACAGTAAAACTCTTGAACCTGACTTCTGTTGTCTGCCTCGCTCTGCATTTGAGTCACCTCTTTGGTCTTGTGGTAAAGTGTCTGCCTGCTACGCCGGCGACCCGGGTTCAATCCCCGGGCCGTTCCTAATACCAAGTCTCACGCATTGAGCGTGAGACACACGCATTTCAATGACTTCACACGCTCACACGCCACACATGGCATTTCAATCTCACTCTGAGAAATTATTAACTTGCCCGCACAGAAATTTCTAAGGGCTATATTTTACAAACGTGTCACAACGTTGCTGTCTGTGCACTCATTCAGCTCAGAGAGCTGCTGTTGAGTTACTAACCTATCGGCCAATCAGAAAATAGGATTTCTCAAACAATCAGGAAATAGTTTTGTTTTGATGTGGGCGCAACGTGGAGACTGGTCCGCTGAGTCGTGGAGTGAAATTAGGCCCGGTGCTTCGTCTGATAATTAAAAGAAAACAAACGTTTCTGCTATCGATGTCATTAAACATGGAGCCATACAATAAAGTGGTGGTATGAGCGTTCATTCAATGCAGGCACCTGCGCGAGAGAAACTGAAACTAATCGATAACGTTGGTATCAAAGCTCCGCTTCAACCTGTTGAATGCTATTTAATTGTTTCACGACACTTGACAACAACGTTGATTTTTGGAACTTCCATAGAAACAGAGCAGAGACTGTATAATACACTGTATAGCACTCAGTATTGTATAGTCAAATTTGAATATAACGTGGCCAAAAGCTATTGTAGCCTTCTTTCTATCTGTTAAAGATCAACAGATCAGTGATTTACGCCTATCTGCTCGCCAAAAAAGCTGGTATTGTGTTTCCTGAATCCTTCAGGCATTCAAATTAAACTTCATTAAAAAACATGTATTTTTTTTTCCATTTCCTACCAATGTATGATGCTTGCATGAGAGAAACATCCCAAAACAATAGCACCCATATCATTTTTGCTGTTTTGAGAAGTATTTCTTTTCTTATGCAAGCATCATGCAAAAGCAATTAAACGAATTATATCTTACATTAGTAAAGCAGTCCTCTGATGTGCATGTCACAAAACATTTAAGTGAAAGTGCATATACAGTATAACAATATAGGCATAATAATGATTGTGATAATGATAATGACAATTTGCTTTGGAGGGAGTGGGGTTGGGTACGTGTAGATGAGCCCTATGACCCCAAAGTCTGCCATGACTGGGCCTCAGGTCAAAGAAGTTTGAGAAAGGCTGGTCTACATAACCTGCATCAGATTGAGGTTTGCAGTGATGCGCCTGAAGGCACGGGTTGAGGACCCAGTCAGTTACGTCACAATATGCACATTTGTTTAAATTCATACCTACGTAATCACCATGACCAAAATTGTACTTTTTTTTTTACTTTGAATCTTGAAAAAACAAATATTGACCTACCTACCGACCCATTTTTTTTTTTTTTTGGCTGTTACTGCAAACAAGAATATTTTTAAGGATGGCCTCATAACTGTGAAAATGGCTGACATTGAACCACAGTGCTTTAAATGGGAGCCCCCAGTATCAGTCATCAAGGCATCAAAATCTGCCACAAACACTTACAACACACAACATCACTCATAAACACACACACACACACACACACACGGACAGAACCACCACTGTTCAAAAGACCATTTTGGGGCTAAATGTGCTTTTTCTCATTTGGTTGTTTTCTGTTTGTTTAGAGCAAAATGAGCCACTGCTGTTCAAAGGGCCCATTTGGGTGAAATTATTATTATAATTTATGTTATTATTATTTATTATTATTTACTATAGGGTTCTAGAATAAATAGAACAGTGTGTTTGAAATAATGGAATTTGTGCTCTCTCATGAAGCTGGGTCGATGGGTTATGGGGAGCGAGTAGTTCAAGCAGACGTATGGCTTTCATGTACTTCGATCAGGGGGGAGGGGGCGTAGCACTGTGACAATACCACGCCCCCTCCCCCCTGAGAAACAAAGTCTCACTCCTTGCAAATTTCAAAACTTGAGAGCCCTGCTTTGTGTATGTGTACCATAGATTAGCATTACGGTCTTGCTGTTTTTAAATTGTGTAAGGCACCCAGTGTAGTGTCCCACCCCTGTTAGTGAGTATGTCTGCCCAGAATGTATATTACATGCGTGTTAGTCATTATCCTACTGTTTCTTCATTTCATTGGCTGAGTTCTTCAAATACAATGTCGTCATTACAATATCTATGGCAAAAATAGAACTATGGTGCTACAATGCAACTTCAAAAAAGTATGACAGTGATCAGAACAGATGTTCTAGCATATTATACACAGTTCATCAATTTCCCAAATTCTCTTCTATCACTGCGTTGCATCATTTTGTCCTACTTATTTAGTTAAAACCTTCCGCTACCTAAGTGGAATCCCCATATTGATGTGATTGGCCCCAGTCAAATACAGGCTTTGAATATTGATGTAATGTATTCAACACCTTTCTGTTCCCAACAGTTCTGCCAACATCAGCTGCTGAGACTGTCTTTGATGTTGCTGATGTAAAAGATACTTGAGTCTCAAGACCCCTTTGATTGTGAAAATATGCTAGTCTGTTTGGTATTTAACATCTGTTAGCAATTTTGCTCTTTTCCAGGGGGAAACGGTACAATTGTTGACCCACAATTTCTCTCTCTCTCTCTCTCTCTCTCTCTCTCTCTCTGTCTCGTTCTCTCTATGTCTTTATCTCCAACACACGCACACAGAGAAATAGAGAGAGAAAGTAAAAGAGAGAGTTAATTTCTCATTCTGTCCCTCTCTCTCTCACTCTCTCTCACCCACCCACCTACACACAAACAGTCACTTCACACACATAGTAGGCCTAATGATAATCAGTCTCTCTGAAACATTGATCTAGGCACAGCCAGAACTGCACATAGCATGTTGAAACATTTGCTGGGGTGCGGCCCTGACCCTAAAATTCTAGCATCAGTGCTCATGTCAAACATTGCCTTTCATCCTCTTTGTGCTGGTTGTGCTGGTAGTGTAATTGAAGCGAGGGAAGTGTGAGCCTTCAGGGCTGTGTCGTGGAAAAAGTCCACTTCCGAATCCAATTTTCCAATTAACAATTACCACTTGACTATTTAGTAATTTAGCACTCTGGAACAAGGCGTCCGAAGGAGACAATGTAGACAGAAGATTTTCTGATGACTGTTGATCTTTATTCTCCATATTGCAATGATAGTACAGCCTAACCAAAGTCCAGACCAACCGTCAAAGCAATAGGGAGGAGATGTCATCAGCTGGGGCCCCCGACGAAATCTGCCTACTGAGGGCTATACACTATATTTTATACCCCTTGGCCCTCGAGAAGTGCCACCCTCTCACGTCATCCCCAAAACCACCTTTCACCAATCAGCATTAAGCAGGGTCGCTTACATTGGTGGAAACCATCTTCCCATCATGCATAAAACTATATGCAAACCTGTCTAATGCATAGGAAACATATGTAAACTAGAGGTTTTCTGGTTCTTTCCAGTTTGGGGAAATAGGGCCTTCTTATCTGATTCTCTTCCTAGCTGGACAGGCTCTAAATCATAAGACACAGCGGCCTCCTATTCCCTGTCCTGTCCAGTGCTCACCAGCTGGATAACACCCCTCTTCCCTTGACCATGTAAGGAGGAGATGCTCTCATCCTGGTACCCCCAGTACTTTTCCACTCACCCCACTCCTCTGATAGTTGGTCTGGCCTACACAAGATACAATGACCTCACCCTGCTCACAGCACATGCAGTGACATAAAAACTTATGACACTCATGACTACATTCTTCTAAAACATGAAAACCCATGCAATATTATAAACCCTTATGAAACCCATGATTACATCCCTTTAAATCATGAAAATCCACCATAGCTGCTAACACTGAAGCCTCTGTAGAACTCTAATTAACTTGTAGATCACAGAACCATAAACAAGGCATCACCCCATGGACCAAAAAGCATTGTGACAGTGGACAACATCATCATTTGAAGCCCACAGCACTATAGCCAGAGAGGGTTCAAGCGGAGCGAGAGGCGCAAACGTTCGACAATTTCCGCGTTCGATTATTGCAAGGGGGAGGGGGGAAAATCCCCCTTTATGCAGACCAGAGTAAGCCCTCGCTGCAATAATGTCAATGGAGACTTGTGGAATTTTACCAATAAATTGGTCATTATGTCTTTCTGGATTTGTTGAGGGTTTTTTTGGAAAATTTTGTCATAATCTGTAAGTGTTTGGGATCATTTCAAGCCTAATAGTGTACATGTAATTTTTTAGTGTTCAGATTTGTAATAAAATAACCTAAAGGAACCGTATGTAAGAAATGTATTTCAATTAATCATAAAATGGCCCTGATATGTCACTAGACATTAAGAAATCATGTTCATTTCAAATACTTATATCACTGACAACAGTAGTCCGGCCAGGATATTGTCATTTAAAAAGTGAAGTTGCAGCCCTCAACTGATGTTTATGTTGTGTTTTGTCATGTCATGTTGTGTTTTGGCCTGATGCGCCACCCTCCACCTATCTACTAATCACGAAGTCAGTAGTGTTTTGGCATGTGGGTTGGCAACCTCGAGTCAGGGGGGAGGGGGAGGGGATACACCGCTCTACAGTAATTTGAAAGTGATTGCAGTACCAGTTTTGGCCACAATCTTACATATGGTTCCTTTAATATCAGACCATGCTGCTGCCAGTTACTGTCTGGTTGTTAGCATGCTAGCTATGCCTCTTAGCTAAGGTAACATTTTAAACAGAGAAGTGTAATTTCTTTGAAATGACAACTAGCTGAATAACATTACTGTTATAGTTTGGATAGTTTATACTCAAGTGAATTTGCAACAGTATATAAAGTTTAAGCAAAGTCATTCAACTACTAGTCACTTGTTAGCGCATAGCTGTATTGCCATAGCTATTCCCATCCACTTGTATAGCGTTTTAAGCTAGCGTTAGCTAGCTAGCTAGCTCGGTTCACATGACTAATTAAATTATTCATATCATGTCGTAAAGAATGATTCATTGGTGTCATACATGATTATAGACAATAATACTGTGAACACAATTATGTTTTATCTGTTCTTATTGCTTATTAAGAGAGAACGTTTATTTAGTGACATAAGGTGACACTCCCACTTATGCAGACCGGAACTGTCCCGTTTTGCTCCCATAGGGAGGGAAAGTGAAAACCAGCACCCCAAGTGGTTGCGTTCCTATCGAAGAGCAGCTCCAATGTTAAGTCCCATAGACCCATTTTAAAAAATATATTGTGAAGCCAAATCAGCGATGTTATCCACCAAAAATATTTTTCAGTGTCTATACAGTAATACTCTTCTAACTGTGAAAATGTCAGACCCTATTTTGCCTTATTTAAAAAAATCGAAATTGCTCCTTTTGTTTCATAAACGAACTACAAAAGAAGTCACGTGACTTTACCCTTCGACGTTACTCACGGTAGCATGGTTTGTTAATTAGCCTGGTTAGCATTGACACTTAACACTTACTGCCAGCTCTTCATGTGAGTAGAAGCACAACACCAGTTATCCAGACATAAAGGTTATCACCACGCGGTTTACATCACGTTCCGTTATTACAAAAATATGTTAAGCAAGTTAAGCAAATTGCCGTATTGATCAGTTAGAGATTAAGCGCCCAAACCTGTGACGTCACATGCAACTGTAGTTCGTTATCACCATGTTACGACAAAAACTCAAAACAATTCAACTGATCCTAAACATAAGGTATGACCACTTGAAGCAATAGAGGTGACCCCAGTGCCTAACATATGGAAGGCATTAAATTAAGATCCCAATGTGCACCAAGATATATTTTTTCTAAAAAAAAAATCCCATCCACTCCGCTAAACTCTAGGAACGCAACCACTAGATGGCGATGAGATTACTTTCCCTCCCTATAGTAACGAATTACGTTGCTCTATCTTGCTAGTAATCAAGGATCTTTGCTACAGCATTTCCACACAATAACAGTTGTATGCAACAGTCATTTTTTCTAAAATTTTTGATATAGGGTGGTTGGCCATACATGACAAGTGACAACCACACAAACACATTAACAGTCAGTTATCATTTATGGCGAACAGCTTTTCCTAACTTTAATATGACATATGAGTGGTTAGGTGTATTTAGACATGAAGTGATGTTTTGACAAAATTAGGATTTACACAGTGTATTATGTAATGTTTTTTTTTCAAGGGCATGTCAGACTGACATGATGCTGAAGATGTGACATGGCCTGTCAATTTAGACTAGATGTTAAGATCAAAAAGGTAGAACCTCAAAAGAAATGCCCTGCAGTTGTCGTAACACTTTCTATGAACACAGTATCCATTAACCCTCTATTGCATGCTATATGAAATGATGGATTAAAAAATATTTGCCCACAAATTTTAATTTAAAATGAAGCACAATAAGCAATTGAAAAAAATAAATAAACTATTTGAACATTTATTTTTGGAACAGATACATTTGAGTATGCTACTTTGGAGCAACAACATGCAATAGCGGTAATAAATAGAAAAAATATGTTTCTGATTTTTTGACATTTTATGAAAGTACTCGTTAAATTATTATTAGTCTAAACTAGATGTACCGCAGAGCGGTACAAAATATGACCGCCGCCCAGTCCAGCACATTTTTTCCACAAAAAGAAATCACGCTGAAAGGCCTATATGATTCTAACTGTCTCACTAAATTGCATTATCCACACTCAATTCTCACTGGTATCTGCTAGACAACAAGTACCAAAACATGATTAGTTCATAGATTTCACATGTAAAATTCATTTTATACAACCCCACCTCCATCTTGCCTGTTCATAATTATGAGAAATTCTTGATTGTTTGTGTTATGTTTATGTTATGTGTGTGTGTGTGTGTGTGTGTGTGTGAGTGTGTGTGTGTGTGTGTGTGTGTGTGTGTGTGTATGTGTGTGTGTGTGTGTGTGTGTGTGCGTGCCTGCGTATGTGCCTGTGCATGGAAGCGTACATATGTCTACTGTGTGAGTATGTGTCATGTGTATCTGTTTGTGCACATGTGTGCACATGAACTGGGTTAACACAAATATACGGAAAAAATGGTCATCCTAGGCCCTACAGTTCTCAAGATATTCACAGAGAACTGTGTCTGACCTACCCTCCTTTCGGGGGGTCCAGTCCAGCGGGGGGGCTACAGATCAAAACGAAAAATGACAGTTCCATGCTATCCATGTGGGGGTACATGCCCACCAAGTTTTGTGTACCCCGGTCTTTCAGTGTCCCGGGAATCCTTGTTGGTGTACGTCACTAAATGTACACATAAATTGTTTTATTGTAAGGCCCCCCATGAACGAAAGTACACAAAACTTGGCATGCATTCGGAGGGTGTCATAATGATCCTACACTTTCAATTTCGTGCAGTTTTGACCATGTCAGCCAGAGATATTGTGATGAAAACACCTAATTTTTTGCTTTTTAATTTTTAACTAGGTGGCGCTATACATGAAATAAGTGGTAATGGGATGGGTTGACATGGCCCCTTGAGATCAACATACAAAAAAAAGGTGGACCTCCTAGGCCCTACGGTTCTCGAGATATTCACAGAAAACTGTCTCCGGCCACCTACAGGCCAGTTGGTGTATAGTAACATAAATGAATTTATTGTGTGGCCCCCCATCAACGGAATTCCACGAAACTTGGCGTGCATTCAGAGGGTGTCATAATGATCCTACACTTCCAATTTCGTGCAGTTTTGACTATGTTAGGTCACAGATACCTGCGATTACAACACCTCATTTTTACTTTTTTGTGTTTAACTAGGTGGCGCTATACATGAAATGAGTGGTTATGGAATGGGTTGACATGGCCCCTTGAGATCAACATACAAAAAAAAAAATGGTCCTCCTAAACCTTACGGTTCTCGAGATATTCACAGAAAACTGTGTCTGCCCTACCCTCCTTTCGGGGGGTGCAGTCCAGCGGGGGGGCTACAGATCAAAACGAAAAACGATGGTTCCATGCTATCCATATGGGGTTACATGCCCACCAAGTTTCGTCTATCCCGGTCTTTCAGTGTCCCGGGAATCATTGACAGAAATTTGGACATGCGAAAAAGAAAAAAAAAAAAAAAAAAAAAAAAATCTGACTAAACCTATATGACCGCCGCTTCGCTGCGCGGCGGTCATAATAACTATAGATCTATACATAGTCATTACTGCACTCATAAAGAATTATGCTGCTGGCATAAGCCCTTGCTTTAAGTATCACAATGCAATATAAAGCTCCTTTTTCCTCTTGATAATGGCAAACCATACCACTTTTATTGTATGTAATGGTGCCTTATAGCTTTTCATTAGGTACTGTATAGTGCACTATAGACAGTAAGTAGTATACAGTTTACAGTAATAAAAATTAAATATAAATATGTGAAATGTATTATAGCCTTATAAAAGCAGAATAGATATGGATATGCAATAATAGACCGCAACAGCCCCACCCACAGCAGATTCCAGAAGTAAGAATAAAATACAATTTCTCCATTGACAACTGGAGTATAAGCCATAAAATCGCAACCGTCCATGGTAGACTTAAAACCAGCTACAGCATGACTAAGCAATTGTACATGCTCATATACAGTAGACGCCAAAAGTTAATGGGGCATCAACCTTCGTGATTTAATGGAAAAGTACTATACCCAAAATCCTAACGTGTAAAAGCTGGTAAAGCAGACCCTTTGATTGGTAGAGATCGCCATTGCCATGGAAATGTTTATGGCACTGTTCCCGGCCCTGTCATCTTGTTACTCGCTGGAATCAAGATGGATACAGAGGCTGTCAGTACCGATGTGTGGCCGTCCGATAAAAACTGTTTTTCTCATCTTGAAAGTTGAAATTTACTCAATGGAAACGATAGGAAGTTAGTCATCCTCTTGTGCGGAATTAAAATAGAAGCATGTTAAACTATCATTTGGCTGCAAATGTTTGAAATGTGTAAGTTTGAAAAGGCTGTCAGTGGCTCATGAGATAAATAGTTCCTTAAAATATGTACAGTCTTGCACAGTCTTTGCCTTTTTTGTTTTTCTGTTTTTTTGAAATGATATGTTGTATGATTATGAGTCACATCATAACTGGTTAGCCTAAGGCATGGTCTAAAACTCTTTATATGGATATTTCCAGACGTTGATTGGATGAATGAATGGGGAACTTACTTTGGAAACTAAGTGCTCTCGGAGAACGGGCTGAACTGTTGAGCTCTATATGGTGGTCACACTAGGGGGGGGCACAGATTTTATTTGAGGAGGTATCGTCCCCCTTTTGCCTTCCTGCCTTAGCGACGGCTCTGTGCCCAGCGTGAACATTTATGCATAACACTTGACAATAACAATGCATATGATGTACCAAAGGAGAATTATGTGTATGTGTCTGGTATTAAAGTAAATGTGGTAAAGACATTTCTCCCACTCTTCCTCCACCTCTTCCTTAATCCCTTCATCTTTCCCTCTTTTCTTCTAAAGGAAGCAATTTGGCTTTATTGTTTCACCGTGGGGTGGGACGATGTCTTCCTGAGCCCTGTTCAGATCCATTAGAGATGTGTGAGGATCCCTCACTGACACTCAATCCAATCACAGGGCACTGGGCATGACCTTGGCTCGCGGTAACCTTGACGTCATCCCAGCCGGGTAACCGACACCCCACAAGGGGCTCCCACCCTGGGCGCCCATCCTTCTCTAAGTGAAGCCTCTCCAACAAAATGAATTGGTCTCAACAGGCAATGGATGAACAACCTTTCAAAGGAAAAAAGTTAAAGAGAAAGGGAAGAGGTGTATGAGGAAAAAAGACACAAGACCTTTCCAGCCTAAATGCAAGCTTTTAGCAGATTAAATATTTAGAAGATTTGTTGTCCTATTCTGGAGACAGCAAGATGGAGATCTAGGGAGGGGAACATCTTTTTCCCCCTCCCTCCTTTTTTTTGCAGCTTGGCGTTGAGTGGATCTTAATGGTTCAGTAGTCCTCCAGTGACGTGGAAATGAAAACAAAGGCTCTTTGTGTTGAAAGACACAATTGCATCCTTGCTTTTGTTTACAGTATCGTATGGCAAGAGGGGAAGAAAGCCAGGCCCCAGGAAGGAGGATTGGGACCTGGCTAAGACAGCTTGTGTTATGAGGAGCTGAAGTGTGTGGTGTACGATATGACTGGCATGTCTATAAATCTAATGAATTATTAATGTTTCATTGGCTGAATGATCAATTAACCAACTTACTCTCAAGGCCTACCTATGCCTGGGCATGTGATGCTTCATAAAATGTGTATCTGTCTATTTATTTTCTTCTTTTCCACTTTTATTTTCAAACCAGATGTTACGGTCAGGTTGAGGGATAACACACACTGATTAATGGCTGCCTTAGGACCAGCTGACTGCTGGGCGTGGCAGGCGCGATGTTTTAAAAATTGATTACAGGTGGATACCTGGAGAAGCGCGAAAACGCCAGTCTCGCGCAGGAACTTGAAAGTGTGCACGCTACTCGCCAACGCTGACTAGGATTACCTGTCTCTCCGACGTCTCTTCAGACTATTGTGATTTCTGTTTATGCTTATACAACGTTTTCGCCTGGCACCCGGACCTTACTAATCAAAACTTGAACTCCCAAAACCGAACAACCGCAAGAGAGCTGGCCGCTCTCGGGAAAGAGCAAGACCTGTGCTGGCCCGGTACGCACGCTCGCCTGGGAAGTCGGTAAGCTGGTTCCTCTTGCAGTCTTTAGTCTTTACATACCAACATCTTCACCCACACCACTGATATAGACTCCCAACTCAAGTTACCACACACACGCAGGGCAAGTTGCACTGAGGGCTTAATTTAGCTAGCTATTGTTTAACCCCCCTAGACTAACGAGCTATCTTGGTAAATTAGGTAGGCTGGCTTTTGGTTTTCGCGTTTGACTTTGGCATTCGCGGAATTTGCGTTTGTGGGTCGCAGGGTGAACCCTCGGGTGTAACACCAGACCACTACTTTATATTTGACACATCTTACTTTACTTAAACAAACTCAATGTGCCCTCTTTGACTGATGTAACACCAGAAAAACTGTGACAAATCTATGACTCAGTGTGAAGGCCCTGGCAACAAAGACACACTAAAGATATAAGAACACTGGCCGATTTAGAGGACATACATAAAAAGAGAACACATTTGGGTGTCAATCTTGAAAAGGGCACTGTTCAAGCCAAAAAGAAAACAAGGGTTAGAAAAAACAGTTCACTAAATCCTTTTTCAGTTGAAGAACAATCACTTTTGGTGTGACTTCTCTCTCTCTCTCCCTCTCTCTCTCTATGTCCCTCTCTTCCTTTTCCCTCTCCTTGAAGGCTCCATCCTCATAGGATACAAATGTTATCCCATGGGACCACAGCCTTGAAAGCAGTAAAGCCTTGAGAATGGATATAATCCATGTCCTTGTGCGATTCTCCTGTGCTCAGCACCGGCCTGTTCTCTCTCTCTCTCTCTCTCTCTCTGTCATGGACACACACACATACTCACACAAACCACTATTTTATGATCAAGATATTATTCCCCACAGTGAGGCACAAAGCCTTGCCCCAATTCTGCTGCAACACATAAAACACAGACACACTGGGCTGTTTGTATTGTCAAATCCACACAAGGTCCCAGGGATCAATTGGTGTCTGAGAATAAAAAAATCTAAGGCCTTTTGTGCTCTCATCTCCTCAGTTTTAATACAAGAAAAAAAAACACATATTGAGTCAATTTCCTCAGTTCACCGTGGATGAAACGTTATTTTAATCCCCGAGTCCTTTTTGGTAGCCTGACGAGCCAGACCCACATTAAAATGTAGGGTCTGGGCACTCACCGTTCGCAGTGCTCAGTCCGAGGGGCGGGATAATCGGTTGTCTTTCAAATTCCCTCTGCATGCAATAGGACAGCGCTGAGTCCCATGCGTTATCCCACCAGCGGAGCTAGTTGGCTAGTTCAAACTTTTGCCAACTTAAAACAAGCTTAACTCGTGTCACACTGTTGGCCAACAGCAACATCCATCTTCTTTGTTCTCAAGTAGGCAGGGAATTCAAGCCAAACCGTTGCAACTCTGCCATCAATCATTATGTTAAGCCCGCCTAACGACTCTATACACGATTTGATTGGCCTGATAGAAGTTTAATTTTTCGAGCTCACAAGCCAACGGAGAGTTGCTAGACTAGGCCTGGAAGCAAATGTAATTTGCTGCCGCTAGGGTGCGTCTAGATTTCTAAGCTACCTTTTTGGCATATGCTATAGGCCTTCACTTGCTTGTCTGCTTATTGATGGTGCAGTATCAAAGAAAACACTGATACAACTGCCACTCAATAGTTTGATGTCATGGTTTCAATTGTATTACACTGCTCATTTAACCTTTTATCAGTGTAGCGTTTTAACTAGTTGAATAAATTAATGAATGAATGGATGAATTAATGCATAAAGAAGCAAACAAACCAACAAGACCTCCCTGTCAGCCTTACTGTAGCATACTACTGTATGCTTACCATGTCCTGCTTGTCGTTTTTCACTCTTTTTTCACAA
This sequence comes from Alosa pseudoharengus, assembly GCF_046254945.1. Lineage (NCBI taxonomy): Eukaryota > Metazoa > Chordata > Actinopteri > Clupeiformes > Clupeidae > Alosa > Alosa pseudoharengus. The sequence goes on along the minus strand of NW_027468689.1, from coordinate 30,973,802 downwards.
CTAGTGCAGTGCCCGTTCAAACATGGCATTCCTGAAGAAAACCCGTAGCTCAATTACATGTCCACATGTATGCCTGCTTTAAAAATAGGATGATAGGGAAACATCATTCCAGCTAAGCATTCAATAATGAATACTGAATATTATAATATATTAGCCTATAATTAATGTGGCCTCTAATAAATTTAGGCATGGCTGCATGTGACATTTCTACAGATCAGAATGACATAATGACAACTGTTTTGAGTTAAGGCTAAATGTAGGCTATAGCTTACTGAATAACTTCATAATGCTATTCGAAGCTTGCACATACTTTTATTTTGAGTGGTCACTACATACCCGTGTTTAATGGCGTGATAAGTGCCGTCGCTCAGTCTGCAACTTGTCTAACGTTAGCTATGTGGCATTAGCCTATCGCTCGTTTCAATTTGGGACCTTGCAGTCGGAATTTTCGTTTTAGTCAAAGTCTCTTGAAAGTCCGAAGTAGCCTGGGCTATTCGAGTGGTCACTACATACCCGTGTTTGTTGGCGTGTTGCAAGTAATCATTTTATGCAAGCAAACTGCATACAGGGAGTCTTTATTGTTGAGGTCAGACATGATAATCATCTTGCATCTTAACCCACAAGCGGTTCCCAATCCGTTTTATTGCGACTGACTATCATCAAAGTGAGACCTAGCAGAGCCCGTTCTCTGGACCTAGCTACTGTCAGTACACGATCCATGGGGTGGAGCTCCCCTGAAACTGGTCCCCTTGTAAACAGTGCAGTGCAGCGATAAACGTCCTACGTAAATAAGCATATTTTGAAATATGCATTCAAAAATCTTCAAAATCGAGAGTGCACACCTTTGTGCCACGTGCAAGCCACATACGAAATCTTAGGTCAGTCTGACAAACAGTCAGCGAGATATGCGTGCCACAGACACACACACACACACACAGACGCTTCTTGCTTTATAGATAGATAGATAGATATGTATCACTGATGTATTGTTCTATTGCTTAACCTCTGTACTATTCTATTCTATTGCAGCCAAAACTATTCTCCTTTCACTGGTGCAACAGTTATACTCGTTCTTGATGAAGAAGCATGCCTAAAGGTTATGGAATGCCCAAAGGTGCCCAAAGGTGATGGACTTTTCTGCTGTACATTATTTCCTCTGTGGAGGTGGATGGGGTTATGTCAACTTTTTTTGAGATGGAGAGGATATGTGGCTTTGGTGGGGGGGGGAGTGAGGAGGGCAAGAGAAAGGATCAGATACAAAGGTAGAGCTGAACTTCAGACTTGCATTGAAGTTAGGCCCCAATGGACATATTCTCCTATCTCTCAAGCAGGAGACCTCTTGAACAGGAACACTTCACAGAGAATGAAAGAACCTGTTTAATTCAGCCAGTCTTCCCTTCTCAAGCAGATCACAACCTGGCCCTCCCCCAACCTGAAATAAAATCTGCGTTAGACTCATCAAGAGCTGGCTATTACACAGATCTTCACCTCTACCATCACCTCACCCAAACAATACATGGATTACCCCCACAAAGAACCAAGATATTAGCCTGGGGGACCCCAGAAGATTCTGTGAGCACATCTGAATTTGCTCGACAGATCAGTCTGGCAGTACTCCCATTCGAGTCCATTTCCGAATCACCAAAACCTCATAACACCCATAACTTTAGCTTTATGTTGTATGAACATGTAGCATATACTGTACAATTGTGTTTTCACAGCAACAACAGCCCTGTAATTATATTGACATGTGTTTTTGTCTTTCTTGTTTGTATGTTTATTTGCAGTTACAGTAAGTGCTGATTAAAGCAACATGATATAGTTATCATTTTGATGCTACACTAACTTACAATATGGAATCTCTGACATTGTCAATACACATCTGGTAAACCTGGTATTGTCCTTTGTAATGGTTCTATTGTGTGTAGGTGGATGACCCTTTTTGTTGATTTAGACGAATTGGGAACCCTTAGTGCTAAAATGGTAGGCAGTGTGTTGAAGATTGATGAAAAGGGGAATTTTGACATAGTGTTACCATAGTGTTACCATAACGTCACAAATTCCATTTTATCATGTGAGGTGTGGACAACATCAGGTATCCAGTATCCACCTCTTCCCCATCATTATCTGTTCAGAAAGGGATTTTAAAATCAATTTAGCCTGATAAAAATCAACCAATACTCCATTCAAGGAAATTACTGATGTCACCAGTTAAGATAAGAAAGAGATGCTAACCAGGGAAGTTCATCTTTGTGCAGGTCACCTCCTCCTCTATTTATTATTGAGCAGTTGTTAACACTACAACACTGGTGATAGCACCGCAAGATCAGGGAGGGAAACCTGGTGGAGCAATGTGGTCCATGGACAAAAAGGAATACATTTTCCTGGTTTAGAATGCAGGGATGGTGTTTGTCTTTTTGACCTAATGTTCAATATATGATGATGCACACAGACCATCCATAATCAATTATTAACCATTTTGCATTTATTCTGTATGGCCAAGTGGAACTGAAAAATATGTTCCATGTTCAAAAATATTTTTTGGTTATTTTCAATAAGCGTAAGGGTTGTGAAAACATCAATATGTTTTGCACTAGGGCTTGAGACGATAATATAGAGAGACATATAAGGTGAGATGGTTTTATAATGAAAAAGGAAAACTGAATAAAGTTTGGCTTTTCATTTTTTCAAGGCTATTAATGAAACATTACCCTTGCTTTAAGGCAACCAGTGCTCATGGATCTATATTTTCATTAGGGTTGGCACAATATTATTATTGGAAAATTGTTTAAGCTAGCTGTCGTGTAAAGTGAACATATTTTCAGAACACTCAAGGGCAGATGTGCCAACAAGTTAGTAGCCAATGTAGATATAATCTCACGGCAATGCACACTTAAAAACATGGCTGTGTAAATGAGCTGACTGCATGTGTTAATATTTTCCTAGCCATGAGGGCTAATAAGGCAGGTGCTTGTGAGCTGAGTGTACATTGCTACAATGGCAGTCTGTTGCACCTTTACTAAAGGATTCTTCCCTGCACTATATGACATTTGCACAGCCACCATGGAACGATATGCTATAATATATCCTGCAACATCTTCATCACTGTCTTTTAAAGAGTGCTGTGGCAATGATTCTCCCTTATAATGAAAGGCTGATGGAGGGCAACTGGGAGGTGGGGTGGAATGCTGAAAATACAATTGTACCGTGAAAAATGCTCTGCTTACTATTCAGTGATGCTTATTTGTACCTTCTGCCCTGAGGGCTTGTCATCTTCAGGTCTCAGGTTATGTTTTGCCTCCGGCAATGCCTAACAGTGGCAGACAAGTCCTGTTTAGGGAGGCCTCATTTCCAAGTTTTGTTTTTTTTTCTACCAGCACTCTGACATTCCTGAATAGCACTATATGTTTGGTTTGTGTTATAGCGTGCCAACCACTTACCAAGCAAAAGCTTTTGGACAACTTTTTGTTTATCAGAAAGCCATAGATTAGTTTAGAAGGCTGTCAGGCACTTTTCAAACTAATATGGAATAATTCAGCTCTTGAATTTATTTCAGCAAAAAGAGAAGTACCTACCAATTTCTCTCAGGAGATGTTTGTTCTGACAGGAAGAGACAGCAGCAAAGCCATACATCACTTAAATGTAATAAAACTAAATGAAACTTGTAAACCGGTAGTATACAAACATGACAGGTGATCCTCACTAATCAAATCACCTTCTTCTCACTTGATGCATCAAAAGTGTATTGTTAAACACTGCACTGATAGATGAAACCTGATGAAGACAAAACCTCTGTCAGTTCCCTGTGCGTCTTTCTAATTACTTTTTTTTAATATGAAAAGGAGGTGAAATGTATTATCGTTAGATGTGCTACAGTGCTCACCAAAACACCCAAACACTCTCCTTATTAGAGAGACAATGATCAATGCAGCTCTTTCATTAGCCAAGAGTGAATACATTTTTAAACATGTGGTAAGACTTAGTTTAGGGAACACATGTTAACCATTAACTAATAATGTATATTAACTAGTGTATGTGTGGGGATCTACACAGACAGGCACACAACTTATGGCCTCCTTACACCAAACAACTTTGACAAGATTTGGGAAAGATTCTTGAAAGATTGTAGTCTTTTAACTAATGCCCCCCATTCAAGCTTTACTCAAAAGACTACAATCTTTCAAGAATCTTTCCCAAATCTTGTCAAAGTTGTTTGGTAAAAGGAGGCCAATAGCTGCATCACATCCACACAACACCCAGGATCACATGATGTCTTGGGAAGTCATTTGACCAATTAGGAAGTGATAAGTGTTTGCTGGCTGCAAGTCAGATTCTGGACACTGTTGTGCGAGTTGGGCTCCCTTTTCATGCAGGTACTGTTGGTCATGTAGAGCATGTTTAATCACTGCCATTTGAATTTTAATACTTTATTTTATCAGCGTAATTTCTAGAAGCGTGTGTCTACTCTTCACAGAGGACACAGGCTTCTGCATGGAGTTTTAACATTGTTGTGATCACCTAATTGTGACCTGAGCTGCTGGGCTGCATTGGTAAATTCCTTAATATTGTAGTGAACTGAGCCTAGCTGGTTCATGACTGAACTCCCATAATGCTGTGCATTGTATGTGTGTGTGTGTAATGTTGATGTTGGTTTTAGTATGAGTAATTGCGTTTACCTTGTCATGTATGTGTTAGCTGGTATAGTCTTTCTTTATGTTGTACCTCATGTGTTTACCCCGTGTATTGTATGTGACTACCCTGTTTGTGTATCGTGCTTGTTTAATTGACCTCCTTTGTGTTGCCTGTGTAATGACGTTTGTGTGTTTTGGTGCGTAACCAATAAACCAATGAAACCAATGAGACAACTTTACAGTTTGATACATTGGTGTCAGAAGTGGGATGACGACCCCTACTGGACGGGAGGAGAAAGCTGCAACTGATGGCCTGGCGATGATGAGTTTCCTGCCAAGACGGCTCTTCGACAGCGCGCTCGCCCATGGCCACCTGCTGGGCCCAGCAGACGGAGCCAGCCTGCAGCGTGACCGTGACGAAGAAACCCGCCCCCGGCCACAGGAGGAAACGAACCGGGCAGATGGCAGCATCCCGCCACTTGAACCCGCTCCACACGGGAGCGATGGAAACCGGCCGGTCCCCGGTGCGACGGCGGTGGTAGAAGGGCGCCGCAGCGTAAAGTTGCCCCACTACAATGGCGAAAGGCCGCTGGCGACAAACCTGGTACAGGTCCGGCTGGCAGCCGAGCTGAATGGCTGGTCGGCGGAGAGAACGGGCGTACAGGTGGCGTTGGCTCTGGAGGGGGAAGCGCTACAAGTATTAGAAGACCTGCCACTGGCGGAGGAAATAAGCTGGACCGCAATCGAAGCAGCTCTGCAACGACGATTCGGCCAGAGAATCTTCATCAGCGATGCCAGAGAACAACTCACTTCCAGACGGCGGCACAAGGACGAGATACTGGGCAAGTTCGCGGCTGACCTGCAGCTGTATGCCCGGCGGGGCTACCCAACGTACAGCCAGGGTCTACATGAAGAGATGGCACTGGAAGTGTTCGTGCGAGGCATCCACCCAGAGCTAGAAGAAGGTGGCACGGCGGGAGGGGCTATGGATTGCATACGGCTGGGCCGGCTCGGCCAAACCAGAGGACTGTATGTGGACTGCACGCTAGACGGGATCGATACTGGCTCCACCATCTCGCTTGTGCGCCCTGGTCTCTTACCCGGCACGCTGGTAGCCAGACCCAGAGGCTGGGAAAAGACAAAAACGCACAGTTACTGGAGAGCGAGCGGAACTGTATGGACAAAAAGTGGTGTGCGTGTGCATCAACGGTGAGACGGCGAGCCGTCGGCTTTGGTAAGCTAGCATTCAGGATGATTGCATTCTCGGCCTGGACGTGCTAGAGAAATGGGGGGCTGTGGTGGACATTTCCCGGTTCACACTACACTTGGGGACGAGCAGCGTAGTGCTGCACACGGCGGGGAAAACAGAGCATGAAGTGCGGAGAGCTGGCGCGAGGAAGAACTCTCCAACTCGCTCCACACAAGTCCGCAGGAAGCGAACTCGCAAAGAGTACTCGTGATCCCAGACTCCGCCCCTCCCCAAACAAGCCCGCGAAACTCAAGCCCGCGAAAACAACAGGTCTCATCCAGGTCCGCTCGCTGAGGCCGCCACTGCTCAGCTCACGCCCACCAGGGAGGAGCCAAGAGAGCGGGTTGAGCAAACACCACTCTCCGCTCAGAGAGCGCGGCCCTCTGTAGAGACAAGGCAAGCCGTAAATGAACTCTGCACTCGTAGCTGTGAGGGGCACAGGGGAGTGAAGCACAGGGTAGCCAGGTGCGGAGACTACTAGCAGCGTACACCGACATCTTCGCCGCAAGAGATGAGGACTGCACCCGAACGAGCCTGGTCCAACGCGATATCGACACTGGAAATGCCCGGCCCATCCGACTTCAGCCTCATCGCTTACCGTTCGCCAAACGACAAGCAGCTGAAGAAAAGATCAAGGAAATGGCCGCGGCAGGAGTGATAGAGCCAAGCAGTAGTCCCTGGGCTGCGCCGGCTGTACTCGTCCGGAAGAAGGACGGCTCGTGGCGGTTCTGTGTTGACTACAGGCGCCTCAACCAGGTAACCCGGAAAGACTCCTACCCGCTCCCCCGCATTGACGATGCGCTGGACAGCATTGCCGGCTCCTGCTGGTTTAGCTCGCTGGACTTACGCAGTGGCTACTGGCAGATTGAGCTAGCCCCGGAAGCTCGGCCGAAGACATCGTTTACCATCGGGCAAGGGCTGTGGCAGTTCCGGGTACTTCAGTTCGGCCTATGCAACGGGCCAGCAAACTTTGAGCGGCTGATGGAGCGTGTCCTGGCGGGCATTCCACGAACATGCTGCGTGGTTTACCTGGACGACATCCTGTGTCATGCAACAGACTTCACCGGTGCCATAGGACATCTGGAAAAGGTGTTCGACGTCATACGGGGTGCTGGGTTCAAACTGCACCCGAAAAAGTGCCACCTGTTCCGGAGGCAAACCGGATTCCTGGGCCATGTCGTGGGGGCCGCCGGAGTGGCCACCGACCCAGCTAAGGTGGAGACGGTGAGACGTTGGCCTGTTCCGCGCGATGGTGCTGAGCTGCAGAGCTTCCTGGGCCTGGCGTCATATTACCGGCGTTTCTTCCGGGACTTTGCTACAGTCGCCAGCCCGCTGCATCGTTTGACGCACAAAGGCCAGCTCTTCGAGTGGACGCGAGAGTGCAACGCGGCATTCTGGCGGCTGCGGAGGGCGCTATGTGAGGCCCCAGTGCTCGCTTTCCCTGACCCTCAACTGCCGTTCATCCTGGACACCGACGCCAGCGACGTGGGCGTCGGCGCCGTCCTCTCTCAAGCAGGCGAGCAGGTGGTCGCCTACTTCAGCCGCTCACTGGACCGAGCGGAGAAGAATTACTGCGTGACCCGCAGAGAACTGTTGGCTGTGGTGGTGGCAGTGCGCCATTTCCGAACCTACCTATACGGCAAACGGTTCCTGCTGAGAACGGACCATGCATCGCTCACCTGGCTGCTGAACTTCAAAGAACCAGAGGGCCAGCTGGCTCGCTGGCTGGAAGCGCTCCAGGACTACGACATGGAGATTCGACACCGGGCGGGTCGCCTTCACGGCAACGCGGACGCCCTGTCCAGGCGTCCGTGTGCAGCAGACCAGTGGCAGCACTGCCACCGGAGGGAGGAGAGGAGCCTGGCCGCGGCTCAACCGGAGCCCGCTCGTCGGCTACAGGCTGCATCACTGCTGGCAGAGAGAGAGAGAGTCGCTGTTTTCAACGCTCGCCAGCGTCGCGCCAATGAGAGGGTCAACGCTCGCCAACAGCACGCCAGTGAGGGGGCCAACGCTCGCCAGCAGCACGCCAGCGAGAGACTCAACGCTCGCCAGCGCCGCGCCATCAAGAGAGCCACCGCTCGCCAGCTTCACGCCAGCGAGAGAGTCAACGCTGGGGCAGTGGGGGCGGCTCATTTCGGCATTGCAAAAACTCTTCGTTGGCTGAGAAGCCACTTCTATTGGCCGGGATGCAGGCTGGACGTTGAACTGCATGTTCACTGCTGTGACGCCTGCAAAGCGAAGAAGGGCCCCACGTGACGCTCGCACGCTCCGCTGCAGCAATACGCAGTCGGGGCTCCCATGGAGCGGGTAGCCGTCGATATCATGGGCCCACTGCCAGTCACAGAGCGGGGAAATCGCTACGTGCTCGTAGCTATGGACTATTTCACTAAGTGGCCGGAGGCGTATGCAGTGCCAGATCAGAGCGCCCAGACGACAGCGGACAGACTGGTCACTGAGATTTTCTGCCGGTTCGGGGCACCGGAAGAGCTCCACAGCAACCAAGGGGCGGAATTTCGAGGCGGAGGTGTTTGCTGAGGTTTGCCAGCGCATGGGCATCCGGAAAACGAGAACGACACCTCTGCATCCACAAAGCGACGGGCTAGTGGAACGGTTTAATCGGACGCTAGCAGTGCAGCTGGCCATATTGGCCGACCGCCGACAAAAGGACTGGGACTTACACTTGCCCCTGGTGCTCTGGGCATATCGCACAGCGGTGCAAGAGTCAATGAAGTGCACACCGGCAGCTCTGATGTTCGGGCGAGAGCTACGCACGCCGGGGGACTTGGTGTTCGGTTCGCCTCCGGAAGCGGAGATTGGAGGTAAGCCAGGGCTGAAATACTACAAGCAGCTACGCGAGAGACTGAAAGGAGTACACGAGTTGGCCAGGCAGGCTATGAGTGAAGCTGGAATACGTCAAAAGCGAGCTTACGATACGCGCTGTCGCGGCCAGGAGATCCAAACCGGCGATAAAGTTTGGGTGTACTGCCCGGAGAGAAAGAAAGGCATTTCCCCGAAACTCACTAGCCAGTGGGTCGGGCCGTGCGATGTCTTAGAGAAGCTGTCTGATGTGGTCTATCGTGTGCGACTGATTAAGCGTCGGAGAGTTGTGGTTCTCCACCATGATCGACTAGCCCCGTATCGACCCCTGGCCTCAGCTGAGGGTCGTGGAGACTTGGACACTGATTCTGTGGACCTTGGTGACAATGGAGCAATGTGCAGCCGTCCCCGGAAGTCACCGCCGCGACTGCGGGGCGCCCACAACACCAGCGTCGCGTCCCAGCCAGGCTCATGGACTGACGTAGGGTAAGACTTGAGTCAAAGGGACATAGACCAAGTCTCAGGGGGCTGTGTAGTGAACTGAGCCTAGCTGGTTCATGACTGAACTCCCATAATGCTGTGCAGTGTATGTGTGTGTGTATAATGTTGATGTTGGTTTTAGTATGAGTAATTGCGTTTACCTTGTCATGTATGTGTTAGCTGGTATAGTCTTTCTTTATGTTGTACCTCATGTGTTTACCCCGTGTATTGTATGTGACTACCCTGTTTGTGTATCGTGCTTGTTTAATTTACCTCCTTTGTGTTGCCTGTGTAATGACGTTCGTGTGTTTTGGTGCGTAACCATTAAAACCATTCTGAGACAACTTTACAGTTTGTTACAATATGCACATTTTCCATTGAAGTTTTATACTTGCATTGGCACATGTTTTAAACTATTTTCCTGTAGTAACGGTAGCAACGGAACGTTCACCTTTTTTTTGTCTTCATATGTCAATGAGCTGTGGGGCAGTTGAGCATACTGAAAAGTAGGCCTATATTTTCTAGCTATGTTTGAGTTGACTATGCTATGCTGTTTAATGAGACTGGCAACTAACATGCTTGTTTTCTCCTGAAAAGGGACCAGGCCAGCCACTGTTTTCCTGTAATTAGTGCGCATTTCTTTATTGTGTTTGTTTGTTTGCTTGGTTATCTGTGACTTTGCCTCTGAGCTTACCACCCATGTGCCCCATTCATAGTAGCATTGTACATTAACTAGTGGTGCTATTGATGCTGGTGGTTCCCCTCCCTAACTATGTCTTCTGCTTAGGCTATCCCTGTACAAGGCCGAATCCACATTGATGCTTTGCCCCTTCTTGCCAAGGGACCACATTAGGAGACACTGTCTTGGTGTGTACTATAACTACAACACGGTGTGATATTTTGTAGTGGTATCTAAAGACCTTAAGTGTGTAGCGCTTGCTGTGTAGCATGCTTTGTCTGGTGTTGGGTTGCTGTCTCCTGTTTTTCTGTCTCACCAGGGTCCTCCTGAGCAGGGGTTTTGCATTGGCTGATCCGACCTTCCTAGACTGAGGAAAATCCACCAGTTGTTTATAACAGTATTTTAAGATCTATCCTTATAACTTTTCTACACCTTTTGTACTAAATTGTAATAAATTTGAAATACATTTACATATTTGCCTTTTGTCAACTGTCCCTTTGCAGATGTAGCAGGTGCTTGCTTGCTCTTTCCTCCTGGTCTCTCCCTGGCCCTCTGCTAATGTGTGGGTGGGGCCAATCATTCAATCAGGCCAACCATGCGCTACTTAAGGAGCTCTACAGCAAGTAGCTCGGTAGGTTCCACTCGTTGTCCCTCATCTGAGCACTGGGGTCTACCGACCGTCAGGTATGTTGCTGCCCTAATGTTGTAGACTAACCATGTGCTTGGTGTAGCTAAACTCCATTTCTCTGTAGCTGGATGCATATGCTGTCATCATCTGTTGTCCTTGGGAAAATTGGTATAGATGTATTTTTTTTTTTTAAGTATATTTTTTTGGCCTTTTTTATGGCTTTAATGATCGTACCAGTGAAGAGTGACAGGAAGTGAATGGGAGAGAGCAGGGGTGGGATACGGAAAGGACCACGGGGCGGGAGTCGAACCCGGGTCGCCGGCATACGGTGCAGGTGCCCCAGCCAGTTGCACCACAGCTGGGGCCAGGTTTGTTGTATTTTGTTTGTCTTCCAGGTAGCACAGCTTTTCCATCCCCGTTGCTCTCAGCGTAGGTCATGCTGTTGTCTTGTCTTAGATTTGTTTTGTTACTGTTTAGCTTTGCTTGCACTTGGCAACTGCCTGCATTGTACTTGTACCCTTTTGTTTTACTTTACTTATCTTAGTTATCCAGTGTCTGTCTATTCCATAGAGTCTGGGGGCAACAACCTTTAACTGTTTGTTAATTTGGCAGGCAGGGTTCTCGCTGGTGGGAGGCTAGTCAGTCACCTAGCGGTGGTGCAGTAAAGATGCACATTTTGGTGTGAATTATCAGAATGTTTGCTGTGGTCTGCGGTGTTAGGATTTGATCTTTTTTGCTGTGCGTGTGCATGTGTGTGGGCTCTAGGGCACATTATCAGTAGTCTGCCTCCCCCAGGTAAGCCCCTGCCTTGCTCATTCTGCTCCATCGTACCTCCCCTATGGAACCTGTCTGTTAGTTGTGATCATTTTAAATAAACAAAATTGCAACAAGAAAACATAATATTTTTGTACTTTCCTAACCCAGACTAGTTTTAATGTGTTTTTGCAGCTATCCCCCCTTCCTTTTCCCTGGCTTCAGTTAAATAAACTTGGTCATGTTTTCACTGGAATTCACGTCTCTGCCTCGTGTATACGAACCTGTGTGCAATGGTGCAATTATGTGTGCTCTTAACTCATTCCCTGGGTGCTAGGCCCAGGGTGGCGTAGTCTGGCTACAGTGATTGGCTGTTAGTGCCGTCCTCCAAAACCTTGCCCTGCTACACAGGGAACATATAGAACTAGTAGCCACACTACATTCAGGGAAAGATCTGTGGGTCCTCCTGCCCATCAGGGGGTGGCGTAGTCAGACTGTAAAGAAGGTGTACCGCTTGTCGGGTACCACATTTGTATTAGTGCTAAACACGGTATGTATTAGGCTAAGCATCATTTATTAGGTCTTTATTGAACAATTTATTATTCTTACTCAATAGTAGGTTATTTATTATTGGTAAATAATCAACCAGTTGGTCTTGATCTTCCTGGTATGGATTAAAATGTACAGAGTTTATAGACTCTTATACCACTGCTTGGTTGAATTTCCCATTGTCATGCGTTCTTTAGAAGCGGCGGTCATATAGGTTTAGTCAGATTTTTTTTTTCTTTTTCGCATGGCCAATTTTCCGTCAAGGATTCCGGTGACACGAACCGGGGTACACGAAACTTGGTGGGCATGTAGCCCCACATGGATACCAGGGAACCATCGTTTTTCGTTTTTATCTGTAGCCCCCCCGCTGGACTGGACCCCCGAAAGGAGGGTAGGGCAGACACAGTTTTCTGTGAATATCTCGAGAACCGTAGAGTTTAGGAGGACCACCTTTTTTTTTATGTTGATCTTAAGGGGCCATGTCAAGCCATTCCATAACCACTCATTTCATGTATAGCGCCACCTAGTTAAAAACAAAAAAGTAAAAATGAGGTGTTGTAAACGCAGGTATCTGTGACCTAACATGGTCAAAACTGCACGAAATTGGAAGTGTAGGATCATTATGACACCCTCTGAATGCACGCCAAGTTTCGTGGAATTCTGTTCATGGGGGGCCATACAATAAATGAATTTATGTTACTGTACACCAACTGGCCTGTAGGTGGCCGGACACAGTTTTCTGTGAATATCTCGAGAACCGTAGGGCCTAGGAGGACCACCTTTTTTTTTATATGTTGGTCTTAAGGGGCCATGTCAACCCATCCCATTACCACTTATTTCATGTATAGCGCCATGTAGTTAAAAATGAAAGAGCAAAAAATTAGGTGTTGTAATCACAATATCTCTGCTGACATGGTCAAAACTGCACGAAATTGAAAGTGTAGGATCATTATGACACCCTCCGAATGCATGCCAAGTTTCGTGGACTTTCGTTCATGGGGGGCCATACAATAAATTAATTTGTGTACATTTAGTGACTGTAAACCAGAGTTTTCTGTGTGTCTTGAGAACCATAGGGCCTAGGATGACCAATTTTTTGCGTATGTTTGCCTCCAGGGGTCATGTTAACCCTTTCCATATGCACACATGTGCATAAACAGATATTCACACACATACATTCACAGTAATCATACGTATGACACATACACACACAGTAGACATATGTACGCATGCATGCATATGCACACACACACAGGCACACCCACAAGCACATGCACGCAGTGTTAGTTAGTTAGTTAGTTAGTTTATTTGTCCTTACATAGGAAATTTGTTTTCACATACTATACAAGCCTCACAGACATGAAATACATAGATACACAGTCACGGTTCTTCACCCACCACCCTGCCACCACATACCCCACCCATATATATCACACAGCACATATACATCACATTACACAGATACAAACAGGAAAACCATCACCAGTTGACATTACAGAGGAATGAGGGCGGCACAGTGATCCATCACTGCTGTGACCTGTTGTTCAGTGCTGCTATTGCAGAGGGCACAAAGCTTTTCCCAAAGCGTACTCGCTTCCACCCCATAGCCCTATACCTTCGTTTTGATGGAAGCAGAATGAAGAAGGGATTGAGGGGGTGGGTGGGGTCATGAGCGATGGTCCGTGCTCTGTTCTTGGTGAGTGTGCTGTTGAGGTCTGATAAATTAGGGGTGGGGAGGCCTATTGCTTTGGCTGCCGTATGGGTGATGCGTATGAGTCTGTTTCTGTTGGCAGCAGTTAGCATGTTGAAAAAGCAGGGAAGGCAGTAGAGGAGTATGGGCTGGCCTATGCTTTTGTACAGGAGGAGCAAGTGGCAGGGGGCAACAGAAAGTGATCTGAGCTTACGGATGGCATAGAGTCTCAGTTGACTGCGTTTTTGTATGTCAGTGGTGTGTTGCTCAAAGCTGAGTTTATTGTCCAGGGTGAGTCCAAGGTATTTGAAACAGTCAAATGGAAAGTAGCTAAAGCCAGCTCCAAAAGTCGCTAAATGTCGCTAGATGACGTCGCACACTAATTTGCATATCAATTACATCACCAGGTCATGACCCCCCCCCAAAAAAAAAAAAAAAAAAAACTGTCACTGTCCCCTTTACACCTGTTTGCTTTTCTCCTAGGCCTACTGAAATAGGCAACTTTAAGAGTTGTCGCTTGGGGGGGGGGGGGGGGGGGGGGGGGTCTGAAATCTCGCTAAATATGGCGACAAAGTCGCTAAGTTGGCAACACTGCATGCACACACACACACACACATAAACACGTACATGCACAGAATAATTAATAATTATTCTCTGCGCCCATCTCCACATCCATTCGTCTCGGTGGAATATCGTAGGCCTACACACTCTTCACGCAACACATGACAAACCATATATCAGGATAAACAGCAGACCTTACCGAACACAAAGGTGTAATGCATTCACGTGTATAGTTAGCTGTTCCAGAGTAATCCGTTTTTTGAAATAAATTATAGCAAAATTCAACATGGTCTTTCGGCTGCATTTCTTAAAACTGAGCTGTGCTTACATCGCCTAGATATCTGTAAATATTAGAATCAGAGAATATACAGGCAGCTCATGTTTGTCAATGTAGCCTTAATGATTTCTTTTCAGAAAATGCTAAGCATGCATGTATTTAAGTTTCTTAAAACTGAGCTGTGCTTAAATGGGCATGATTTCATAACAGACCAAATAGAAAATAAATGTTAAATATAGCCTACATATCTGTGGCGGTTGGCCTGGGTGCCATTCCGAACTTAGTCCCGCCCACAACATTTGAGGTCGTGAAGTTCGGTCTGGCATTGCTCCATTGTGGAGCAAGTATGCTCGCCCTAGATCGGGCGGACCAATCAAATCGGGCTTTACGATGATGGACAGGCGAGCAACAGCGCCTGGTCTATCACGTCATCTGAGCACGCTTAGATTAGGCTTATGTTTGAAACAAAAACGCTGTGGCTAGAAGGATACATGGCTTAGACCCCATATGGAAAACGCATATTATTTTATCACTGAAAACGATTATTTCTGAAAACTTTGGCCAAAGTTGAGATGTGGGAAAACTCGTGGTTTCACTTTCATCAAGGGAAAACAGTGCTGTTGCATTGCGACATCTTCCTGATATAGGCTATCAGTTTTTTCCTAATAGCCTACCCTACTACATATCTCTTAGATTTCGCTAATGAGTGTTGTAGGCTAGGAGTTATTGACGGCACTAACTTTTACAAAAGACCAGAAAACAATGTTAAGGCATTAGGCAAAAAAATTGTGTAATCAGATTACAGTTACATTGTTGGGGATTACCTGATTACATTTTATCATGCAAACAATGCAACTTTTTTATGATAGCCTAGCTATCTTTTAATTTGACAAGCTGTTCATTCAGATGTTCACTTTTTAGACTTTTTTAAGATATAGTTAAGAACAAATTTTTTCATACCCCTGGCAAATATTGATTTTCTCTTGACCAATATGTTTGTTCTTACTTAAAATGATACTTGCACACGGCAAAAGGTTGCAAGACTGTGGTAAAAAAAATAAAAAAAAACGTTTTTTAAAATATTTATGAAAAAATGCGTGTTCAAAATTATTCATACCCTTTTTAAACAATCACTGGAAACATCTTAATTTACCATCACAACTCTCAAAGTGGTTCATATAATACCCACCAAGCCTCTTCATGTCTCCACAATGATTGTAGGCTGCACCTTTTTAGCAGCAATCTGGGGTTTGAGGCAGGGACGATTATTTGCCATCACTTTGGCCTTGTGCTCACTTTTTTGACGGATTGAGGTCCGCTCTAAAATATTGATATTGTTCTCTGTTAACCATTTCTTGCCTTGTTTGGCTGTATGTTTTGGATCATTGTGTGGTTTAATGTTCAAATGCTGCCTTTTGGGGCAGCCATGGCCTACTGGTTAGGGCTTAGGCCTTTGGGTTTGCCGGTTCGGCTTCACTAATTCATGGATTGGGATAAATGCAGAGACCAAATGTGCCTCACGGGAAGATTTACTTACTTACTAACTTACATACTATTGGGGCAGGTCTCTCGGCACACTGCCTGATCTTTTCCTCCTAATCTTAATGTAGCCTCTTGTTTTAGTGTTACCGTTTACTTTGAGAAAGTCACCAGGTCCCAAAATAATAATTTTCTCACCCCCACAATTGAAATGGACATGGTGTCATTTGGGTTTAATGCCAATCTCAGGACATGTCCCTGGGTCACAAAAATCCAGCGAAAGCTAAATTCTTTGTCCAGCTGTGCCCTTATAAAGGTTAAGCTGAGTTGTGCATGTTTTGAGAAGAGTGGAGAAAAATAGAAAGAGAATTCTTTCATCAATTCTTTGGTGGTGTCTTTTACTTAATGGACATATTTATTGAAGTAATCCTAAAGTAATCAGATTACATTACATGTTTTTGGTAATCCAACTGATTACGTTACTGATTACAAAAATGGCCATGTAATTTGTAGTCGGTAATGGATTACATTTCAAAGTAATCTGACCCAACCCTGGAATTGAGTATGACTACGTAAGGCTAATAAGAAACCTCCTTGGAAGAGTAGGTTCCTTCTGGAAGCGGTGTTGGTGGCTGGCCAGTAGGTGGCACTCTTCCCTGTGGCCAAAAGCCACCAAACAAATATCAATCCCAATGTCCTTTTGCAGGGACACTGTACTGCAGGAGATGTTTTCCTTTGCATGAATGTTAAATTGAGGTTCTGACTCACCATGGTTGTTAAAGATCCCATGGCACTTATCGCAAAGAGTAGGTGGTTCCCTGATTTGCTTTATTTATGTACACATACATAAAGACACACACACATGCGCACACACAAAAACACACACACACACACTACACATGCAAACACGCATACATGCACACACATGACACGCACAAACACGCACACAAACATATAAACACACATACATATCCACACACACACACACACACATGCACCCACACATACAAACACACCTACATACACAAACACACACACACACACACACTCACACACAAAAAAACACACACAAAACACAAAAACAACCACACACTCAGACACTCAATTACAAACACACAAAAAAGGAACAAAGTAGGAAATGAACACAATTTGACAAGCGTGACTTATTTTTCTGGAAAAAATTTGCTGGACTGGGCGGCGGTCATATTTTGTACCCCTCTGTGGTACATCTAGTTTGTTACCGTTTCGTTGTGGCTTTTGCTGATAAACAAATGGTTCACAACACATGCTAAACTTGAATCAAACGTTCTTTAGAACACAGCTGATCAACTGTGTGCCTTCACTTTTGAATGAAAATCCGTTGCCATTGACAGCGGTCATTATTTTGAGGTCCTTAGACGAAAATAATGACCAGTAGAACTTTGGGATATCCCATTCAAGTCAATGGAGCGTTCTTCTTGCATTGTTGAACCCCAGCGGGGTGTTAAACACACCTTAACATTGCCATCCTGAAGAACAGCTGATATGAAAGCTACCAGCAGCTTGTCAGAGAGATCACTCAGGGCTTATTAAAAAGACCTGCTGCTTACCAGAAGCTGTCCACCAAGCTGCTGCTCTCCTTGCCAGCTGCCTCAACCAGCATCACTGTGAGCGTGGTGGAGCAGTGATGACGTCATCGACTGACCTGGGGTGCGTGTCTAGAAAGCGTAGTAGCCTAACTTCTGTCGCAACCTTTGTAGTTAGAATTGTGGTTCTTGGATTTGTTTTTTCTAGAAAGGATAGTTTGAATTCTCAATCGCAAAAAGTTTGGTAATTGGAACTAGGCCTACAGCCCCTGAGCAGTCACACTTGTGTCGTTCCTTGGTAGTTCTGGTTAGTGATGTCGTCAGTGTCAAAGGATAGGACAGGAGCCTAACCAAAAATCACAAAGTGGTTGTGTTTCTCGTGACTCAATGATTGTGCTACAGTATACTGTTGTTGGCTTAATGTTCATTAAAAGATATCAAAGAGAAAAAGGCCTAGGCTACTGACTCCCCTGCTGGGCTCATTTTTGCTATTTATGTTAATTTGAGTGTTGACTGGCGTTTTGACAGGCTAGTGTTATCATCTTCACAGAGTAGTGGGAATCGGATAACCTCGCAAGTCGCAACCTCCTGTAGCCTCTTCTTTGTTGTCTTCATGATTTCCTTTTAAAAGGTTCTTATATTAAAAGGTGATACACAATGACAAGCCAGCTGGAATCTGCCACTCTCTTTGCAGGGTTGCCAACTCATGTTTTCAGCATCAATCTCATGCTGTCACGCCAAATCCATTCTAATTTTTTTTAGTTTATTTTCTGTTGCACACTGAATTCAACAGGCGTTTCTCTGATTTCGGAAAGATTGAAAAAGAGATGGAGCTGGTGTCCGCCCCCTTTTCCTTTGACAGCGACCAAGCGCCTCCGGAGGACATGCAGTGCGATCCCACTCTCAAGGAGAAATTCACCATGTCATCATCAAGGCAAGTACCCTAACCAGTGGCGTAACAAGCCAATGATGGGCCCAGGTGCGAGAGCGCTACGCGGGCCCCATATCGACGAACTTTGGCCCAGGATGAATTAGCTCTGATACATGCAATACACATTAAGGGTGACTTCAATTGTTTATGCAAAGGGCCTAAGGCACCGAAGTAGTTTAGTAGTTACATATTACAATTTCAAATAAGAAACACACGACTACATATCCATTACATGTGAAAACATTAAAAAATAATTTTATTAACAGCCTGCAGGCCAGGGTAATCTAATATTACTGCATTAACATCAACTCGCATGGAATTATGGGAACACTCAATGCGCCTCTTCAACCCTCACGTGGATGAAAAAACTGCAAGCGTAAATTGCTTGCTTATAAACTCGCACTGCGCAGAAACAAAACTTAATGTAACCTACCGTATTTAACCGTCCAGAAACCAAATAAAATCATTCATATGCATACAATCCCCAATATGCGTGAATTAGGCCATTAGAAGAAAGCCATCTTACGAGCCTTTCGTTGTGCAAAATCATCAACGATGTTCCCAATATTTAATGCTCTGGCTCTCGTATTTTCAATGGACAGGATAGCTAACCCACGGAGCCTCTCCTGCCCCATGCTGCTCCTTAGGTATAGGTCTTAATAAATTTGAGTTTGGAAAAAGATCGCTTAGCTGTTGCCACAGTCACAGGCATTGTCAGAAACAACATGAGTACACACTTCCCCGAATGTGGATGTTACACTGTCATAATCTACCACCAGCATTTTGGCAAGTTGAAAAATAGATGACTTCTGTGAAATCTCTGCTTTAAAGCAAGACCTGAATGAGAGGAGTTGTGTTGGGAATGTCGGTGCAATCACCTGCGAGTTGAAGGGTCATAGGACGTAAAGACTCAAATACATGACAAGTGTCCCGCATACTTGCAAATCTTTGGGAGAGCTGACTGATTATGATGTCCATAGTTGCATTAAATACCTGCACTTTGAAGTATCTCTCTGCATCGGTTAAGCGCTCATCTTCCAATAGATCGTCAAAGTGATGCTTCACTCTCCGTGCTCTAACATTGTAAAGTTCTAAAAAAAAAAGGAGGCAGGGCGGGGGTAGCGACGGGCCCCGGGAGGTCACGGGCCCTGGTGCGACTGCACTTGCTGCACCTACTATAGTTACGCCACTGACCCTAACATGCGGAGGCATGCGCAAAGGATGCTCGTCGATTCGCGATTGAGTGCACATCTAATGTAACAGCGGTGTCTTTGCGGAGACATCCTCTCTCCAGTTTCATTTTTGCTGTTGTTGCGAGCGATATGGGAAATACTTTATACGATCGGCTTCAGAAATTAATGGGTTTTCCTTGGCCTGTGCTAAAACTTTCCACCAAGTTGTGTGAAAAATTTAGTTTTTGCGATGTTGACAAACATGCGTAGCACATGGAAGCTCTTGATAGCGCATGCCACTAACGTCTATAAAAACAATATATTTATGGAATAAAACTAGACGGGTACCTCGGATTAGCATTGCTGTTTATTCATAAACTGCAATTTTCAGCAGCCAGCGGAGGGCATGTAGCCTACTATGCTTCCGGACAATATTTTGCGTCTCCCATAATTCTGAAGCAGTACGGCACCGCTAAATGAAGAGGAAACACTGAGAAGAAAGTTAATGCTTTAAATAGGCTACATCAATACAATATATAATATGTGAACTGAAACTGGACGGGCCATAATTAACCTCTGACTAGTTTAGGCTACTTATTGTTAAATTGCAATGTGAGCGGCAGCAAGCAGGGGAGGATACGTCGCAGGATTATTATGACCGCCGCGCAGCGAAGCGGCGGTCATATAGGTTTAGTCCGATTTTTATTTATTTTTTTTTTTTTTTTCGCATGTCCAAATTTCCGTCAATGATTCCCGGGACACTGAAAGACGGGGGTAGACGAAACTTGGTGGGCATGTAACCCCATATGGATAGCATGGAACCATCGTTTTTCGTTTTGATCTGTAGCCACCCTGCTGGACTGCACCCCCGAAAGGAGGGTAGGGCAGACACAGTTTTCTGTGAATATCTCAAGAACCGTAAGGTTTAGGAGGACCATTTTTTTTTTGTATGTTGATCTCAAGGGGCCATGTCAACCCATGTCAACCCAACCTCATTTCATGTATAGCACCACCTAGTTAAACACAAAAAAGTAAAAATGAGGTGTTGTAATTGCAGGTATCTGTGACCTAACATAGTCAAAACTGCACGAAATTGGAAGTGTAGGATCATTATGACATCCTCTGAATGCACGCCAAGTTTCGTGGAATTCCGTTGATGGGGGGCCACACAATAAATTCATTTATGTTACTATACACCAACTGGCCTGTAGGTGGCCGGAGACAGTTTTCTGTGAATATCTCGAGAACCGTAGGGCCTAGGAGGTCCACCTTTTTTTTGTATGTTGGTCTTAAGGGGGCATGTCAACCCATCCCATTACTACTTATTTCATGTATAGTGCCACCTAGTTAAAAATTAAAAAGCAAAAAATTAAGTGTTTTCATCACAATATCTCTGGCTGACATAGTCAAAACTGCACGAAATTGAAAGTGTAGGATCATTATGACACCCTCCAAATGCATGCCAAGTTTTGTGAACTTTCGTTCATGGGGGGCCTTACAATAAAATAATTTATGTGTACATTTAGTGACTGTACACCAACAAGGATTCCCGGGACACTGAAAGACCGGGGTACACGAAACTTGGTGGGCATGTAACCCCACATGGATAGCATGGAACCGTCGTTTTTCGTTTTGATCTGTAGCCCCCCCGCTGTACTGGACCCCCGAAAGGAGGGTAGGGCAGACACAGTTTTCTGTGAATATCTTGAGAACCGTAGGGCCTAGGATGACCAATTTTTTCCGTATGTTTGCCTCCAGGGGTCATGTTAACCCATTCCATGTGCACACATGTGCATAAACAGATACACACGCACACACATACATTCACAGTAATCATACGTATGACACATACTCACACAGTAGACATATGTACGCATACTGTACATGCACATGCACAAACACACATACGCAGGCAAACACACAAGCACGCACACACACACACACACACACCCACACACATAAACATAAACGTGTACACGCACACATGCACACAATTCAAGAATTTCTCAGAAGCAGCGAAGCGGCGGTCATAATAAACCAGCAAGAAAGAAAGATTTTTGGAGTGCGACCATTCTTTGATTTTCAGTGAGTTTCCTGGATCACGCACCCACAAGAAAACAAACAGGAGAGCGTGGTGTTTAAGGACATGATTGTATTTTGCCAATGATGCCTTGCAGTGTTTTTTTTTTCTCTTTTGTTGTATCCAAGGCTTGCTCTTCATGTAGAGTTGCTCATCATCAGACATTTATTTTTGTAGGCCTAATAAAACAAACCTCAAGGATGCATTATGGCAGAGAGAAACAGCCTCCTTTTATTAAGTATGCATTGAATATTTAGTTTTGAAGGGAAGGGTTTTAAAGAAATGTTCCACATTCTCAATATGTCTTCCATCAGATAATTTAGTTAGGATTGCAGTAAATTAAGCCTTTTTTAGTTGTGCCTGTGGAGAATGAGAGTATGCTGGAAACCAATTAGGCCTCTGCCTGTTGCCCCCCATTGGAAACAGCATAGCAAACACATTTGCTTTATTGAGCAAATATGTATTGAACTGAACACTGTACCATGTGCTAAACTGTCCTCTCGTTTATCTCAAAGGGTCCCCCCATCTCATTTGCCTCCCTTGGAGCTGCATTTTGTTTTGTTTTTTCCTGTTGATGGAAAAGAGTCTTATCCTGTGTTCAGAACATTCATTCACTGGTGCTCCAAACTACTGGTGCTCGAATGACTATATGGTCATAATTTACTAGCCTATTTACTATAGTGCACAATGTAGTGAATGTTCCAGATGACAGCTTACAGTACAGCCAGGCTACACAGAAAGCATAGCTGAAGTAGGCTGAAAAAGGAGAAGTAAAGACCTATTTTTGAAAGTCTATGTAGTAGCCTATTCCATTGATACTGAAAGCTGGTTGTTGCAGCATACGTTCTGCAAATGTTTTCGCTTCAGATGCACTTTCAGTACAACCACAGGTAGGCTGAGCTTTCATGTAGTCTTCTAAATATTAACATGTAGGGTCAGATTTCTAGAGAAGAATTAAATGCAGTACCAGGATGAATGCAATTTTCGGCAGTGTAGGCTTTCAAATGTAATTTAGCCGAGCACTTAGCTTAATGCTACACTAGAAGACGGAGCTTGGATGGTCTCACACAGCCTTTATTTTTTAGTCGACATAACTTTATTAACTTAATAGCTTGCAGATCAATCACCTCCCTGATGCGTTTAAAGAAGAACATTAAAGTAACCTTTTTAATAGACGTGTAACATATGGAGGGCAAATTGGACACCTTTAAAAGATGGTCGCCTTTAAAGCATTTAAAAATGTGTCAAAAGCCTTATTCTTTGTGCATGTGTGTGCTTACTTCCTCTCTTTGCTCTTGTGGCAGATTTGTGTGTGTGGCAGTGTTTGGTTGTAATATTTAATTCCAAACAATACTGTATGGAGTCTTTTAACAAAGTTAAAATGTCACATTTTGCTTCTGTTATAAATTACAAAAGCTATATAATTGAATAATATTGAGAACTAAATAGGTGAATCATTTGGGCATCTGACTTTTCTTTATTTTATACATGTGAATGTCTGTATTGTATTTTCCAGTTTAAATATACAGTTTGATTTTGATCATCCATGAACTTTATAATTGCCTCTTATAGCAAAGAAATAATATACTGACCCACATATCTACACACAACACACAAATGAATGTACTCACTTACACTTACAACTGATTCCACTGCATGTTTTGCTAGGCATGATGGTACATATATGTGACACATTTTTGATTTTTTACCATTTTTTACAAAGAAAGATCTGCATATAAAGTGTTGCATTTGTCCACATTGCATTTGTCCACATTGATGTTCTTGTGATGTATTTCACCTTTAAAAACTGTTTATGTATAGGAACCTGGAGTTAATTGGTCTTACTTTCTAAGCCGGTGCTCAATTCATTCACTGAATTGAGTTTCCTTTCACACTCTTAGACCACAACTGAATAAGTTAAATAATATTTTAACCCTGCATTTACATTTGCATAGTTGTTTAAAACAAAGCCCTTTTAGAATTAATAAATTACTTTTTAATTTAATCCAAGATATTGTCTTTGTTTTCTTTTCAGAGGCATAATCCAAATGTGGAGCTGAACAAATGTATACTATACTGTACATGTCATGGGTGATTTTTAGCTTGTGAGTGTGATTTCAAACTTATAGTAAGGGCTCAGAATTATGTTGACTGTTCATAGCCTCCGACAAGGCCTTTTGTGTTTCAGTTTGTGTCCAAGGAGGCCCACGAAGAAATTGTCTGACCCTGACTGTAATACTGAATTACCTTTCTGTGTATCAGAATGCACCATGGGAATCGTGTTAACAAGGCGAAAGCCAGGCAGACATGGAGCATGTAGAACATAATCTTATGCTCAGCATTAACAATTAAATATCAGATGCCATGGGGAGTTCTCTCTCAGCTCATTCCACACCATGCTCAGAAAGGAAGGAGGAGAAAGGCAAGGGCTGATGTAAGGTTAGAGAGAGAACGAACAAATGAAAGAAAGGAAGTGAGGAATGAAATGAAGATGGATGGAGGAAAAAAACTGCATATCACATGCATCTCGACCTCTTCCCACACACATCGTAAAGAAAGAGTATAATTTGTTGCCGGGTTATGAAAAAAGTTAACGGCATTTTCAGCAGCGGCTTGATCATTTTTATTCCATGCCAGTGAAGGGGTCAGTATACATGCAACCAGAACAAGCAGAATATGGGGGTGGGGGCCACTGATGCAAGGCATTGGGTGAGCTTTACTTTAAAATCCATTTAGGGCAGTTTGAATGAATGCCAAATGATGGCAATTACAATAATAACGACCATAAATATGCAAATGATTGTGGACTGGCTGTTTTTTGCATTGTTTGCTGATGAAAAGTTAAGTGTTTGTGGAAATTGTAGTTTTGATTTATGTGTGTGGCAAACCATTTAAAATTTCAATAACACTCTTTATGAGACTTTGAGCAGGGCTTTTTAATGGCTTTTGTTCACATAAGACATCGCTGGACCTTGTTAATGCACGCACTGTGTATTTGTTTGTTTATTAATCAGACTGAAAGCAGGGGTTTGACATTAACTTGTGAGTTATTTTGCTTTGTCAATAGCATTATTATGATGGCAAACTTTTACCATTTGACCAGGGCAATCTGGGAGGATTGTGCCTACAAAATGGAATGTTTAAATTAGTAATATGGTTTTAAAGGATCTTTCGATACCTAGTTTAATAGCCGGTACCGGGAGTTAAACTTCAATTTAAACTATGAATCACAGCTTACATTAAGGATATCTCATTTAATATTACACATTGGTTTGATGAGCACAACCTGCCCAGCATCAAAAACAAACTACTAGAAATGTGAAAGACTATGATTAATGGTTTGTTCTTGATTCTGGGTGAACCAAATCCCTTCCCCTCTCCCTCAATAGGCACTTGCTGTAATATACACATAAAGTATTCAAGAACATGCAAATGACTCATTGCAAATAACTTCTGATTGGAGGACAGTTGGTGGTTGCAGCAGAAATGTTTTCTGATTGCAGCTCCACATTCTGATTGCAGAGCCTTGAACAGTCAGATTGTAGGTACCTTTCTTAGCAGTTTAAAAATATGAAATGTGTCCTAATTCAAGACTGCTTATTTGTTTCCTGTGTGTTTCTGTGTGAGTTTACAGTTTACAAAATGATGAAATGCACCTTTCCATCATGACACTGAAATCTCATGCCGCCACCTTCTGTGTGATCATCTCCATCCCGCTTTACATCCACAACAGTGGAGGATGTGGCACAGGAATGTGCTCAGGTAATAAATAACCCACTGGGACATAATTTATCTTAGTGAGTGGTGACACAGAGGCACAGTCTGTGTAAGTGTTTATATCCAGGCCCTAATTGGCTTTAATGAGATGCAGGAAGAGGCTGCACGCTGTTGGGCCAAATGTAATACCTGACATATTCATGACACTGTAGAGCAAGGGCGTAACCCCCCCCCCCCCCCTCTTAAAAAATACTACCAATTTGATGCTCTTTAACTAATTAAAAGGTGCACTGTCACTTTAAGAACATTGAGTCTACACGGTTCTTATAGTGACTTTTCGCCAGCTCCATAGCCTATGGTAAATCCACAAATTCTAGCATTGTTTGTCTGTGTCATATTTATAGCACATTAACAATGATATGAATAATATTAAGTTGGTATGAACAAGCCTTCATTGCTTTGGATATGGAAGCATGTAATGACATGATGCTAGCTAGACATTTTCTGTTTGCAATTAAAAGTGAATTATGAACCTGGTGGAATGTGTTTCAGTCGACATATCATGTGCTTCGTGTAAATGCTTATTTTAACCCTCCTGTTGTGTTAGTTTTATGTTTACTAATTTTGTGTTCCCGGTCAAAAAAGACAGCTGGATTATAACTTGTTATAAATCCATAGTAACACACATACATTATGTATTATCATAATGTTGAGACTTTTGTATTCTATTGAATATAAACAGTTTTGCACTTCCATTTGCTATTTATGGCCTGCAGGCCTCACTGACCTGAGCTCATGCAAGTCAGAAAGGGGAAAATTTTATTGGGGAAAGGTTCCAGCGGGGGCTGGCATAGAAGCAAAGAGGGGGAGTGAGGGTGTTTGTGTGTGTGTTTTAATGTAAAGAAGCACATGCAGTCCATCTGATCAATAAGTATGTGCCTGGACTCAATTTTTATACACTGACCATTTTCTCACCCATTCATTTCAAATGGCCGGTCATTTTTGACCGGAAATACACTTGGGTGTATTATACACTCAAATTGTTATAAAAATGATCAACATTTGTTTTGTGTGTTCAGATTCCCTGTGTTAACAACGTCAAGGAGCCTCATGGTAGTCAGAATAAGTTAACAATATTTTTGAGAGAAAAGAATTGTCAATCTGTCACATTTGACTGCGAACACAAGGGAATTTAATTATTGAAGACTTCAAGACTCACCAATTACACTACACAGACGCAAAGACCACTCTTTATATTCTTGTCCATTTTCGAAATCACAGTGAGTGAGTGCAACCTATGTTAAAGTGCCCACTCACAGTTTATACATGGTCAGGAGCAGGAACCGGATAACTCCGCAATTTTCTTTAGCCTAGTCTTTGTTGCCTTCATGTCTTATTTTAAAAAGGAGATAATCAACTATGACAAACCAGCTGGAACCTGCCAATGTATCTTCCATTCGTGCATGCTCAAGATGCGTTCCCAATTAAATGGAGTAGCATAACGTTGAAGTAGATGTGCTGCATAGTGGAGATTGAGAGGACCCAAAAATCATCCTTGAATGTAACATGCTGTTGGTGCATTTTGACATTGTAAACATTCTCTAGGAAAAGTGAAAAGCAGTTTGAAGAGCTATTCCTATTTATTGGCTACATTTTGGGGCCACATCTGTCCCTTTGGTGCTTGCCTTCTCTGAGTCTGCCACGAACACGACATGTATCCATATGCTTTGACACTTTCATGTGAGCTTCAGATAAATCCCCTTCATTTTCAGACACTCAAATGATAGTAGCCTATAGCATGTCTTAACTGGTTGTCCTAGAGATGTACACTTTATGAGAATATCAAAATGAATAGGCTATGTCTTCACAACAAACATAATAGGAATGAGTTCGCTAAAATATTGGTAGGGACAATTTTGTCATCCCAAAATTGGTGGGGACAAGTCAACATGGTCACCATGCAAACCTACGCCACTGGAATAGAGCAATCATATCATTAATCACCCAGTGTTAATAATCATAGGTACAGGTTACTGTAAAGGCTATAATGTAGTGTATGGTATCATATGAATACACTCTGGTCTTTGCCTTTCCAGGTATTATTATGACCGCCGCGCAGCGAAGCGGCGGTCATATAGGTTTAGTCAGATTTTTTTTTTTTTTTTTTTTCGCATGCCCAAATTTCCGTCAATGAGTCCCGGGACACTGAAAGACCGGGGTACACGAAACTTGGTGGGCATGTAACCCCACATGGATAGCATGGAACCATCGTTTTTCGTTTTGATCTGTAGCCCCCCCGCTGGACTGGACCCCCCGAAAGGAGGGTAGGGCAGACACAGTTTTCTGGGAATATCTCGAAAACCGTAGGGTTTAGGAGGACCATTTTTTTTTTTGTATGTTGATCTCAAGGGGCCATGTCAACCCATTCCATAACCACTCATTTCATGTATAGCGCCACCTAGTTAAACACAAAAAAGTAAAAATGAGGTGTTGTAATCGCAGGTATCTGTGACCTAACTTAGTCAAAACTGCACGAAATTGGAAGTGTAGGATCATTATGACACCCTCTGAATGCACGCCAAGTTTCGTGGAATTCCGTTGATGGGGGGCCACACAATAAATTCATTTATGTTACTATACACCAACTGGCCTGTAGGTGGCCGGAGACAGTTTTCCGTGAATATCTCGAGAACCGTAGGGCCTAGGAGGTCCACCTTTTTTTTGTATGTTGGTCTTAAGGGGGCATGTCAACCCATCCCATTACTACTTATTTCATGTATAGCGCCACCTAGTTAAAAATTAAAAAGCAAAAAATTAGGTGTTTTCATCACAATATCTCTGGCTGACATGGTCAAAACTGCACGAAATTGAAAGTGTAGGATCATTATGACACCCTCCGAATGCATGCCAAGTTTTGTGTACTTTCGTTCATGGGGGGCCTTACAATAAAATAATTTATGTGTACATTTAGTGACGTACACCAACAAGGATTCCCGGGACACTGAAAGACCGGGGTACACAAAACTTGGTGGGCATGTACCCCCACATGGATAGCATGGAACCGTCATTTTTCGTTTTGATCTGTAGCCCCCCCGCTGGACTGGACCCCCCGAAAGGAGGGTAGGCCAGACACAGTTCTCTGTGAATATCTTGAGAACTGTAGGGCCTAGGGTGACCATTTTTTTCCGTATATTTGCCTCCAGGGGTCATGTTAACCCATTTCATTTGCACACATGTGCACAAACAGATACACACACACACACACAGTAATCATACGTATGACACATACTCACACAGTAGACATATGTACGCTTCCATGCACAGACACATACGCAGGCACACACACAAGCACGCACACACACCCACACACATAACATAAACATAACACAAACAATCAAGAATTTCTCAGAATTATGAACAGGCAAGATGGAGGTGGGGTTGTATAAAATGAATTTTACATGTGAAAATCTATGAACTAATCATGTTTTGGTACTTGTTGTCTAGCAGATACCAGTGAGAATTGAGTGTGGATAATGCAATTTAGTGAGACAGTTAGAATCATATAGGCCTTTCAGCGTGATTTCTTTTTGTGGAAAAAATGTGCTGGACTGGGCGGCGGTCATATTTTGTACCGCTCTGCGGTACATCTAGTTAGTTCAGGTCCAAGTCACTTTGTCCCCTGTTAGTAATAGAGATCAGTTAACCTTCTCATCTTTCCCTATTTGTCTATATCTGTCCTTTTCAGAGTGTATAGCTAGAGCTGAAATTGACTAGCTCATACCTGTCTAAACTTTGGGTTTAAATGATGAATATGCATTGCTTTGACCAGACTATAACAAGGCCTAACGTTCACGTTATCTCCAGACTGCCAGTGAGTGTAAAGAACTTTGTTGGCGTTGCATGCATCGGTTGTGGAGACACAGCTGTGCGCAGTTTCACGCGAGTCATCATTGCCCTTGGACATTTTCAGCCGGTTGGAAATTGGACTAATTTTATTTTTAATTTTTATTTATTTTATTTATTAATTTGTTTGTTGTCTGTCTTGGTGTCACGGGTATGCTGGCGACTACGCCGCTCCGTCCGGCATCTTTTGTGTTTTTTTATTTCTTAAATGTAGTTCTATGTCTTGGTGTCACGGGTACGCTGGCGACTACGCCGCTCCGTCCGCTATTGTCTTTGTTAGTCTATGTGTCAATGACAATGTCTTAGCCTATATGTGGAGCGCTTTGGGTTGCACTCTGTGCACATTAAATGCGCTATACAAATAAAACTGATTTGACTTGACTTGACCTATGTTACATGCACAATCCAATGACTGTTTGATTAGCTCGATGGTGTTTTAAGCCCCCACCATCGACTTCAAGGCAGCACTGCGACTGTCGACTTCAAGGCACCTAACCCTAACCCTTGCGTAACCCTAGTGCTTTCCATGCTGCCTTGTGCATTTGCTTTATTGATCAACAAAAATTGTGTTGACCTATAACCACTTTGTCAGGCAAAGGTCTAATGGATATCTTTGATTTCTTTGGTTGACAAAAGCAAGGGTGACAAACGAGCTGACAAAAACCAATAACCTGCATTTGTTTATTTAATCATGTGTGAGGGGGAAGGGGTGTGTACTCAATGCATAAGAGAGACACCAATGTGCTGAAAATCTATCAGGCAGAAAGAAACCTTTGATATACATGGTGTAGAGGTAAAGCTTTCGCACCCTACACGATATGCGGCACCGATAGGCGCACCCAACTTAAGAGGCTTTTTCCTTTTTCTTCTAAATCTGCTCACCGTGCTCTCTCTCTCTCTCTCTCTCTCTCTCTCTCTCTCTCTCTCTCTCTCTCTCTCTCTCTCTCTCTCTCTCTCTCTCTCTCTCTCTCTCTCTCTCCCTCTCCCTCTCCCTCCCTCCCTGTCTTTCTCTCTCTCTCTCTCTCAAGAGCGGACTGTAGCTAAACCTTTTGCTGGGTTCTGTAAGAGCTCAAAAGCTAATTCCCTAAAAGCTAATTCCCAGGATTGCTTAATAACACCGCTAATGAGCGCCTAAGCCCCCAGATCCCCGCGTTCAGTCACTCAGCACTTCGGCTTTGATCCCCCCAACCTCCATCTTGGGACGTCCATGTGGGTCCGTGCTACCTGGAACTAATACCTCAAACACAATCAGCCATGGATGTCCATGCCAGAGACTGTCAAGAGACAGTGGAAAAGAAGAGGCGAAAAGGGGTATAGGACGATGGGGGTGGGGGATGGGCATAATTAGAGCATTAGGACCAGAATAGCTTGAAAGAAATGGGCCAAATTATTTGTTTCAGTTTTGTTAAAAAAGTTCAAGTTCAAGTTGTATTATCATGTACTCATAAATAGACATTTATCAGTAATGAAAATGATTTTGCTCAAGAGCCAGCTCAACTTTAAAGAAGAATGAATTAAATATTAGAATTTAGAGAAGGTATATGCATTTCTAATAAACAAGACTGAAGGGTGGGTGAATATTAGAAATATTAGAAGATAAAATTATTTAAAAAAATGAAAAATTAAATAAAAATGAAATATAGTGGCAAGTGCAAAACAATATTGAAGAGGTGTCAGCTGAACACATTATGAGGGAGTGAAGTGACACTTCAGCATCCTGATGGTTTGTGCACTCTTAAAACAAATGTGTTGAAAACCACAGAACTTGGGTTGTTTTTAACACATCTCTGTGTCCAGATAGGGACAACACATTTGTTTTAAGTGGATAGAAACTGTCTCTGAATCTGCTGGTACAGGCCAGAATACTCTTGTACCTTCTACCAGATGGCAGAAGGGTGAAGAGACTGTGGCTGGGATGACTGGGGTCAGAGAGATCCGCTTGGCCTTTCTCCTGCAGCGCTGGCTGTAAAGGTGCTTGATAGTTGGTAACTCAGTCCCTGTAATGCGCTGCACTGACCTGACCAGTCCTTGAAAGCTTTGCAGTCATGGGCGGTGCTGTTACCATACCATGCTGTGATGTTGCCAGTCAGGATACTCTCAATGGTACAGCGGTAAAAGTTGGTCAGTACTGTATCTCACTGTCCATACCAAATCTCCACAGTTGCCGAAGAAAGACGACCCGCTGTCTTGTTGTCTTGGTGACCATACCTATATGGTGTGACCAGATCAGATCCTCGCTGATGTTAATTCCAGAGATGGTGTTACCCAGCCATACTGACTGTGGCCTGTCAGGAAGTTTAGGTTCCAACTCCACATATAGAGGAACTGATGTTTAGGTCTTTAAGTTTCCTGATGAGTCTGGATGGAACTATGGTGTTAAAAGTATAGTTAGTCGATGAATAGCATTTGCACATTGGTGTTTTTCTTATCCAGGTGAGAGGGAGCAGTGTTCAAAGCAAATTTATATATACTCACACCCTCTTTTGTGTATCATATTACTGTATATTTAGCAATTCATCAATATTTCATAATCAGAACCTGATCATGATCTACAGTAGGCCTATTATGACATTTTACTTTTACACCGTGTGCACAATTATTAGGCAAGTGAGTATTTTTACCTTATCATCATTTTTATGCATATTTCCAACTCCAACCTATATAAACCTGGCTGCTAATTGGATTTATGCATCATCAGTTGATGTGTATTTGTGTAATGAGGGAGGGTGTGGCCTAAAGTGATCAACACCCTACAATCAAGGTGTGCATAATTATTAGGCAGCTTCTTTACCTCAGACAAAATGGGCCAAAAAAGAGATTTAACAGACTCTGAAAAGCAAAAAAATGTAAAATGCCTTTCACAGGGATGCAGCTCTCTTGAAGAAGCAAAGATATTGAGGCGTGATCACCGAATAATCAAACGTTTTGTTGCAAATAGTCAAAAGGGTTGCAAGAAACGTGTGGAGAAAAAAAGGCGCAGAATAACTGCTGGAGACATGAGAATAATTAAACATGAAGTTACCAGGAACCCATTGACCTCCAGTGCGGCCTTATTCCAGAAATGCAACCTACCTGGAGTGTCCAGAAGTACAAGGTGTTCAGTGCTCAGAGACATGGCCCAGGTAAAGAAGGCTGAAACACGACCACCACTTAAGACTCATAAGTTTAAGGTCAAGACTGGGCCAAGAAATATCTGAAGACAGATTTTTCAACGGTTTTATAGACAGATGAGATAAGAGTGATTCTTGACAGACCAGACGGATGGGCCCGTGGCTGGATCACTAATGGGCACAGAGCTCCACTTAGTCAGACGCCAGCAAGGTGGAGGTGGGGTACTGGTATGGGCTGCTATTATTAAGGATGAGCTAGTTGGACCTTTTAGGGTTGAAAATGGACTTAAAATCAACTCCCAAAACTACTGCCAGTTTTCAGAAGATACTTTCTTCAAGCAGTGGTACAGAAAAAACTACATCCTTCAAGAAGGCCATGTTTTTTATGCAGGACAATGCTCCATCACATGCATCCAAGTACTCCATTGAGTGGCTAGCCAGCAAAGACTTTAAAGATGTCAGAATAATGACATGGCCCCCTTCTTCACCTGACCTAAACCCATTGAGAACTTGTGGACCCTTCTTAAATGTGAGATTTACAGTGAGGGAAGACAGTACACCCCTTTGAGCATTTGGGAGGCTGTGGTTGCTGCTGGTTGTTAACAGACTCCATGGATGGAAGGCTCATGACAGTTATTGAAAAGAAGGGTGGCTATATTGGTCGCTGAATATTTCATGAAATGTCAGAAGTGTTTATTTGTACATTTTGAGTTGTTTATTTTATAAACAAGTGGGGTGGGAAAATTTTAGTTTCTTATTTAGTTGCATAATAATTCTGCACACCAATAGTTGCCTAATAATTCTGCACACATAGATTTTCTCCTGAGAAAGCCAAAACTCACTTTCCCTTTGTTAAATATTCAGGTTTGAGGTTTAATAAAATTTTTGATTGACTGACAGCATTGTATTTGTTCAACTATACAATTAATCTTCAGAAATACAACTTGCCTAATAATTTTGCACACAGTGTACTATTATTACTATAACTATAATACAATTACTATTATATCCACAACATGACATATTATGATGTGAAATATTGTCAAGAATAAACTCTAGAACTCTAGCACTGTAATGATGATTTTTATCAGATTGAAAGGATCAAAATTAAATTAAATAATTCATAAACACTTTTATCTGCATCCTTGGATACTTTCAAAAGCTTACAATGAAAATTAACAGAACTGAAATAACCCTGCATTTTTATTTCACCCCTGGACTCATTTACAACGATTCCAGACCACTGTCACCCCCCCCCCCCCCCCCAAAAAAAAAAAAGAAAAAAAAAAAAAAAGAAGAAAGAAAGAAGTCCTGAAAGGTCCATGCATAAAGATGAGTTCATGAATACGAATGATGAAAAATGGTGTCGATGTTGTCGTGGCCGTGGTCACACTGATGATTAGATTAGTCAGTCCTCCCCACTGACTCAACCCACAGGAAGGGGACGGTGGGCAGAAGGTGGGCTTCCCTCGTGGCCTGTTTGTTTCAAAGTATCAGATGTCATAATGGAAAAGACACGGGGAACTGTGTGTCCCAGCACAGACATTTCAGCATATTGCATCTGGGAACCCCCGCTTCAGACGCCAGTTGAGGTCTCACAGCCCCCCTATCCTCCCTATCTAGCCACCCCTCCCTCGGTACCTCTCTCCCTTTGTTTAAGTTGTACTCCCAAGGCCTACTCTCCAGTTAGCAGCTGTCTGTCTCTCTTTTGCTTGCTTGCTTTCTTTCTTTCTGTCTCGCCCACCTCTCTCTTTCCTTTCCATCTCTCTTAGTCTGACCTGTCATTCTCTCTACCTATCCTTCTCTCCTTTTTGCTCTCTTTCTGTCTCTTCCTCGTCCTCTCGCTCTTGTTCTCTCTCTCTCTCTACCTCTCTGTCTCTCCCCTCCTCCCCCCCCCCTCTCCCTCCTCTGCACTCCTTCGTTTGCTCTAACAAACTCTCTCTGTCGGGGCTTACCTCAGGGGTCAGGCCCTAATTACTCCCTGCTGCCCCACGCCAGCGAGACGGCTGTCCGTTACCTCGTTGCCGCCAGGGGTGGCAGTGCATCCACGGGGCCATTATTTGTCAATCAAAACCCACCGCCCGACAACAAAATGCTGCCGGTTGGACGAGGACCATGGACACTGTTTATTGGCACTGAGAACTGTCAGCCAAAGTGCATTTTTATTGATTTCCTTATTTATTTTTATCCCTGGTTGTTATTGTGTTTGTCCTGCAATGAGGCTGCTTCAGGTAGAGAAAACATTCACTGGGTCCGTGCCATGATAAAAATGAGGCCCCGGTGTGTGTGTGTGTGTGTGTGTGTGTGTACAGTATGTGTATGTGTAGGAGATACAATTCCTAACAGTACTCTGGGGTAAAGCGGCTCTTCTTCCAGATCAATCTTGAAAGCCTGAAATCTTGAAAATAAATTCTTGGTGGTGTTTTATTTGTGTAGAGATTTAAGAAATGTATTTGTATTTCATGACCTGGTTGCGTGCAGAGCATTGCTTATTAGCATAGTTATAATCATTGAGTAGAAACACACAACAGCTTTTCTATCTCTCTACACGTTAATACTGGAGTAACGTTAAATTTAAATTTTTATTTCAAGATGAGACAGTAGCAGTGTTAAACAGACTGAATAACAATGTGTTTTTAATGATTCATTCTCTCTGGAGCATGTGCTATAAAATGAGAAGTCTGCCTCTGCTTTCTTGCCTAGTTCTAATGTTCTTCTTAGAATTATTCTTCAAGGAGAGTGTGTACTAACATAGATAATGATATGAAGTCTTTACAAGATAAAGTTCTGACTCATATACTTGTGAATTGCTGTAGAACATCTCATGAAAGTATTATTAAAATATGTCAATAGATATCTATGCCAGAAGCAGAAATGAAATAATTGAAATATGCCCTGGGATATTGATGAGGGTGGAAAATGTGTGAACCCCCGACCCCCCACCCCAAACAAACACACACACACACACACACACATCTTTGGATGAGATGAGCTGCTAAAGCCGGTACCGGTAGGCCCCTTTATCTTCCCCTAACTGCAGTTTTCTTATGGAATTGTATCATATTACCATGGGAAATATGGCCCAAGGCTAAAAAACCAATACCACAACATACACAGCTCAAGTAATTGTACGATGGTGCACTATGGGATTGTGTTGTGGGTCGAGCGTTCTGTTACCCAGCCTTATCCCAACCCTGTTTCATTTTCAACCAAATGCACTCTTCAAGCTTGTTATGAACTCATTTCTGAAACATCAGATGAACATCAATGAATCCCTCGTCAAAAGACAAGCTTCACCACTTGTGTGATAATTTTGACGCTAGGATCAAAAGCGATCCACATACGTGTTAACTTCTGCTCTAATGGTGAAAATCAAGCAATCTCAGATGTGCTCAGAATTGGTTACTCTCTGTATGTGATTGATGACTTATTTTACAATTTATTTTCCCCCAATCTTTGTAGTGAATCAATGCTTCTGAGAGTGTACTGCTTGACTGTTTGGCGACCAATGGTTCATCGTTGCTACATTCAATTGTAATTTAGCTCACTGTGGTAAAAAGGGAAAATAATAAAAATAAGCATTGGGGTCAAAGAACGTATGTTTCACAGCAGTGACTTGTCTCCCTTGCCAGACAAGTTTGGTTATGAATAATGGATGTTTTGTATCAAAGTGTGGACAAAGAAGAGACCACACAAAGGGGCTGGATGATATCAAAAATGTATTAAAAGTGGCGAAAAAATATTCCAGGCCATGAAACAAAAGGTAACAAACACACTTCAACTGAGCTACACATCGGGCAAAACATATTCAGTTAGACTAAAGACGCCGACACCCCTTGTACCTACGTGTTTTGTGTCAAAGACATCTTACTTTGAATGGTTAAGAGTAAAATGGTGAGGAAAAAATCTTTGTGCTGACAGTTAGCAAAAAACAGGCATTAGATCCTGAAGTGTTTCACTGGCTGAATTGTCATTACACTGACCATGTCTTAATTGTTGTCATTACCATGCAATATTTAGCCAGAGGAGTTCATCTGTATTACATTTTTTTATTGCACGCATAACATACA
This sequence comes from Alosa pseudoharengus, assembly GCF_046254945.1. Classification (NCBI taxonomy): domain Eukaryota; kingdom Metazoa; phylum Chordata; class Actinopteri; order Clupeiformes; family Clupeidae; genus Alosa; species Alosa pseudoharengus. The sequence continues at coordinate 30,937,461 of NW_027468689.1, read as the reverse complement.
GTATCTAATTAAACACAATTGCAGAAATATTTATTGAAAATTCTGCTCCCATTCTGTCAGACCTAGTGTATGGAAGAGTGCTTCAGAATAACTGGACCTCTGTTGGCCTTACACCCCAAAGGGAGCCAAAAGGATAAAGAGGCTTCTGTGCCTAGTGTTTTATGATTGTTTGGCCTTTTACTTCTACTGCAATGTCTATGGCAGGCCGGTGCTGTTGCTTTCTTCCAACACTGTCTAACTATCATTGAACATAACATATCAACTGATTTGTGGCGTGGTGAATTTTCTTAGGAGTAGGGTCTATATTCTTAAGCTGTTGCACTTTATAGCAGCATATTAAACTTAATAGACATGCTTTCTGAGTGTCTGTGACATGTTTTAAGGGTGAGAAATAAAGTAGAGAATTACTACTGCAGTGGGATTTATAGTGGGATTTGACTTACCTGTCACTCTAGAATAGGGAATGCTTGAAGATACTGAAATGTACAGTAGTGCATTGTTGGGTAGATGGAATCACTTTTACCATTTCTGAAAGTTATTGAAAAAAACCAGCTCAGAAATTACCAGCTCAGAAGCAACTGGATGAAAGAAATGGATATGAAAATCAGAATCAGAATTTCAGCTTTATTAACCAGGTTTGCATTTAACAAACATGGAATTTGACTCCGGTTAGTCTTTGCTCTCAAAGTACAACACTCACTGAACATATAAAGAATAAAACCAGAAAAATGATATAGTAGTATAGCAGAATATGGCTATGGGTTAGGGTGGGATAGTGCAATTGCCCGGGAGGACAGCTGCAAATTGCAAATTGGAAATATAATGCAATATCAGTATAGTCTGAGATTTAAGATTTAAATATAAATATAGTGCAAGGTAGTTCAGTGCAATGATAATGCATTAATAACAATATGTAATTGTAAGATTGAAGTATACATGAGGTAGATGAACAGTGTTGATTGACTTTGTTCAGTGTAAGAGTCGGGGCAATTAAAAATGTAATTGTTGTGATCTATGTGGCGTATTTTAATTCATCTCAACAGTCTCCGCCAATTTCTGGCAGCCAACCACTACTCCCATAAATTTTCGCGAAAGCAAAGCCCTTGAATGACCGTGGCACATCTGTCTGTTTTTCAACCTTTATCACAGGCAATCCTTAATTTCCCTCTAAACATTTAACTTGACTGACTAGGAATATCTCAAGGCCAATTATCAGTATTTTCAAAATGTCTGAAGCATACAGCAAACCCTCCCATAACAAGGCTCATACACACACTAAATATGCCTTTCTTGTTAAAAAAAGCCTAGGTTGTACAAAAACAGCACTCAGATATCCAGCACCGCAAACGTGACTGCAAATCTGAAATGACAGATTTAGTAAAAGGGATGACCTACTGCCGGCTTACTGTCATTGGCTTTCCCCCGCGGATTAATTTGTCATGAACATTAGGGATATCATCCTTCAAGTCAGCGTATGAAAGGCTTGGGATTGGCAGATAAAGGGCATAAGGGATTTGCAGGCAGACAGGAGGAGGGATGGGGACGAGAGGGAGGGAGGAAGAGGGGAGGAGGAGAGAGCGGGCCGGCGAGAAACGAGGGGGAGGGTTTTTTTCCCTTTTTGTATAAATTACTAGTGTGTCGGGGGGAAACTTCTCCCGCACTCGGCTCGCCACCCCTGCCTCTCCTCATGGTGACGGACACCTGTCTGGCTAATTAAGCGTCCCTGGAGGCGGGACCGTAAAGCATGACATGAGACAGCAGTAAAAACGAGAACCGTGACAGCAGAGGGGATGGAGGGATGTGTGTGTGGAGGGGGAGGGTGGCAAAGTACACCCACCCTAACGCCCCTCCCTTCTTTATCTCCCCCTGCAGATCAATAGTGATACAGTCCCTGTGAGACCAGGAGATGGACGTCGCTAAGAGCATATTAAGTGACATTAAATGTTCTATGGTGCCATGTCCTTGGCTGTGTTTGACTAACCTGTTCACTCTGAATAGCACAGTGTAGCAGGGCAGATTGGTGAGCGTTATTAAATGTCTAACGAGCTGTGAGTATGTGATGTACATCTGTGGCCACAACTTTCTCCTAGACATTCTGCTAGACCCCCAATATACCGACCGGGTTGGTAGGTTGGGGGGGCGGGGGGGGGAGTATTTGTGTGCTAGGGGTGGAGTGACCGGTGCCAAGCCTAGGATTCTGCTCCCATGACATTGTCTCTTCAGTCTCATAAGTAAGCAGAACACACTGTCAGATGCCCCCACCTGAACTTTCCCCCTCACACACTTCACACACACACTCCCTACACACCCTGATCCAAGTGGGTTCAGTGTAATTGCACCTTGCCGACTCCTACAGATTTCCATCCTCAACCTTACCCCTCCTCACACAGATCCAAACACAATCCATCAGGAATGCTAATTGAGCACCGCTCAGAAGCCGCTCATAATGAAACCCAACAGGCCGGCTTTGCAGACGCCACACTGCCATGATGGTGCCTGAGGACTGGAGGGCAGTTATTAGAGGAGAGGTGGAGATTACAGTTTTTCTCAGTCGCTTTGGTGCTTTTTTCAGATCAGAATTAAAATTCTCATAACTATTAGTTCAACCTCCACAACAATTAGTCATTTGTGCACATCATAGTAGCAATTTCTCCTTCCTCTGAACAAATTGCAAATGCTTTTGGACATGTATCAGTTGCTTTCATACAATTCTCTGCTATTTTTTAACATTATCATTGGCTTATGTCATGTCAGTCAAAATGAACTATACTTATTGATACTGAATAGTCGTTCCCAATAAAACTAAAAGTCTTCATTTCATTGCTTGAGTCATTACATACAAAATTGGTGAACTAGTTATCAAATTCTGTCACAATGGTGTAGAATTGCAAAGAGCATACAGTAAAAATGTACGTATTCAGTGTCTTGTACTCACTTACTCCCCTAACTACAGCAATGTGTAACTTTACTGTAGTTTTCAAATGGCTGTACAAGTACTGTATAGTTCTGTCTTGAGAATATTCAGGTAGTGTCACCGAGTTCTGACCTTTTTTTTGCATTGGAAAACACTGAGAGAACTGTCATAATGAAAACATGACAAAGCCATTTGACTATCTTGTTCATAGACGATGGTGTCAAGACTTATCATTTTGATGACACTGACAGTTTCATTGACATGAATACCTGCTTTTGAGGAATGGACTATCCATTTTGAGCAAGTGACGTGCTTTTGCAGGTCATCCACCAGGTTTTGCAGTTTGCACTAATTGTTTTGAGAAATGCACTAACTGCTGTGCAAATGTTAATAGTGATGTGAGAATAGCACCAAAGTGACTGAGAAAAACTGTAAGGCATTCTCCAAATGGGGATCTCGAGCACCGAATCCACCACGGATGAGCTGGGAGTGGCAATCATGGTCATTTTCTAGATGGACGCCATTGACATATTGACATGATTTGACTCGACCTTGGGAACTGTCGGTATGTTCGAGAAATCAAGACGATCTATGGCTACACCCATATACAGTACCCCATATATTTTGATTACACAGATACAACAAACAGACAAGGTACGTAGACAAGGTTACATAACAGACAAAAGAAAGACACACAGGTGCATGGACAAAGCAGAGGCAAAGCTAGAGTGGTGGACAAGATAGATAGATAGATAGATAGATAGATAGATAGACAGATAGATAGATAGATAGATAGATAGATAGATAGATAGATAGATACTTTATTGATCCCCAAGGGGAAATTCAAGGTCTCAGTAGCATACAGACATCACACACAACATGCACTTACAGCAGAAAGGGTAAATATAAGTATACATATAACAAAACTCCACTGTACAATAGAGACAGTAGAAGATAAGAAAAACGAACAAAACTAAAATACTAAATATACTATATAAGTTAAAGCAACACCAAAGAGTTTTTTGTACCTTAAAATAATGTTTCCAAAATCGTTTCAGTGGTTCATCAACTTGTAACAGGGTGAACAGCACTTCTGCAGTCGCTTTGCGGCCCTCTATCGGCTATAACCGCACTATGTAAGTTTGCCAGATCGGGTAGCGCATCAGTAAGTTGATGGAATGAGACATAAGAAACTACAAATTTGACTTGCATCTGATGTCGCAATACATCGTACTTTCATAAATCATGCAACATATTATACCTTGTCTGTAGACATTGTTATTTGCCTAGCCGGTGCTGGATAAACAAATAGCGTGCATGCGACAGAGGGAAAGTTCTTTGGTATTGCTTTAAATCAAAAAATTAATGAAAATGAAGAGGGGAAAAGTGGGAAAGTCTGTTAACAGGAAAAAACAAGTTGGAAGAGGTGAGTTTTGAGGGCCTGTTTGAAGGATGGTAAGGTGCTTGACTGTTGATGTGGTCAGGGAGGGCGTTCCAGAGGGAGGGGGCAGCAGCTGAGAAGGCCCTGTCGCCCCAGGGCTGGAGCTTAGAGTCTGTCTTAAATGGTGTACTTACGTGAGTACACTTTCGTGTAGCACACTATGTGCACTGTGTGCTTACTGGCGGAGTGCGCAAATTTTAACAAAATAGTATTGTCTCATATCAAACACTAACTCCGTGCACTTCACGGAAATGACGATCACAAACATTTTAACATAACTTTATTGGCGTCCTCAACTCGACAGTGACATGGTCATACTGTGTCAAAACATGAACCGTTTATGTTATAACTTGCTTGTACCTCCATAAAGTCTGTTTTCCACTGCTGCTGTTTCAGCTTTCTCAACCGCGATTTCCACGAGTTTGAAAACGCTCCCTCCCCTTCCGCTATTTGGCCAAGATGGCGTCCGTTAAGGGCGAAAAGTGTCCAGCGTTGCACACTCAGCTTTTTGACCGTTATGAGTGCACCATCCGGGAACTTGCAGCGCCCTTCGTGTCGTTGGAATTGTCAGTGTGAACACCCTCATGCACTCAAATTAGGTATTGTAAGTGCAGAAGTACGCGATTTGAGACAGAGTCTTAGTCCTGATGGCCTTGAGTGTGTTGGCATGGACGGACCTGAGGCGGCGGGTGGGGGTGTGAGTGTGCGGATGTTATTAAGGGCTTTGTATGTGAGAAGAAGTGTTTTGAAGTTGATCCTGTGTGTTTGACTGGGAGCCAGTGGAGCATGTGGAGGACAGGGGTGATGAGGTCACGGCGGCAGGTGGAGGTGAGAAGGCAGGCAGCTGAGTTCTGGACGTATTGGAGTATGTTTGGTAGTCCGTAAAGATTTCTGTTTCAGTAGTCCAGTCTGGAGGTGATGAGGGCATGGATGAGTGTTCCAGCTGCAGTGGTGGACAGAGAGGGGTGGAGGCATGCAATGTTACGGAGGTGAAAGAATGCGGTTTTGGTGATGTGATTGACATGCGGTACAAAAGAGAGGGTGGGATCGAAGATGGTTCCAAGGTTGTGGATGCAGGTGGAGGGGGTGACGTTGGAACCATCAATGTTGAAGGAAAAGGTCTGGGCATGTCGGGTGAGGGAGTTTGGACCAATTATACCAATTTAGTCCATATCATCTTAAAGTTCATGAACAATGTCACAGCAGCAGTCCATTTGGAGCTCTGAATCTGAATTTAACTTAAAGCTTTAACATGACAGCTGTTGACCTACTAACATGACCTACTATTTACTGTTTATTTAGATTAATGGTCACAGTATCAGAACACTGGCAACAACCTCAAGACTTCAGTTCTCCCTCTCGCCTGTTTTTAATATTTCAATTGTCAGCCAGCATTGATTTTTAATTCACGTTTTAGCCTGAGAGGAATAATAAGTCTTGGTTGGTTTGTTATGTGTATTCTATTCGACAAGATTGCAGCTAACTGATGTTTGGTGGTTTGTGCAGGACCTAGTAGACCAGAGTCATCAGATTTGACTGTCTGCTGTGCATTTCACCCTACTTGTCCCTACCTGTGGTTTTCAACCAGCTCAGTCCCACTGTCAGTTACTAACATTTCCTGAGCTATTGGGAGTTAATAACTTCACAATAACTGAAACAGCCTTCTGCTGCCATTCAGACATCAAGCTCCTTGCCTCATCACCCTAGCAGCTAACACATCAAGGCTTTCTAATAATAAATTAACTATGATGTTTGGTTCAATATTTACAGTTATAGTCATATAGATTCCTACACAAACACACACACACACACACATACACATAGTTCAGTGCCATCAACAGACATTCCTTATAGCTTTTCATGTCAGACATGTGCAGTGTGTTTGTCTGTTTCTCTGAAGATTTATATTTAATTTGGAATCTCCTTGTGTTCATAGTGGCAAAATGCTGCATTCCTAGTCCTCCATCACCCCATCATTCAGCGCTGCAGCCCCTCCACAATGGAGCGCTCCCCTGGCCTCGTGTCAGACATAATCCCCTGCTTCCTTACGCAGGAATTCTGGGATGGAAAAAAAGTGAGGGAGAACAAGAGTGAGAGAGAGTGAGAGTCCATGAGGGGGTGCCGCTATCTCCAGCCTTCATTCGCTCGATGCCGGGAGAAATTAATCCGTGATTGCACTGCGGGAGTGACTGCCGCTCCTCAGACCCCCTCTCTCCGCAGGGAGAGGGAGAGAGAGGGGGGAGGGAGAGGGGGCCTCGGAAGAGATGGATCTTTTACCCCATCCACCGATTGTTTCCTCTCTGAACTGTCACAACATATTTTTAAGACCCGCTTTCCCTGTTCACTCAATAAACCAGCGCTGTGAGTCTTAAACACACAGACACTCATATATACATGCACGCACACACACACACACACGCATGCACGCACGCACGCACACATGCAGGCGCACACATCATCATCATGGCAAATGTTTTGACACAATTATACAGACATATGCAGTATAAGGACACTTATGCATAATTTGTATATAACCCAGCAGACTCCTATCTGTAGACACACAGTAGAAACACAACTACTTGTAATGACCTTATCCACTCAAAGAGGAACCAGAGCCATAACACAGTCCCCATGTGGGATGGCATTATAGTTTCAGAAGATATTTTATTACAGGAAGATAATGTCAGCAATTTCCATTATATATCATTTCATAAACTAAAAAGAAAGAATGAATTTGGAAGAATTTCTGTCTTATCATTATTTGACAAAATAATTATAGAGAAGAATTGTTCTGCCAACCCCCGCAATCACTCCTGTTACCACCAACGTTATCTGCCTCTCTGTTTGATTTTCTCCCCCCTCCACAGAATTAAGTGTATAGCCACGACATAATGATTTTTTGTGTTAATGTGCCATAATTACTTTCATTTCTAGTCGAAGGAACAACAGCAAAGTGACGGTAATGGGGCAGAGATGCTACATCTCGTCTGATTGATATTATTAGCCGTGTTACTGTGAGTGTAAGGGAGTGTAATAGACTGAGTCATCGCACTCCAAATAAGCCTCAGATATATACACCCAGCCTGCGGGCTGGTGGCTGAGAAAAGAACACACGTCCACACACACACACACACAAAAAGAGTCTTAAATGCATTTGCCAGGCAAGCTGCCAGCGCTCAGCATTTCTCGGCTTCTTCAGTGTCATCACCCCTTCTATCTTGCTCTCTTTTCATCTCTTTCTCTCTCCCTCCATCCGAGCTTCTGATCCGTGTCATTTAATAAAATGGGAGCCGTCCTCCAAATGTTGTTCCCCTGCATTCTGGCACATTGAATCATGGTGACACGATGCTCATGTTAATTTTGTGTCTTTTTTCTCTTTCCCGTCTCTCTCTCTCTCTCTCTCTCTCTCTCTCTCTCTCGGCTGATGGAGTTATGAAGAGGCTGCTGAAATTAAAACTAGTCAGCGAAGGTCTGTGTGCTCTGCAAAGGTCAGCCGTTACAGCATCCTTCATTATATTCACTCACAAAGCAGCCTCCAGTCTTCACACCCATTCACCTTCTCGCTATCTTTCTTTCCTTCGTTACTTTCCTCTCTTTCCAATTCACTTTCTCTTTCTGCTCTCCTCTCACTCCATATCAACTCTCTCCTCTGTCTATTCCCCCACCACCACCCCCACACACACATCTTCCTCTCTCTGCCCCCCACCCTCTCTCCTTCTCTTCTGTCACACAGGCGCATCCATGTCCCTTGTGACTTTGTGTTTCTTATCCTTAGCTTTGCCCAAAATCAATACTGCAATTTACAGGGTTGTCAAAACATTCAAATACAAATGCCTGCCGCATGGGTACAGGCAAGGAGGGCCAGAGCACTGCCATGGTGGTGGTGGTGGGGGGACAAGCTCTGGGGGGCCTGCTGGAGGATGGAGTGGTGCACAACGTCCACTGCTGAAACAGCCCCCCACCCTGCCACCACCAGCACCTCCTCCTCCAATTTTTCCTCCCGCTACTTTTAACAAGTCATTTCCTTCAGCGAGACATTAGTTTTCATTAGGCCGCCTCAGTGGTGACAGAAAATCAAAGGGGAGCCAGGGCCGCAGCGTCCCCAGGGACAGATTACATTTTGACGTGTGGCTCTCAAGTGTTACGGCTGAAGGTGAAAATAATACAATAATCAAACCATTATGAGTCCATCCATTGCAGGCGCCACCAAGCCCCTGTGTGCTGTGGAGGCAGGGCAGTGATGGGGAGGAGTGAGGTGGGGAGGGTGTGACCAGTGTACACAGCCGTTCTATTGAAGCATGATGTTTGGACTGTGCTACACATTCCCACCATAAATATGCTTCATTCTTTCTGTTGGAAAACATCTGTGGAGAGGCTATGATTCAGAGTGATGGCTGGTAGCCTTTGCTTTCCTGGATTAAAATTTAGCATATGGTGTATCGTGCAGTTTACTTTGGCCAATAATATTATAGAGCTAAATCTGTTTTTGTAGGAAGGGACTAATTGGAAATATTCATATACATACTCATGGGAGGCATTGTGAGTGATGCATCACACATACTGCAATAAGTCTTAACCTTTGCATGGACAATAACATTCGCATGGACTGAATAATCTAAGAATTTGAGAGGACTAAACTCAATCATAACCATTAAAACAAAAATAAAGTTTTGCTTAAAATATTAAAGAAAAGTGTCATCTTCAAGCTTATGGCTTTTGGAAAGCAGGTTGTCTTCTGCTCATCAACTATTCACAGTAAGATACATGTCCAGGGGTGTCTAAATGTTTTCATGTGACTGTAGTATATTTGTCAGGCAGTACACGATCATGCTGGGCATTTGGGTAACTGTGAAGGGTCTCCTTTATGGTGTAGAGAACACATTCTAAATCAAACCACACCTCATTGAGAGACACCTTGAGAAGAGTTAACCATGTAAGATCTGAATTTGTCGATGAAGATAGATTGCTGTCAATAAGGAAAGATTTGAACCAGTGAGCAGCGACTGAGAGCAGATGACTCATAACAAAACAACAGGAGAGCAACAGCAGACAGATCTGCACATGCTGGTTCAACAACAAACAGAAACACTAATGGAAAACAATCTAGAAAGATGAGGAAATAAACATGTAAACAACACCTCTGGCATTCTTAGGTATACATGTAAGTGCAGAGAAAAGTGAGGTGAGATGTACACACAGAGCATAGAAACAAACTGCAGGCTCTCTACATGAGCATGCTGTATACATCTGAATACGACATATATATTATAATTATCACATATATTTTTATTGACATATTTGTTGATGACTTCACTTTTCAGAACATCCTCATTTCCTTCTGCACCCCCTAACAGGAGATTCAGATTTGTTCCGTTTACTGAGTGAGGGCTTATATTTGTGTCATTGTAAAAGGTCAGGTTTGCAATAATAGCACTGCATATTATTAATACAGTTATGCATATGATGTGCTCTAAACATGAAGATAGAAATGAAAGAAACTGAAAGTAAAATGAGTTCATTAGCACCGTGTCCATCAGTCCTCAAGAGAGAGAGAGCAACAGACTAGCAGACTCAACATTGATTTGGCAAATACCAAAAAGTTGTTTGAGCATAGAAACAAACTGCAGGCTCTGCAGTTGTTTGGTACAAGAAAAGAGTTTAAAAATAATATAAAGCTTTTTCCTTGTCACTTACTTTAAAGACACTACAGTATCTGTATGCATTCAGGAAATAAAAAAAAAAACAAATAACAATAACCTTTTAAATGAATACATTTTGATGCAAACAGAATGATAAGATATGAACAAGACAAGACTGTTTTAGACCATTTTCAACAACTATTTATGCAGGATTCTTATTGCCCTTAGAGAGAGGCACATGTCACTTTTGTCAAGATTTGATTTAGGACTCCTTGATTTTGTGGTCGATCATTTAATGCTTTAACTCAATAGATGTAGTTGGTTGGAGTGTAAGCACAAGTCGCATTTAATCTTAAACGATATTTCAAGTGAGAAATGTAAAGCTATTACAAAAGGTGCAGTAATCAATAACCTTTTAACGTTCACACGTTGCTGTTACATAGGTGCTTTGTAGGAGACTTGCACAGAAAATAGGTTGGAAAATACCATGGGTATTGACTAAACAGTGTGTGTCTGTGTGTGCACGTGGTATGAAGTACCAAATGTGAATGCCAAACTAAAGAAAGAAATCAAGCACTGCAGGGGCTACTCACCATTCTGTTCATGAAAAATGCCAAAACGAACTCCTACTAGAGACCCCTGTCCTTACATTTGGTCAGTAAAGAAACAGCTAAAATCTTGAGCTGGAACCATCATGTAGGAGGACTGAGATATGTTAATCGTCTACCTACCTGAGATATGGTAACCATCTACCTATACCTGAGATATGGTAACCTTCTACCTACTGTACCTATTTAAAGCAAATAGGATCAGTATATTTTGGCAGTTCTAAATGTCATTCTACAAGGTTGCATCAGACTAAGCAGACTGAAATAGGCAGAATAGTACAATTTGTTGGTGCAGTGGGTCCAATTTTCGCTGTTACAGTGTACTTACCTAATTAGGTACAGTGGTACAACCTGTGTAACAACATGTACTATCAGGTACTATCATTGTACTTGCATAATGTATTTGTGGGTACCTACATATAGTTGTTACATTGTAATACTGAGTGCTTTTACAAAACTTTGCCAATTTGCCTAAATTTTCATCAGAGGCAAAGAGCTGACCTGAGACCTGCTGGATGGGGTAAATCTGGTCATGATAGATTTGATATACAAAGCATTCTTAGCTCCAGTCAAGGCCTCATTGTCTTCAGTGTACATGTAACAGCTGTGCTGCTACAACCTTTTTACTCTTTGATACAGTGGAATAAACTGGAACAGGTCTTGTCTTGGAACAGGTCTACTAATTCACATGTACTGTGTGGTGTAACAGCAGACACGTTTCAACACATCAGTTACAGGATGCATAACATCATTGACAGGATGTATATATGTAGATGTAAGTACTTAACTGGTACACTTTATTTTAATGGGTTTATTCCACTGTATCAAAAGAGTAATAAATGTGTACCAACACAGTTGATATATGTACTATGTAGTGAATTAGTAGACCTGTTCCAAGACATCGAAGACATAACATACATGTCATATGTACATGTAAGTAATGAACTGGTACACTTAATAGGTTTATTCCACTGTATCAAAGAGTAACAAGGTTGTAGCAGCACAGCTGTTACATGTACTGAAGACAATGAGGCCTTGACTGGAGCTAAGAATGCTTTGTATATCAAATCTATCATGACCAGATTTACCCCATCCAGCAGGTCTCCGGTCAGCTCTTTGCCACTGATGAAAATTTAGGCAAATTGGCAAAGTTTTGTAAAAACACTCAGTATTACAATGTAACAACTATATGTAGGTACCCACAAATACATAATGCAAGTACAATGATAGTACCTGATAGTACATGTTGTTACACAGGTTGTACCACTGTACCTAATTAGGTAGGTACACTGTAACAGCGACACATTAAAATAAAGTGTTACCAACTATGGTTAGGCAATAGCTTTGTTACAAATATTGTTGATGTTTTGAGTGTTCTTGAAATCCAGGTTTATCTGTCTTCTGAACTATGCCCATTAAATATGTAATCTCTGGCACATTTGACAATTTACCTTCGTTTACTCTTATTTGCAAACCAGATTTTGCAGAGTTCTGTGCTGTGGTTTCTCATCATCTATTTCAGACTTACTAATTTGAAATTAAGCCAGGTTCACTCAGGCATGGATGCCTGTCCAGTAGTGCTTTTGCCACAAACAGTAATTGCTTTGCAGATTCTGGATAAAATGCTCTTAGCGAACTCTTCCAGAAAATCATTTTTGAAAATTAGGTGAATTGAAGAGTGTGCCATCATGTTGGTACACTTCATTGCCTCTCTCCATAATGAGCTGAGTATTGAAAGACAATTATGGTAGGTTTACAGGAAACTTGGAAGGCCAAGATTCTGATCTATCTACACACAGGAGAGAACTACTGTGTCTCCTTAGTGGCATTGTGATGTACAAGGACTGGTCCATGTATTGATAAATCTGTATTCTCAATCTGCAATCTGAACAGGGCCAGATCTGCCTGTGCCAGAGCCCCAGAAGAGATGTTCCTTTGCCATAACAAAGCCAGCAGGTTATGTCATAATAAAGTAAGAACAGCAACTGGTGCAGATCTGGATTTTTAAATAGCCAGTATAATTAATTAATGACAATGTCACTCTGAAAATTGTATGTAGCATTTGGATCAATACCATATTCCACAGGTTTGGGTACTTCACATTTGTCTTTGAAATACTGAGAAGGGCCCACACACTAAACACAGCACTAATGGGGTTGCTAGTATTGTCAGGGATGTGCTGGAGGACCCAAATGCAAGACTCAACCAGGCTGAGTTACCGACAAAAACAATTTATTTCTACACAAACTTAACAATTAAACGCTAACTTACAACGGGGCTTTGACAAGACAAACAAAGAGACAAGCCGACAAGGAACAGAGAAACAGGAGGGTAGAAATACACATACCAATTAACAGAAAGACAGAGGACTGGACGAAACCAACGAGACAATAACAGGGAACAGGTGAGGAAGCAGAAACGGAGGGAAAACTAACAAGACAGGAAGCACAGACCAAATAAGGAGATGGGGCGGAGACAAATACAGGTGACAGGCAGGTAAACACAAAGCACATGAGGAACAGGCAAGACCAAAACACAGGACACTACACAAAATGGCCACCAGGGTGGCACAAAATCCTTAGTCCAGTGTACTCATAACTCACAAAAACATGATATGGTTGCACAGCTGCTGATTGTGGCACCATAAATTCTTCTTTCAAGTCAGGAAGTAAATGTGGAATATGCTTTCAACTGTTATATTAGTCTCGAAAGTATAATGGGCCAAAACACACTGTGCATTCTAATGACTTTCTATTTCAACAACCAGTATGCACAAACCTTTTCAGTTGTAATTTCCGACATACACAGGAAAGGTGTTAAATTCCTTGCGTAGGAGATTCCCCACAGTGGCTGATCAACAAGCATGCCTATTTAGTATTACACAACATGACACACAGGACAGACAGACACACCATCTTTCCTGGAAGTTCCGTAATTCTCAAACATTTTGATAGCAGCTTCCTGACGCCCACGGATTCTGTTCAGTATACCACAATCAATCTAATGTGAGTGAAAGAGACTAAGGGAGCATGTGACAGATGTAGTGAGAAAGAATAACAGAGAGAGAAGCCTGATTGGTCTCTCTTTGTGCTATTTGTGCAGACCTACATATCAGTTTTCTCTGTAAGTGGGCCTTACAGTTAATGTCTCTCTTTCATTATCCATCAGACTCAACTAAATTTACCTTGGTGTGCAGACTAATTGTGTCATGTCTGTGAAACTAAAGGCCTATATTCACAATATTGAAATTAAAATGAAATATGCTTTAATTGTAAGCAGTTTACGGTGTGATTTACTTTACTAATTAAATTAGTAGGCTACTACAATCGTGCAAAATTAAATAGATTCCCCCTCCGTTTCTATTACAACCTTTGTGTGTGAGACCTTCTCAGCAATCAGGCGCTTGCACAAAATAGACAGTGCGTCCACTCTGACTCACATGCTGATATGCTATAATTGACGTGAGATGAAAATGAGTGATCCAATTCCAAATCCAAATCCAATTTGCAAAATGAAAGGCAACAAATATTCCGATGTTTTTGTTGTGAGCCTTTTGGCCGCATCCCATGATATGCCGCCCTGAGCTTCTGTCCATGTTGTCTATATCAAAAACTGTGCCTGAGTCTGAATTCTAGTTGGGCATGGGAGCGTGTGAGAGTTCTCAGAAAAGCTTTACGTTGCAGTCTATAATGTTTCAGTAGTTCATCTTTATTTTGAAAACTACAATTGCATACCTTGTAAGATCATCTCATGAGTATTTATATCACTTGAGAGAAAGTATGCTGTGGAGACTACGGGCTGTATTTTGGGCACCAGCGCATGGCGTAAAACTCGTTTTTCACCCGCGGAAAGTTAAATCTGGTATTTTGCACGTTTATTTTTTAAACATTGCGCCCAGGGGTGTGGCAATTAACAACATAGGGAGGGGCCTGGCGCGTTGTCTAAAAATCGCTATCATACACCGCCTAAACCTGGTCAGAAGTCAATGGCGAGTTGTTCTTATGCTATTTTAAGAGCACATGTCAACAGTCATATTGGCAGGTGCACGCACCATCCTTCTATCATTCATGAACGCACACCAGCAAACGTCCATGCAAAGCATTACAAATTGCACGATTACAATGGGAAACATAATTAGAATAAAGATATTACGAAATACTGTACATCTCATGATGAGTAGTTATTCACCATCATTTGCAAATTGGTAATGACGGTTAAAAGTGATTAGGGGAGAGGCGAGAGACACGTATGGAGCACAGCTGAAGACGCACTGTCACGAGATATAAGCAACTCCTCTGCAGGATAAATGTTGTTTTATTCAGTCATTTGAGCAATATTAGGGTAAGTGTTGCTTTTTCCAGCCTCGGTGGTAACCCATTGTCAGTCAATAGTGAAAGTAACTGCATATAACTGTCTTGTCGTTGACTGATTCCTTGGTGAAGTTAGTTTCACTTTGCCAATGAGTTCAAATAATAGACGAGTGGAAATGCGTGAAGGCTATGCTAGGTTTTAGTAAAGCATGGTTTAAGAATGACTATTCCATACGGTCTCGCAAGCAGCCTCCTTCAAATGCGCCATTGAATGCCAAAATACGATGCATTTTTTTGACATATCGCGCTTTGCGCCGTTAAAGGGAATGACAGATGTCATTCTCATTGGTTTAAAATGATGTTACGCCCCAAACACACCCATATGACTGATTTAAAAACCTAGGAACACCTTGTTGCGCCATGCGCTCCACGTTTGATAACGAAACCCCTCCCAATGTGAACTGGACATCCTACTAAATTTGAATAGACTTTTGACGAGTGACGATGCACTTTAGAATGTCATGATAGGGCCCTACAACTGATATGGTAATAAGGGCAACAAGCTGTATTAAATACAGGGTAAGTTCCTTTTTATGGTTTGTGTTTCCTATGGGGACAAGCCATAGATGAAGAGTAGCCAAGAATCTGGGTCTCCCTGATTCATTCACTCCTGAAAAATGTAAAGTTAATTTATCAAATGTTATTTTGAAGTATTAAAAATCATCAATCAGAATTTTTTAACGAAAGGGGTGGAAATTGGCGCTTTTACGATACATTTGTTGACAAATTTCCAGCAAGTTTCCTGCCTGGAGTTTTCGCGTCGCTCTGCAAACGTCACCCAGTTCGTTGGTCAGATTGGTGAATGACTATCCAATTGCGTACAGAGTCATTTGAACTATGCTCGTTGATCACGCCTTTTGTGCAGTAGAAAATACTCAAAATTAAAAGATTGAGCTTGGTCTGGTGATAGCCAGACTAGTGTATCAGCACTTGTAGTAGAAAGGTTTAGTAATGTGATCTCTAAATGTGTATCTGAAGAGTCTGTATCTGTCTCAAAGAACACTTTTTTTTTTTTTTAAAAAGCGGTGATATACAAACACACACGCATAGCTCCAGGGTCATTCCACGTCAGTTCAACCAGGGCCCACGCACTTAGGTCTCAAAAAATTCTGAAAAAATTACCAGGTGTATCTATGTTACCCAGGAGACACTGTAAAATTACTCTTATGTAAGATCAATACTTTCCAAGATACAGCCAGTTTTACAGGGGGAGGGGGGTGTCGATTTTGTTCGGCCTCTTTTTTTTGTCAAAGTTCACAAGCCCACAGCGCAAGAACTAAACCATGTAGGAGGCTCACATTTTGCATGCTGGTACATAAATAGGAATAGTATGTAGCAAAATCGTCACGTTTGGTCTGGATAATCTTGCATGGTCATAGCTGTCCCTCAAAGTTGATACAAATTTTATTGGAGTTTTTGGCTGGGCTCTGTTTAAGCCTTCAGAAGACATATTTGTACTCAACATACTGTAGGCTCTTGATTTATTTTCCTTACTGAGATAAGTAGAAACACTCTCACAAAAAGCAATGAGCAGAAAACCAATCCCTTCATGGTCTGAACAGCAGACCTCACAAGTTGTTTTTCGTTATTCTCCATGATCCCTTCTTTTTGAAAACACCAATTTGACTTGTCTTATGCAAATCTTTCTTTTTTATTTTCCACCCTGAACATGGGCAAAATGCCCCATTGACATCAATATGTTTTATATACTGTAGAGTCACCTGTGGTAGCTCTATACAAAACATATTGATGTCAATGGTGCATTTTGCCCATGTTCAGAGTGGAAAGTGAAAAAGAAAGATTTGCATAAGACAAGTCAAATTGGTGTTTTAAAAAAGAAAAGATCATGGAGAATAAAGAAAAAATATTAAAACAATCTGTGTATATTCCCACAAGGTGTTTGGGTGCTCTGAAAATGAAAACCAAAATGATTTTTCAGACTTGTGAGGTCTGCTGTTCAGACCCTGAAGGATTTTTTTTTTCTGTTCATTGTTTTTTGTGAGAGTGTTTCTACTTATCTCAGTAAGTAAAATAAATCAAGAGCCTATGTTGAGTACAAATATGTCTTCTGAAGGCTTAAACAGAGCCCAGCCAAAAACTCCAATAAAATGTGTATCAACTTTGAGGGACAGCTATGGCCATGCAGGATTATCCAGACCAAATGTGACGAGTTTGCTACATACTATTCCTATTTATGCAAAATTTGAGCCTCCTACATGGTTTAGTTCTTGCGCTGTGGGCTTGTGAACTTTGACAAAAAAAAGAGGCCGAACAAAATCGACACCCCCCTCCCCCTGTAAAACTGGCTGTATCTTGGAAAGTATTGATCTTACATAAGAGTAATTTTACAGTGTGTCTCCTGGGTAACATAGGTACACCTGGTAATTTTTTCAGAATTTTTTGAGACCTAAGTGCGTGGGCCCTGGTTGAATTGACGTGGAATGACCCTCCAGCATGTCTGTCACTGGCAAAGGCGGCTTTCCTGCCGCAATGTGAACAATGACTTTTACAAACTTATACAAAACAAATACTGCGCTATGAAATCATGTAGTGATTTTGATCTGGTATTGGTGTTGGTGTTTAAGACCTCATGTTTGTCAAGACTGAGTCAAGTTGGACAATGGAAACCTGTTTATTATGTGTGTCTGACATCAAAGAAAGACGTGATATGCCGTATACCGGTTTGTAGCGTAGTCTATTTAAAGTCTGCAATGTAAGCTATAAATGCGTGCATGTTAACATCAGTGCTTACTAGCTGGTAAATTGGAAATGCTTGGTCTGTATGTATGTGTGGCAGGATGGCCACCAATGCTTAGCCCTAACTGAGACCCCAGAACTCAGGCCCCGTCCACACGGAGACGCTTTTTGGGTTAAACGCACAGGTTTTGCATCGTCTTGGCCGATCGTCCAAACAAATCCTGTAAACGCACTGCCCGAGACCGCACTTTTTTGAAACCTGGTCCCAGGGTGGAAAAATCTGAAACCGTAGCCCTTGCAAGTTCGTTTGGACAGCGAAACCGCATACTTGTGTATTGATGATGTCATCGCCACACCTCAGCTGCCCTGGACTTGACACTTATAGTATTGCCTAACAATACTAGTTTTCATACATGACATGACTGTCACAGCTTTGCCAGGTTCTTCAGCAGCACCTCACTCTGCACCAGCCACTTCCCCAGCCACGCCCACTCATCAGACTCACACTCCTGTTACTCATTCTCTCTCCCCTACCTACTGAAGCCTTACACCTGCAGCTGATCAATCAGCTGATCAGCTGCACTATATCAGGCCTCCCTCCACACACACACTTTGTCTGGCCTCGTCAATGCTGTACGAAAGACCCAGCCAAAGACTCGCTCCCTCGCCTGCTCTTCTGTATTCGTTGGATTCAGTTAAGTTTTGGACTTATGAACTTTGTTGGACTTTGCCCTCTCTCTTTAGTTGCCTTAGTCTGATCTCCTGTGTGTTTGCTTTGCTTTGTATTCTGGACCTACAAGTACTTTTCTGTTGACCATTCAATAAATCTCCATCACCGTGTTCACTTCTCCTAGTCCTCCTTCTGTGTACCGTGACAATGACTCAGTATAGGATAAATATCACAACTGGTGCTGCGCAGCGCCAATAGCTTATCATGGCTTGGTGGACGGTGTAAGTTTAAACTAGATGTACCGCAGAGCGTACACAAAAGTACACAAAACTTGGCATGCATTCGGAGGGTGTCATAATGATCCTACACTTTTATTTTCGTGCAGTTTTGACCTTGTCAGCCAGAGATATTGTGATGACACCTGATTTTTTGCTTTTTAATTTTTAACTAGGTGGCGCTATACATGAAATAAGTGGTAATGGGATGGGTTGACATACCCCTTTAAGACCAACATACATAAAAAAGGTAGACCTCCTAGGCCCTACGGTTCTCGAGATATTCACAGAAAACTGTCTCCGGCCACCTACAGGCCAGTTGGTGTATAGCAGTGGTTCTCACTTTTTCTTTCATTCCCCACTTTGCCCCCTTGATCATTCTCGAGCCCCACCTGTCCCTCATCGCTCTAAGAAAGTGGTAGGTCAAGCTTAAAATTGTCAAATTTATTGAAATAATGACAAGTTCTAAATATATCCTCGTCAACAGAGTTAAAATCAGCTGGTGCTGCAGATATAATAATAAACTAGATGTACCGCAGAGCGGTACAAAATATGACCGCCGCCCAGTCCAGCACATTTTTTCCACAAAAAGAAATCACGCTGAAAGGCCTATATGATTCTAACTGTCTCACTAAATTGCATTATCCACACTCAATTCTCACTGGTATCTGCTAGACAACAAGTACCAAAACATGATTAGTTCATAGATTTCACATGTAAAATTCATTTTATACAACCCCACCCCCATCTTGCCTGTTCATAATTCTGAGAAATTCTTGAATTGTGTGCATGTGTGCGCGTACACGTTTATGTTTATGTGTGTGTGTGTGTGTGTGTGCGTGCGTGCTTGTGTGTTTGCCTGCGTATGTGTGTTTGTGCATGTGCATGCATGCGTACATATGTCTACTGTGTGAGTATGTGTCACACGTATGATTACTGTGAATGTATGTGTGTGCGTGTGTATCTGTTTATGCACATGTGTGCACATGGAATGGGTTAACATGACCCCTGGAGGCAAACATACGGAAAAAATTGGTCATCCTAGGCCCTACGGTTCTCAAGATATTCACAGAAAAACGACGGTTCCATGTTATCCATGTGGGGTTACATGCCCACCAAGTTTCGTGTACCCCGGTCTTTCAGTGTCCCGGGAATCCTTGTTGGTGTACGGTCACTAAATGTACACATAAATTATTTTATTGTAAGGCCCCCCATGAACGAAAGTTCACAAAACTTGGCATGCATTCGGAGGGTGTCATAATGATCCTACACTTTCAATTTCGTGCAGTTTTGACCATGTCAGCCAGAGATATTGTGATCAAAACACCTGATTCTTTGCTTTTTAATTTTTAACTAGGTGGCGCTATACATGAAATAAGTGGTAATGGGATGGGTTGACATGCCCCCTTAAGACCAACATACAATAAAAAGGTGGACCTCCTAGGCCCTACGGTTCTCGAGATATTCACAGAAAACTGTCTCTGGCCACCTACAGGCCAGTTGGTGTATAGTAACATAAATTAATTCATTGTGTGGCCCCCCATGAATGGAATTCCACGAAACTTGGCGTGCATTCAGAGGGTGTCATAATGATCCTACACTTCCAATTTCGTGCAGTTTTGACTATGTTAGGTCACAGATACCTGTGATTACAACACCTCATTTTTACTTTTTTGTGTTTAACTAGGTGGCGCTATACATGAAATGGGTTGACATGGCCCCTTGAGATCAACATACAAAAAAAAAATGGTCCTCCTAAACCCTACGGTTTTCGAGATATTCACAGAAAACTGTGTCTGCCCTACCCTCCTTTCGGGGGGTGCAGTCCAGCGGGGGGGCTACAGATCAAAACGAAAAACGATGGTTCCATGCTATCCATGTGGGGTTACATGCCCACCAAGTTTCGTGTACCCGGGTCTTTCAGTGTCCCGGGAATCATTGACGGAAATTTGGGCATGCGAAAAAGAAGAAGAAAAAAAAAAGAAAAAAAAAATTCTGACTAAACCTATATGACCGCCGCTTCGCTGCGTGGCGGTCATAATAAATACATAACACACATATTTCTGTTTTCCAGCAACATATTAGGAAGCATAGGTCATTTTACAGCATTGTACAATATATTCAATGAAATACCAACATGCTGCATTAAATGGATCCATAATCCAGTCATACTGAGCACTGCTGGTTGGGAAATATTTTTGAAATAAACTTTGCAGGGATGTGATGTAGGCCTTCTGTTTAATACATGGGATCACAAGAGTGCCTCCCAATCAGACATTTCAGCGATTTCGCTCAGAAATCTCAAAGGCATAATACTGTCGCGATCGAGGCGCCTGTCCCATACTCAAGTTTTTTTGGTGAATGCAGTAATCTTATTTGCTAGGTGAGGTAGGTGCTTGTCTTTGCCTTGTAACTGGACATTTGACTCAAATGTATAGCTAAGATATATCGAATATATCGCTAAGATAGGCCAGCTTCGTCAAGAAATGTTCATTAGTGAACGTGCTTGCAGATTCAAACATGCGCTCTTCCTCCAAGAAGAGGCGACTCGGAGCTCAAACACGCGCGACAGCACTTTACCTCGGGAAAGCCACCTTGCCTCTGTGAAACAGTAGGCCTACAGCCTTTTGGTCAGCTACCATTTCTTCGCAAAGTGCGGAGAATAGACACGCTTTTAGGCCGGGTTTTGATGAAATTCACCACTCTCACAACAACGTTCAAAATCTCATGTAGGCCTAGGTCGGGACTAACTAAGCTGCCTTGACACGAGCGCTTCCCTGTGAATAACACAGTGCGTCCATTGCACATCAGGTGCTACCTGGGCCCAGGCTACAGATGAAAAAATAAATTAAAAAAACTCCTGTTTTTCACGTTCGCGCCCCACCTGGCAAGTCTTCGCGACACAGTAGTGGGTCGCGACCCACAGTTTGAGAAACGCTGGTGTATAGTAACATAAATTAATTTATTGTGTGGCCCCCCATGAACGGAATTCCACAAAACTTGGCGTGCATACAGAGGCACTGGCGCCTTAATGCAGGGGCTTACCTGGGCTTCAGCCCAGGGGCCTCGACCAATGAGGGGCCTCCTAATAATAATAATGATAATCAATAATAATAAACGGCGTGTCCGTATTCGTGGCGTCATTACTCTGGAGCTAGCCTAAATAATTGAGCACATCGTACTGCTCTACAATTACATCCATGCAGAGGCCCCCTTTGTCTTCTCCAATTCTAAAGTGTAACAAAATGTAACAAAACGTAATAAATCCCAACGGGTGTAGAGGAGCTAGAGGAGAGGCTGAAACTGACTGACAAACTTATCATACAAACTCTGGAGATAACGTGGGTAGGATTGAAGCAACGATAAACGAATGATGTGGATTCCTGTAACTGTCCATGAAAACAGAAGGCATATAGCAGGTAAATATCGTAGCAAATAGCCTGGAAATGAAACGGCTTTAAAAACATGTATTTCACTTGTCTCATTGGAGTGAACGCAGAACATGGGCTGTGGCGCAAATAAATGAATTAGTGATCTGCATCTCCGTTCACCAACAGCTAAGTTTGTACTAACCCATTCGCACATATAATAGTCTAGGCTATGTTATGTTTTCTCCAACGTTAACGTGAGATATGTCTCCATGTAGTGTAGTGATAATGCATAAGGTAGCCATGTTCACGTCACATGAGCCAGCTTGTTCTGTAGGCTAAAAGTATTTCTGTCCCTCCCAAACTGCGTTAAACTGGTGTGTTAAGTAGACAGAATAAAAAAAAAACTCCTGGGGAACCCCCCGACACGACAAACACATGCACTTTTGAAAAGCTTTTAAACGTCCATATGTGTAGCCTACCCATCTTTTAACTTAGCCTACAGCCAGTGTTGTAAAAGTTCAACGCTTGTTTTCGTGCAGTAGGCTAGCCTTTTTGATAAGCAATGTCATGGGTAGGCTGACGTGATTCGAGGGCTTTCTATTCCTGTTTATGTAAAGGTTTTACATAGGCTGATGATAGGCTACACTGCATGTTATTAACCAAAAGCGCACGCTATGTGTCGGGTCAGATCGCGGGCATTTAATCATAATTAATTTGCGGTTGAGGGGGGAGGGGTCCTTAAAAAACATATAGCCCAGGGGCCTCGGGTGGTATTAAGGCGCCCCTGTACAGAGGGTGTCATAATGATCCTACACTTCCAATTTCGTGCAGTTTTGACTATGTTAGGTCACAGATACCTTCAATTACAACACCTCATTTTTACTTTTTTGTGTTTAACTAGGTGGCGCTATACATGAAATGAGTGGTTATGGAATGGGTAGACATGGCCCCTTGAGATCAACATACAAAAAAAAAAAATGGTCCTCCTAAACTCCACGTTTTTTTCGAGATATTCACAGAAAACTGTGTCTGCCCTACCCTCCTTTCGGGGGGTCCAGTCCAGCGGGGGGGCTACAGATCAAAACGAAAAACGATGGTTCCATGCTATCCATGTGGGGTTACATCATGGGCGTAGATTTAGGGTGGGACGCTCATGACTAGTCCTAACCAATATTTTAAGATGACAAAATTGTCCCCACCAATTTTAGCGAACTCATTTGTGCTGCTGATCATTCCGACAGCCAGCACGACAGTACAATAAACGTCGTCTTTTGATTGGCTGAAAAACCGAGGGGGAGGGGGAAGGGTTATCTGACACGCATGCTGCACACACATTGCTTTATTCTTGCACTGGTACAAGCGAGCAGGTGTGTCAACGACAACGGTAAGTTACCAGGGCTGTCTGTCAATACATAGGCCTACCCCATCCTTTTCCCTTCAGCATACATACAAACCCCTTTTTGTGGTGTGTAGATCAGCTATGCCACCCAAGAAGAAGAAAGGGGGCATACGAAGCAGAGTGTAAGCTAGCAGTGGTAGTGACCAGGCTTTCAAATTATGCAGATTCTATTATGTGGAAAAATAGTATTAACTGGTGATAGCATATGTTACCCAGGATATTGTTAAAGATAAACCTAGCTTCTGTAATCTTTCAACCAAGGTCAGGAGTATTGATTAGGGGTGTGCAACACGGTCGCATAGATCGTCGCGCTATCACAATAGATGCTATTACCAAGTCACTGAATGTTAATTAGCCTACCTTAAGTTAGAATCTTGGAAGTCACAATAAACATTGGATCTGGACATTTTTCGTTTCTATTCTGTTTATGTTATGTATTTCTGAGTGTAGCCTACACAATGCAGAGAAATAAAAGGGAGACCCAAATTCGTTTGAAGGACTGTCATTGCATTGTTATGACACATGCTGTAAAAACGTGTTGGCAATGTGAGTAAGTTAACACTGTTGGTTATTCAAATATAATGAATCATTATTTGATGAATAATATCCAAATAACACTATCATATACAATATGGTAAGAGGGTTAAACTCGCTAGCCAAAGGATAGGCTACAAAATGAATGAACCACTTTGTATGCAGGAAAGACAGCATCAAACCACTACAGATGGATGGCAGGTTGAGGAAACAGGATCAGGGCTTCAGGTGAGGTTCTAATTATTAGCCTATGTCAAATTGTCAATTGTCAGCAGCATTGCTGTACAATATAATGAGATGGAGTAGATTCACTTCTGTATTGTGATATTCTGTATTGCCAACAGTCTGAAATAACAAAGGAAATCGCCATTAAGGCACTAGTATCTTACAGCAAAAGAATTCCAATTACAGTTAAGCAAATACAAATATAATTTAGAGTCGCATAAATTAATAGATATATTCAATCCTAAACCTAAATCCCGCTTCGCTGCGGTCATAATAACTAGGCATCAGTTTTCTACCCACTTCTATTCTATCCACTTTAGTAGAGGTCTAATCATACACTCAAACAACATTTGTATGCGTGCGCGCGCGCAAACACACACACACACACACACACACATTCACGGATGTCGGAAATGACTGTAGTTGAACATTATTTTACTTTTAGTAACTTTACCACATAATCATTTGTGAAAGTATTTTTTGCCCAACAATTTTGACGTGAAATACAAACAACAAATCAGTTGTTTAGGAAAAGGCTTATAAACCAGTCAGCACTATTAGTACAGCATTCCCATAGTGGCTGGCCGGTCCAATGAACCAGAGGTCTATCAGGCTAAAATGACTGGAAACAATTTTCAATGCAGTGGCCATACGCTATTCACAAAGTCAACATGGTCTGATAATACTAGATGAATTCAGGTGAGATCTGATAACCCACATGTGAAACTGAGGGATCCAGAACATGCATGCACAGTACACATCACTCTTGTAACTACCTGAGCTGAGTTATGAAGGGGTGTCTCTTGTGCTTTTTGAATTGCTGCACTTTAAACTATTAAACATTGTTCCGTCAGAAAGACCAAATAAGGAGTGACCAGTGCATGGATAAAAAAGAGAAGCAGGAAATGCTTGTATCTGGATGTTGACAAGGCGGTTATCGTTCTTTCAGTCTTTTTTTCTCCCCTCTACTTTCTTTCTTCTCTCGACAGAGAAACACTTTTCGCTACAAAGTGCTGCCTTTTTCTAGTCTTTTTTGTTGCACTTGTTGTGGAGATGTCGTCACGTTCAAAGTGGAGAGTGGCTGTTTGAACAGCTCAATGTGTTTCCACTAGACACGGTGCCATTGAAATCTGTCAATTTTCCCCAGCTTTCTTCCGCCGTTCTCCCCGACCCGCGCACACACACACACTCTCCCACGTGTCCCCAGCACGGTATCTCTCAAACAGCATGTGGTCCTGCTCTGTGTGACTGATCTGTTCCTCTGTGGGTTCTGATGAATTTTGCATGCTCTACCCTTTGAGAAGAGAGCTATTAAAGAGTGGTTGAAGAGAGGGAGGGGGAGGAGAGTAGAGGGAGAGAATAGGAGGAGTTGGGGGCTGACTGAAAGTGCTTTTTGCTGGGCTTTTAATAATAGTCATATGTTTTGATGCGAATGGAGATGACTTAATTTTACCTCTTCTTACGTGTCACTTCACAAAGATGTGCTGGTGTGTGTGTGTGTGTGTGTGTGTGTGTGTGTGTGTATGTGTATGTACACGTGCGTGTGTGCGCGCGCGTGTGCCTGTGTGTGTCGATTATGTGTGTATGCATGTATATGTGTCACCAATGTGTGTATACCTATGTGCACTAATGATTCTGATCATGTCAGTGAGTGTGTGTGTGTGTGTGTGTGTGTGTGTGAACAGACATATATTCCAAGAAACCAGAATGATGCTGTAATGTCAGAAAAAGCAAGGTTTCCCAGAAAGATTTAGAGCAAAGTCGTTCTGTCTTCTCACCCTACCCCAGCTGTGTGTATATGTGTGTGTGTGTGTGTGTGTGTGTGTGTGTGTGTGTGTGTGTGTGTGTGTGTGTGTGTGTGTGTGTGTGTGTGTGTGTAACTGTGGGTGTAACTGTGTTTAGAGAGAGACAGAGAGGGAGAGGTAAGGGCAGTGATAGTGTGTATACTGTACACAAAAAGCATCTTTTTACCCTTCTTGTAAAGCAGACCTTTTAACCTACCTTTTTAGCATAGCAAGAAAAACAGGAATATTTAACATCTCACCTTAGACCTGAATTTAATGACTGTATGAATAAACAACAATATGATGCCCTACATACCCACAATTCCTATCTCTTATGCGTATATTATGCCCTACATACCTACAATAACTATCTTGATGGTAAATAATAACTTTGTCCTGATGTCTTAAATTGACTTTGTTAAAATTACAAGCTGAAAAAATAACAAATAAATAAATAAAAACAACTTCCATCCCTCTTTCTTTCTCTTACTGTCTTGGTCTAACACACACACACACACACACACACACACAAACACACACAAACACACGTACACACAAAAATATTTCTGGACTTGAACTGCTCCAGAAAGTTTGCTAAGTGAACTCCCCCATGGCAGGCATGTTGTATGGATCCATTGTCAACTCAACCGGTCTTACCGTGGCCATCCGGCCTGAAATCCAGGGGGAAGCCCTCTTCTCTCCTCCGACTTGACCGCATCTGTAATCCCTGTTTCTCCAAGCTCTGCCGATTCTCCACCATCACTACCCCAACCCTCCTTGTTAGCCGTGAAAGACAGAGCAAGTCTATTCATTACATAGCAGGTTTGATGAATGAGCAGGGCAGACTGTAAGGGAAAGCCAAGGTGTAAATGTTCAACCTCTCATAAATCATATGGACGGGGGGAGTCTAGACCTTAACCCAAACACGCTCAAGAATGATGAGATGCCGTATACTGCTGTATCACAACAGAACAGGGCTAGAGTCGAGGGATAGCCCGTGGTAGCCCACTTTTTCCCCACTCACATGTTTGAAGTTTTAAAGAAAAACAGAAATATGAGGGGAAGAGAACTAAGTTTCACTAATAGTTCACAAAAATGCTCTTGGTTTATAAAAAAGCTGTTGCACATTCACTACCCAGAAGAAGATATTTTGGAAACACTGAACCAATATTGAACTTATTTTGAACTCAGAACATTGATCTAAATCAAGGATTGATGTCAAATCAGTTCTCAGCTCTCAAGCCAAAACTGGGCTAGAAAACGTACAAATATTCTTGTTGTTTTAAGAGTGGTGGAAGTATAAGACTTTTACTTATAACGTAGCCTTTTCTCTGGAATAATCTTCCTACTTTCTGTTTAGAACAAGACCAGTCTGTATGCCATAAATGCTCATCTCGAAGTCACTAGTAGTGGTGTGCAGAGGCATAGCACTCTGGTCCCTCTGGGTCCAGTCTTTCTCTCAGGGTTTGGTCAGGGCAACACCACCCTGACCCCATGATGGTGCTGTCTCACCATACATCCTCCTTTAATCATGCAGCCATATAGACCTTGTGGAGACCTCCCATGTATCAGGCTGGTCTATACCTCTCCCTTGTTCTTCATTTCTTTGATGTCTGATCATCATACCTCCAGGGTCAGCTGTTCACTCGCTCTTTTTATTTCTGTACGTCTTGTAGGAGATTATTAGTTATATCTCAGATATGTTTAGAAATTGATGACAAAGTAGAATGCCGATATCTACCCAAATTCTATCAATTAAAGCGAAACTCATTTCAAATATATCAAATACATCTGTTCTAAGATCAAAATCCAGCTACACAAGGCACTGGCTACACAATGAATTCACTAGATATGGTGTCTATTTGCACATCACAGCTATTATTATGACCGCCGCGCAGCGAAGCGGCGGTCATATAGGTTAAGTCAGAATTGTTTTTGTTTTTTTTTCTTTTTCTTTTTCTTTTTCGCATGCCCAAATTTCCGTCAATGAGTCCCGGGACACTGAAAGACCGGGGTACACAAAACATGGTGGGCATGTACCCCCACATGGATAGCATGGAACCGTCATTTTTCGTTTTGATCTGTAGCCCCCCCGCTGGACTGGACCCCCCGAAAGGAGGGTAGGCCAGACACAGTTCTCTGTGAATATCTTGAGAACTGTAGGGCCTAGGATGACCATTTTTTTCCGTATGTTTGCCTCCAGGGGTCATGTTAACCCATTTCATGTGCACACATGTGCACAAACAGATACACACACACACACACATACATTCACAGTAATCATACGTATGACACATACTGACACAGTAGACATATGTACGCTTGCATGCACAGGCACATACGCAGGCACACACACAAGCACGCACACACACACACACACACACACACTCACACACACACACACCCTGTTACGGTCAGGTTGAGGGATAACACACACTGATTAATGGCTGCCTTAGGACCAGCTGACTGCTGGGCGTGGCAGGCGCGATGTTTTAAAAATTGATTACAGGTGGATACCTGGAGAAGCGCGAAAACGCCAGTCTCGCGCAGGAACTTGAAAGTGTGCACGCTACTCGCCAACGCTGACTAGGATTACCTGTCTCTCCGACGTCTCTTCAGACTATTGTGATTTTTGTTTATGCTTATACAACGTTTCCGCCTGGCACCCGGACCTTACTAATCAAAACTTGAACTCCCAAAACCGAACAACCGCAAGAGAGCTCTCGGGAAAGAGCAAGACCTGTGCTGGCCCGGTACGCACGCTCGCCTGGGAAGTCGGTAAGCTGGTTCCTCTTGCAGTCTTTAGTCTTTACATACCAACATCTTCACCCACACCACTGATATAGACTCCCAACTCAAGTTACCACACACACGCAGGGCAAGTTGCACTGAGGGCTTAATTTAGCTAGCTATTGTTTAACCCCCCTAGACTAACGAGCTATCTTGGTAAATTAGGTAGGCTGGCTTTTGGTTTTCGCGTTTGACTTTGGCATTCGCGGAATTTGCGTTTGTGGGTCGCAGGGTGAACCCTCGGGTGTAACACACCCACACACATAACATAAACATAACACAAACAATCAAGAATTTCTCAGAATTATGAACAGGCAAGATGGAGGTGGGGTTGTATAAAATTAATTTTACATGTGAAATATATGAACTAATCATGTTTTGGTACTTGTTGTCTAGCAGATACCAGTGAGAATTGAGTGTGGATAATGCAATTTAGTTAGACAGTTAGAATCATATAGGCCTTTCAGCATGATTTCTTTTTGTGGAAAAAATGTGCTGGACTGGGCGGCGGTCATATTTTGTACCGCTCTGTGGTACATCTAGTTTAGAGCCAGGTAGCCGCTGGTAGTATAGCATGTTCTGAGGATCTTCCTGTCTGTTACTGCCCCAGGCATAGGATATTCTGAAATTCATGGATTATGTCTTAAGCTAATTGTTTTAGTAATGTGACTTCAAACACTCCTGTTTTGTAATGTGACTTCAATCTCTCCTGTTTGACTGAACATCCTCCTCCCAATGCATTAACGAAAGGTCCAGCATGTAAATAAAAGTGATCTCAAGCCCCTTAACAGTATCATATGCACCATCTCAGGTTGAAACTACATGCACTTCACTTCATTTCTTTGCCTCTGTCTCGTCCTCACTCTCCCCTCCTCTCATTATTTATCTCTCTCTACATGTACCTCAACCCCTGCCTCTTCAGAGACACTTTTCTGCTGAACTTTTTTTTCTTTTTTTCCCCACCGCATTTGCGTTCAAGCCTCAGGCTCTCCAAAATATCATGCTCATTATTATATGCTGAGCATAAAAACATGTTGTCAAAAGAACGTGTCGAATTTCACAGAACTCAACAGATGACTGCAAATACATGGTTTGGTTTGGCCAAAGAATGAAGTGAGGCATCAGTTCAACCCTCCTTCTATTGCAGTTGCATGTCTGTGTTTGCCTGTGTGAAAGCTGCGCTCGATGTCACTGTGCTGTCTATTTCCAGCCTGAAAGAAGGGTCACTGACTGTCCCCGGCGACATCTGAGAATTTTAAATCTGAAATCTATGTGGGGTAGGGTGGGTGGATTTTTACTCTAACAATAAATAATGTAAAAAGGTCCATCTAATGTGCAAGCTTAATGTTACCTGGCTTCCTCTCTTTCGCCGCTGTTTGGCATGGATGGAGAGGTCTGCAAGCTCTCTCCCACTCACTGTCCCATTTCCAGGGCTATTTTTATCTCCACGGCCGTAGACTGCATCGACAGCTATATTCCGGTCCCTCAAGAAAAAAAAAAGAGGGGGAAAGATCATATTGTCATTTTGCTGATGCATTTTTTATGTGGCACGTCCACGGCACAGCATCACCATGTGCTACTGGGATCAAATGGATGGCGATGTGTGGACACTCACAATGCAAGAGAGCTGGTGAAAGACACAATGTAATCCTTTCATGAGCTGAACTTGTTTTTGCATGGAAATGAGAGACAAACTCATCTGGAAAGAGAAATAAACAGGATGTACTATAATGCTGTCAAGAAATGAAACACCATCAGTGTTGTTGTTGCAGTTGTATCGCTTTTTGCATAGTTCTATTTTAAAATCTTCATCTTGCGGACATTTAACAAATTAAACTGAGCTGACATGTATTTGTGCGTAGAGAGATATTTAACATTTCTTAAAATGTAAAGTCAAGCTTAAGACTCAACAGGAGCAGGCCTGATCCCTCTGCTTTCATTTCCATGAGGCAGGAATGCCTTCTCTGGCGTCAGTCAAAATGCCACTGTCATATAAAGGTTACTAAAGCAATATGTCAGCTTTAATATTACAGTAATCATACTCGGCGCATGGAGGTCTACATCTCGGATTTATGAGTGGTATTACAATGACAAGACAACCTTGACTCCCTCCTCTTAACAGCCTTTAATGGTACTTTTGACATGGTGCCTCAGTGACGTGAGCTTTTCACTTTCTCTCAGGAGTGATGAGATTTTCTTTCTTTCTTTTTCACTTTGCCATTGCAGCTTGGCAAATATTAACTTGTTTTTCATACTATAGTCACTGTCTGAGCCTGAGTGTTTTAGCCAGCATCATGCCCCAGTAACACATGGTGAGAGAAGTTTAACAAAATGACCTTTACCCCAATGACTTTGTGAAAATGACGTACATTTCATCTTGACCTCCACTGACCCCTGGAATGTAAGTGGAGAGATTTAGATGAAACGGCTCTTCTGTTCCCCCTCAATCCACCTGTATCTAAATCTAATGAATTTTCATATTTGATTGAGAGAGAGATGGTTTTGTTGCACAATGTGTGTGTGTGTGTGTGTGTGTGTGTGGGGGGGGGGGGTCAATAGAGGACAGAGTCTCTCCTAACTTGAAGACATGCTTCATCTCGGCTGGGGACCCAGGAAAAGTCATCTCTCTCTTGCAGAAGACCAGCCCCGATTCAACGGTCTTCTAGAAGGGGAGCATACAGTATCTTTAGATGAACGCCCAATGGGTAGCAGAAAAAATAAGGAAATTTTGTGTTTGATGGATATGTTTATACATTTAAAATGCCATGCATCCAGGCCCAATTTCATATCCCATCCAGTGCTTAATCCGAGCTAAAGAAACACTCAGCCTTGGCCTTAATCTAGCAAAGAAAAAAAACATGAATCTTTCAGAAGGTCTTGCCTGCGTATTTTCACAGCAGAAGGCTGGGACCCCGTGTGGCCGCCACGGGTCCGTCACCATCTCCCGACATTGATGGATGGCATGTTCAACCACTGAGGGCCTGGAGACAGAGGTGCCAGTGACCTTGCTGTGTGTGAGCGAGGGAAGCGGGCAGGGGAGAAAAGGAGGCGGGGGGGGGGGGGGGGTGAGGAGGCAACCAGTGATTACAGGGTGCATCTGGGTACAGCTGAAGGGCAGAGGTCACTCAAAGATGTCAGGTACAAGGGGTAGGTGGGCGTGGTGGATGGAATGGGGACATCAGGGAGGCCATCCATCGGGATTGGATGAGAGCCAGCCAGGAAGACTCTAGGAGAAAGCCCCAGGGTGGAACGAGGTCCAGTCACTTTGAGTGAGTGGAGACTACACATGGTCAAGAAAGGATGGTGTGTGTGTGATCACAATTAGAAACAGAACAGGGCAAAAGGGACCCAGCACACAGTGGTCAAAGCCTCAAGATATTAAATTGACCGGATATACCCACACCAACATACCACACCACACACCTGGTAGAGTACATAACAGAACTGTTGCTGATGTTCACATCCTTTAACCAATCTGGAAACAATATGTTCAATTACTGCAGCTTTTAATCCAGTCAGAAAAGAGCTATGGGTAAAATGTAGAAAAAACAATGGATGGAGAGACAAAGTTTGCTGTTTTCATTAGGGTCGGCAAGTTTGCTTGGCTTGAAAGATTCTCACGAACCGAAGTGGTTTAGAAGAATTTGTTCAGGTACACAGGATATGAGAAATGAAACACCTACAGCGTGTATTCCATCCTATTTCTTTTTTAGTCTGTTAGTCTTCACCTTCCCCCTGACATTCACCTACTCATTCAATATCATCCTGTCATATCGTGTGATATATTTAGAGTTTTTTTTATCAGTTTTTGATATAAACTTTGATCACCACTCTGGCTATTTTAAAATGCTATCATATCTGTCAACAACATTATGATAAGGTCATGCCCTCAATCTCCGGTCCACTCGCAGGACCATGGGTTGTTCTGTTACCTGGTAGAAGGAGAAAATTGTTACCTGCCTCAATGGTAATTCAATGAGTTAGCACCTTTCACCTCTTTCCTGTGGCTTGCTCAGGAGTATAAACACACCCATGTGTGTGTGGATGTGCAGGGGAGTGGCGAGAGGGGATTGTGTGTGGCTGCTTGTGTGGAGTAGCTAGAAGGGAGATTTTTTTTAATAGTGTGCATAATATTTAACATTTAGAAAATTGCCAACATCTTGTCATACATGTTTACTGTAAATTATTATTTAAAATTAACTGTGTGTCCAAGAATATATTCAGGTTCAGATTAAATCACTGAAACACATAAAGTCCCAGCCTTTTGCCAATGGTGAAAATAAAAGTTTTCTCATTAAGACAGGTGATTCACGTCTCAACCTTTCTGAAACAGACATACACACTTATATATGTTTATTCCCAGAATTTCTTTTAACTCTTGCTCCCTTTGTTATGCTTTTCCCTTTTCAGCTATGGTGTGATCCATTGTGAGTGCCTTTAAAGAACAGGGGGGCAATTAAGGTGCACAGTCCTGCCAAGAGGAACAATGGGCTTTTCCCTGTGGGCTTTAAGGAGTAGAGGCCAGTGCAACCTGCGATGTCTAATGTTACATCATGGCTACCACTAACAAAAGCTAGGAGAGGGGATTAATTCAGAGTGACATAGAAAAAAAGGAGACTTTCTATGGAAAGGGAGCAACATGACATTAATCATTTTTATATGCCTTTCATATGGTTGAAAAGCAAAAAAGATATTTTTCCCCCGGCACTGGTAGTTCTGCTCTAGCATGGTTTATGGTTTTGAGCCAGAAAATATCGATAAACCCATATTTGCCACGTAACAATAACACCATGCCAAAAAAAAGAAAATGTTTTAAAAACTCATTAAATATTGTGTTTGCACAGAAGGTGAAGTAAGGGTCTTAGAGGCTTTATGATGTTGAAATCCACAATAAAATATGATTTTGAGTGTTTCTTGCATGCTTTCACATTCTCTAATCAGCATGCTTCAAAGCAGCCATGCCTGTTCTACACATGTATAGTGCATGAGGGAAATATCTTAATCATTTGTCTGCTCTCTTTCAGAATTTTCTGGAAACGCCTTAGGCAGTGCTGTGAAAACACCAGCAACAGGCGGCACATTAGTATGAATCAGTTTGCCTCTGAGAAGGTGTGTCCTTGGGGGGGGGGGGGGGGGGGGGTATTGATTTTCCTTTTGATTTTCAAATAACCTGTGTGTGGTCTGGCCTGACGCCACTCAAAAGCAAACGCAAAATATGAAAGGCCAGCAAAAAGAGCAGCAGCTGACACCTGTGCTAAGACCTGTCCCATCATTAACTCTTAGGTATGAGCTACACCAGGCGCGTAACTGAAGCATACTGTTCGCGACGCGTAAAATCCATTTTAGATGAATGGTCTATTTTTTTCGAACGTACACCCCACCGCCACGTCTGGTGTAGCTACTTCCAATGATTATAATGGAAGCTAATTGTTGCAGCAGACGCAACACGAACGGAACGCTTCAGTTACGCGCCTGGTGTAGCTCAGCCCTTACATGATCCTCAGACAAACCAAGTAGAGCCAGGGGGAAGTTTAGTCCAACATGATTGATTGCTCTGGCCGGTTTAGTTTTCAGCCACTGATATCAACATAGCCTACTAAAACATCAGTAGTTTTGGTCTAAAATGAGCAAGCTAACCATCAATAAGCAGACATCACCAAGACAAGACTATTAATGCACAGTTGACACTAATAGACTGCTAAACATGCAAATTGGTGTCTTTTGGTGAGATGGTTGTAGATTTTCTTCATTTCGCTGGGTGGCCCATTCCCCAATCACAAAACGGTATAATACACAGCCTGTCACACTCATGCCCAGGATCTATAGACCAGTCCTTTGTTTACAACATTCCAGCATGTGAACCTGACTGGTGGCAGTAACAAGCACAATTTTCCAAATGTAATGAGTCTCACACCCCCTAGCAGTTCCACACAAACACAATATTCCCTTCCCACATCCACACACACACACATGGGAATGTTTACACTCCTATATACACTTTTGAATTGTATCATTATCTAGAAGGTTTGCCTAGTTTTTTTTGCATTTCTGGCCACAACTATGACATTCATAATGCTGGGTACTGAATGT
Organism: Alosa pseudoharengus; assembly: GCF_046254945.1. Classification (NCBI taxonomy): domain Eukaryota; kingdom Metazoa; phylum Chordata; class Actinopteri; order Clupeiformes; family Clupeidae; genus Alosa; species Alosa pseudoharengus. The sequence goes on along the minus strand of NW_027468689.1, from coordinate 30,902,654 downwards.
GAGAAAGACTACCATTCTGCATTTAAATGTTTTGTGTATTTGTGAACTCATACTGTTGTTTCACTTTCTGAAGTCTCTGTCCATTTCCAGGCAGGGCCTGGGGAGTGAACTGTGGTGAGGTGGAGAGGTGTTCTTGCAGACCATTGTCATGTCATCAACCATCTTCCTCTATTTTATTCTTATAACTTTAAAATCCTTAAGGGATTTTATGACCCTCAGAAACGGTGTACCTCAAGGCTGTGTTTTCCATTTACACAAATTACATCTAACTCTGAGGATATCTCACCCCCACTCAGTCAGTTAGTAAGGTTCTAGTACCGGTACATGGATGTCATTGGACTCAACAGCTACAACGATGAATCCTAGTATTGCCAAGAGGTGAATTCGACTGTATCCTACAGTACATTGGTGCAGAAATACAACCTTATAATAAGCTACTGTTTCTTTCAAAGGGAATCTGAAGGTCCACTAAATACCTCTTTAATATAGTTGGAGGAAGCCTTCTTTCAATATTTTGCACAGACTGCCTTTCAGTACTTTGATTAGATAGCCAGAGTATGAACTCAAACAGGTTTGTATGGGAAGAATGTCATGCTAGACACCAAATGTCACCAAATACCGTATAGCTGCCATCAAATACCTGACAAGCAAAAAACATTTTGTGGGGAAAAAAAAAATATATAAGCATTTCAAGCACAGGAAATTTAAGAAATCAAACTTTACAAATATCTTTAAGAATCTGTATCATTCATTGGACTTTTTCCTCAAACTTTTTCACTAGATACTTCTGTGTAACAAATGTATAGGGGAACCATAGAACTGTGTACTTGTGTAAAGTTGCATAAGTCTTTCACTCCTTAATCGCAGTGTTATATTTCACTATTTGTGTTTAAGCGGTGACATAGCATCTATGTGCTGAGGCTCTGGGCCCGATGTACTAATGGTTTTGCGCCCATTTGGCGTATTTGTTTCACAACGTGCACATACAACAATGGCAGTGTTGGGGAGTAACGGAATACATGTACCGGCGTTAGGTATTCAGAATACAAATTATGAGTAACTGTATTCCGATACAGTTATAAGTTAAATAGTTGGTATTTAGAATACAGTTACATTGTTGAAATCAATGGATTACATGACGATACTTCTCTGTTTCATAAGTGTATTCACGCTCTAAATAAATTAAGGCAACTCCATTTCCCAGAAGCTCCTGAAAGCAATCTAAGATGAAATTGTTTACATGTTTAAATCCAAGCCCCGCCGTCTTGCACTAGCCTCAAAACGCAGCCAGCGCGCATTATGGACGCGTCATCGGAAACCCTGAAATGACTGTTTGCACAGCAAATTAGGAGTAAAGTAGGTGGAGGTAACTCCTGTTCCTCACTGATCGTGGTTCCTGATGTCTGTTCAACGGATATTTTCCCAAGTATTAATAGCTCAGGCTACTTCGGCCAATCGGTTACACAGTTTGCTAAGCAAGGCTAAACAAAGCCTAGCTCACATGTTGATTTAGACCTACAATAATCTCTAAAATAGGCACTGCATTCTAAGTTTTTTATTCTAACTTAAAATAGCTTCATGGATTATTATTTTTTCGGTAACACTTTATTTTAATGTGTCGCTGTTACAGTGTACCTACCTAATTAGGTACAGTGGTACAACCTGTGTAACAACATGTACTATCAGGTACTATCATTGTACTTGCATTATGTATTTGTGGGTACCTACATATAGTTGTTACATTGTAATACTGAGTGCTTTTACAAAACTTTGCCAATTTGCCTACATTTTCATCAGAGGCAAAGAGCTGACCTGAGACCTGCTGGATGGGGTAAATCTGGTCATGATAGATTTGATATACAAACCATTCTTAGCTCCAGTCAAGGCCTCATTGTCTTCAGTGTACATGTAACAGCTGTGCTGCTACAACCTTGTTACTCTTTGATACAGTGGAATAAACCTATTAAGTGTACCAGTTAATTACTTACATGTACATATGACATGTATGTTGTGTCTTCGATGTCTTGGAACAGGTCTACTAATTCACTACATAGTACATATATCAATTGTGTTGGTACACATTTATTACTCTTTTGATACAGTGGAATAAACCCATTAAAATAAAGTGTACCAGTTAAGTACTTACATGTACATATTATATACATCCTGTCAATGATGTCATGCATCCTGTAATTGATGTGTTGAAACGTGTCTGCTGTTACACCACACAGTACATGTGAATTAGTAGACCTGTTCCAAGACATCGAAGACACAACATACATATGTACATTTTTTTTTTTTTTTTCTTTTTCGCATGTCCAAATTTCCGTCAATGAGTCCCGGGACACTGAAAGACCGGGGTAGACGAAACTTGGTGGGCATGTAACCCCATATGGATAGCATGGAACCATCGTTTTTCGTTTTGATCTGTAGCCCCCCCGCTGGACTGCACCAGGAGGGTAGGGCAGACACAGTTTTCTGTGAATATCTCGAGAACCGTAAGGTTTAGGAGGACCATTTTTTTTTTGTATGTTGATCTCAAGGGGCCATGTCAACCCATTCCATAACCACTCATTTCATGTATAGCGCCACCTAGTTAAACACAAAAAAGTAAAAATGAGGTGTTGTAATCGCAGGTATCTGTGACCTAACATAGTCAAAACTGCACGAAATTGGAAGTGTAGGATCATTATGACACCCTCTGAATGCACGCCAAGTTTCATGGAATTCCGTTCATGGGGGGCCACACAATAAATTAATTTATGTTACTATACACCAACTGGCCTGTAGGTGGCCGGAGACAGTTTTCTGTGAATATCTCGAGAACCGTAGGGCCTAGGAGGTCCACCTTTTTTTTGTATGTTGATCTCAAGGGGCCATGTCAACCCATCCCATTACCACTTATTTCATGTATAGCGCCACCTAGTTAAAAATTAAAAAGCAAAAATGTAGGTGTTTTCATCACAATATCTCTGGCTGACATGGTCAAAACTGCACGAAATTGAAAGTGTAGGATCATTATGACACCCTCCGAATGCATGCCAAGTTTTGTGTACTTTCGTTCATGGGGGGCCTTACAATAAAATAATTTATGTGTACATTTAGTGACGTACACCAACAAGGATTCCCGGGACACTGAAAGACCGGGGTACACAAAACTTGGTGGGCATGTACCCCCACATGGATAGCATGGAACCGTCATTTTTCGTTTTGATCTGTAGCCCCCCCCGCTGGACTGGACCCCCCGAAAGGAGGGTAGGCCAGACACAGTTCTCTGTGAATATCTTGAGAACTGTAGGGCCTAGGATGACCATTTTTTTTCCGTATATTTGCCTCCAGGGGTCATGTTAACCCATTTCATGTGCACACATGTGCACAAACAGATACACACGCACACACACACATTCACAGTAATCATACGTATGACATATACTCACACAGTAGACATATGTACGCTTCCATGCACAGGCACATACGCAGGCACACACACAAGCACGCACACACACACACACACACACACACACTCACACACACACACACACACACACACACACACATAACATAAACATAACACAAACAATCAAGAATTTTACATGTGAAATCTATGAACTAATCATGTTTTGGGACTTGTTGTCTAGCAGATACCAGTGAGAATTGAGTGTGGATAATGCAATTTAGTGAGACAGTTAGAATCATATAGGCCTTTCAGCGTGATTTCTTTTTGTGGAAAAAATGTGCTGGACTGGGCAGCGGTCATATTTTGTACCGCTCTGCGGTACATCTAGTTAACTGGTACACTTAATAGGTTTATTCCACTGTATCAAAGAGTAACAAGGTTGTAGCAGCACAGCTGTTACATGTACACTGAAGACAATGAGGCCTTGACTGGAGCTAAGAATGGTTTGTATATCAAATCTATCATGACCAGATTTACCCCATCCAGCAGGTCTCAGGTCAGCTCTTTGCCTCTGATGAAAATGTAGGCAAATTGGCAACGTTTTGTAAAAGCACTCAGTATTACAATGTAACAACTATATGTAGGTACCCACAAATACATAATGCAAGTACAATGATAGTACCTGATAGTACATGTTGTTACACAGGTTGTACCACTGTACCTAATTAGGTAGGTACACTGTAACAGCGACACATTAAAATAAAGTGTTACCATTTTTTCTAATTAGATCTACATTTACGTTTTAAAATTAATTATATGGTGCAGCCTCTGAAGAATTATTCTTGCGAGTAGCCTAACGTGCGGTTTTTGATTGTCATTACGCGATCACGTTCATTTGGAGAGCACTGATATACAGTAGCCCATAGTGTTTACATTTACAGGTCATTTGCGTTCCACCTGTCATATGTGCCCCTCACTTGTACTGGGTTGATGCCACCGAAAAATCTCACAGGCACACCTTAATTATAATTTCTGGCTACGCCCTTAAAGTAGCTTATTTATTTTGTTTGTTTTAATTAGCCTAGTCGCCTGCTATAGTTTTAGTGGTCACCTTGCTATTTTAAAGTTGTATCAGGTAGCTTAGTTGCGGGTTGCTAGGTTACGGGGACGCTGGCGAGACACGCCGCTCCGTCTGGCATCATGTTTTTGTTTGTATTTATGTAATGTTCGTAATTTTATGTAATGTTCTGTTAATTTTTTGTATTTATTTTTCTAGTTAAATGTAATTACTCTTTCTTCATGTTATTTTCAATCGTTTTTGTGTTATTCTTAGTCCTTTTTTCTGTTTAACAAACTCGGCTGACACCATCAACGTCAAGTTAACGTTATAACCAGCTTCCATTGGGCTGATGAGCGCCTTGGCTAGCCTGCCTTATGTCTCTGAAGTCCCTCATCCATCCGTGACGATGCACATCCAATGTCTGGACGGAGGGATTGCTCAGCAAGGGGGCCTAACGTCAATCTGCAAGAGATCTGCAGCTGCCACGACCACCGAGCTGCCATGCTAGCATCTACCGGTGCCTGGAGTCTGGATTGAGTGCTAAGAAACTCTGATGACAGCGTCAACCATGAAACAACAAACGGTCACTGTCTAGGACCAGCGAGCTGACAATCAGCAGGGTCGGCCATCACAAATTCGGACTGTCTTGTCCTCCCAGTGCTCTCCAGACTGCCAGTGAATTCTCCGGGTTGGTCAGTTATAAAGAACTTTGTTGGTGTTGCATCGTGAAGACACAGCTGTGCGCAGTTTTCACGCGGGTCATCTTTGCCCTTGGACATTTTCAGCCGTTTGGAAATTGGACTAATTTTATTTTTATTTTATTTTATTTATTAATTTGTTTGTTGTATGTCTTGTATGTCTTGGTGTCACGGGTACGCTGGCGACTACGCCGCTCCGTCCGGCATCTTTTGTGTTTGTTATTTCTTAAATGTATGTCTTGGTGTCACGGGTACGCTGGCGACTACGCCGCTCCGTCCGGCATCTATTGTCTTTGTTAGTCTGTGTCAATGACAATGTCTTATATGTGGAGCGCTTTGGGTTGCACTCTGTGCATGTTAAATGCGCTATACAAATAAATCTGACTTGACTTGACTTGACTTAGTTGACTTTACATTGTCCTATGTGGGCCTAACACTTCAGCCATTTGGAACAGAAGAACACACCAGAATAGGCCTGTTTAGTAGGCCTATAAGCAGGATTTGATGGCCGCATTCCTACACTACAAATGCAATTCAATGCGGAAGTAATCTAAGTATTCAGAATACGTTACTCAGATTGAGTAACGTAACGGAATACGTTACAAATTACATTTTTGGTAAATGTAAATGTAAATAAAAGAATGTATTCTGTATTCTGTAATGGAATACGTTTTGAAAGTAACCCTCCCAACACTGAACAATGGCGAGGTATGTGCAAACAGGCCGCACCATCGATTCCTGTCTGCATGAAGAGGTGTGTCGTTGACGTATTGATGAGCGTTCGTAGTAACCAGCCAACAGCAGCAGAATATAGCAGGCGCACACCTGATATAAGGTCGATTTTCTCCCCCTGTGCGATCTGGGTTCTCGGAAGTGGCTCCTGATGAAGTATCTTGCTTCGCCTATGTATAATCTTTGGCCGCAATGAGGTAATATCACAGACTGCCTGTCGCGGGAGCTGATAATGTCAAATTGTGCTTTTCAGTCTCATGTATATAGCCTAGAAATCTAGACGCACCCTAGCGGCAGCAAATTAAATTTGCTGCCAGGCTAGTCTAGCAACTCTCTGTTGGCTTGTGAGCTCGAAAAATTAAACTTCTATCAGGCCAATCAAATTGTGTATAGAGTCGTTAGGCGGGCTTAACATAATGATTAATGGCAGAGTTGCAACGGTTTGGCTTGAATTCCCTGCTACTTGAAAACAAATAAGATAATGTTGCTGTTGGCGAACAGTGTGACACGAGTTAAGGTTTTATTAAGTTGGCAAAAGTTTGAACTAGCCAACTAGCTACGCTGGTGGCAAACACATGGGACTCATAGCGCTGTCCTATTGCGTGCAGAGAGAATTTGAAAGACAACAGATTATTCCGCCCCTCGGACTGAGCACTGCGAACGGTTAGTGCCCAGACCCTACATTTTAATGTGGGTCTGGCTCGTCAGGCTATCATGTATATGCATTCACAGGAGAATAAGGGGAAAATGGGAGTTTTGTGTAAAAAGATGGGAGGAGAAGCATAAAATGCGACTAATTATGTATTCCCCTGTATGTACGAAAACAAAACTGCCCATGAAAGCGCACATATACAGTATTTTGCGCCTACATATTCCAGCCTTGTAAAAGCAGGTGTTAATCCAAATTGCGGTTAAATGCGTCAATAACAGAAACGTTCAAAGACAACAGAATCGCTATTCAGATCACCAGTTTTGCGTCTTTGTACTATATCAAAAGCAACCTTAACTTTAGTTGGCCTTTCAAATGTCTCACTTTCATGTCATCCACTTAAACTTTCCTACTTGCTAGATTTGACCAATCTTCCATAGCCTATGTACACAAGTAGTTTGAGTGGATCTACTGCTCTTCATTATCTTTCTGCTTGTTGACATGTATTGTATTATTTCATGATCGCTAAACGTTTGACTTCTTTTAATGTTGTGATCAGTTAACTTCATTCAACTGTGCTTGTGATTGAAGTATGTCATTCAGTTGTTTTCTGGAGAAAGGCCAATGAACTGGTGGTTTGATAAATACCACTGAAGTGTCACAGCGTACGGTTTCTGCAGGTTGGCCATGGCGCTGATAACGCTACGTTCTCAAATGTACATACATCTGGCCCTCTGTGTCTTATACTAACCATATCCTCCTTCGTTTGTTTTCAATCTGCCTCCAACGGTAAGGACTCCAAGGCTGTCAGGGGTGGCTGTTAATGCCTGAGGTTTAACTTTAAACACACCAACCCTGTAACCAATGGAGCTGCTCGGCATTAATGCTCCATTCTGAGCACCCGTCTAGTCGACATGTAAAAGCCTCCAATCGGAGTGCCGCCTTTTCAATTTGTAAGCGCAGCATGTCTGGTTTGGACAACTGGACCTTAATTAAAACTACACGGGGATCGCTGAAGGGTGGCTAATTCTGTCTAGGGCTTGTATTCTCTACTCCCACACATTCACAGTGACAGGGTTGTGTGTGTGTGTGTTTGTGTGTGTGTGTGTGTGAGTGTGTGTGTGTTAGAAAGAGAGAGAGAGAGAGAGAATTGAGAGTGTGTGTATCCTATCCGTGAGTCAGTCTGTGTGTGTGTGTGAGTGTGTGTGTGTGTGTGTGTGTGTGTGTGTATGTGAGAGAGTGTTTGGCAAGAGGGGGCTATCAAGAGCATCGGACTCTGACGAGTGGGGAGAGCAGAGAAACGGACATGTGGCAAATTCACTCAGGGGACTTATAAATTATATATCATATTGACATCAGAGGCAGTCAAACTCGGGGCTCATCACACAAAGCAAAGGTGAAGGCAAAGGGAGGCGGCGAGCCGGGTGAGGCCGGGGGGAGACCGCCAGCCTGGAATTTTAATGCCAGACAGATTTGTTTTCCCTTACGGCTGGCGCACCACATTCGCAGAGGGACTGATCAATCAGAGGTTGAGGCATAGGCCAGGTGGAGCTGCCGGCGTGACGTGCGCCCAGTTTGGGATAAGGAGTTAATTATCCAGCTGTCTAAATACACACTGCCTCCCTTTCAGCTGTGCGTGCTGATACCCATCTACCTGTGTTTCCCGATGCCTGCCAGCCTGCCCCACCTTCCTTGTCCAATATCGGCAATGGTGCACTCTCAGGATGATCTTCACCCACTGCAAACTGGCCTTGTTGTTGTCTTGTTGTCATGAAGGCAAAAAGCACAGATCTGACAAGAGGGAGTGAGATAGAAAGACAAAGTGAATGGATGAGTCAGTAGTCTTGAGAGGTGAGCAAGCGAATGAGAGGGAGATAATGGCAAAATGAGACGAAGAAAGGGAAGAAAATGGTAGTTGTTATGGACACTATCTTCCATGTAAAATATTTTGGCTGAAGTCCTAGAACAATTGTCTTCCCCACTCAGGGAGTTGTTTGTTTCAGGCTCAATGTTTTGGGCTGTTCTGCTACTCCAAGTTTTGGTTGAAATTATATTTGAGAGCCATTGTCCTACCATGTTTTTGTCTGTTTCTTTGCAGACATGCCAGGATAGTTATGACAATTGGAATTGGCATCAGTGAATAATACAGGATTGAGATGGATTTTCCCATCAGGTTTCGAACAGGATTGAGGCTTGATCTTGACTAGATGGCTCATGCCTGACAAAGACACGTGTCAATTTCTGCTACCTCAGAAGACAGAACGTGACAAGATTGTCTCCACGGCAACTAGTACACAGTTCATTCAAATACGTAATTCCATCGTTA
>NW_027468689.1:30726292-30886292 GCF_046254945.1 Alosa pseudoharengus | reverse complement strand
TTCATAATGCTGTCATGAAAGCACAAGGCTTTTATCTACCTTGCATTGCAGTGTTAACACAGAGGGGCAGTTTGTGTCTTGTGTATTACAACCAGAAACAGAACATGGCATTATTCCAGTGGGACTGTTGTGAAAATACTGTCTACCAGGTATGGTGTAGCAAATGAATTAATCCGTCCTGCTTATAAAAAACACGATGACACCTGTCAGATGAAAATGCTGTGCTTGTTTAAAGTCCGACCACCTTAACATCTGTAACAACTCTGCATGCTTTTTGATATCATGTATTTCCATGGAATATTATTTGATGCTTATTTGGGTTGCTTTTTTTCTAGATTTCAATGCCTTTTTGTATTAGACTGAGATATTTGGACATTGCTTATGAAATGCAATCTATAAGAAGCAAAATATTGAAATCACATGTTATGTACTTGTCAGTGTTTATGTTGTGTGCTAATTGCTTCAGATCTCTTGAAAGGTAGCATTTTTTTCAGTGGGGGAATTGAGAATGTTCTGGTGGGAAAAAAGAAAACAAAACAATGAGGGGACAGATGAAACCTGAAACTCCAGTCTTTCATCATCTTGTTTTTTTGTCTTGTCTGCTTTGTTCTGTAAATCAAATCTTTACTAATAAACCTGCAAAAAACTTTTCAAAAAGCTGTCATAGCCAAAAAGATAATTGTTTTGAGGTGATTTTTATTTTTCCTCCAGAATGCACAACTTCTCAGTATTTGTTTTGTTTAGTTAAAGGGACACCAGGCAAGCCTGATGCTTTTTCTCTATGAAACTCCCCCTTAGAGGTCTGCACTCCCGCAGGGACCCGCAGGTCCCGACGCAAAAGAGTGTGGTGCAGGACAACTTTTGAAAGCTCTTTGCGGGAGCGGGCGGGATGAGAGAGGTGCGTTCGCGGGTGCGGGACAAACCGATGATTCACTCCTGCACTCCCGCAAATTAAATATGTGCGTAAAATTAAATATGGAATATAGTTCAGCTGGATGTTCTGTTAGGCAGCATTAAAAAACGGGGTTTAAGCATAACTGATGGATAGCAGGCCTATAGCCTATATTGTCGTTTACCTGGGTTCAATTTGTTCCTGCTGCTCATTGTCAAAACTCAAAATCGAAAGCATGACAGAGGAAGAGGGCACCAGGCTAGGCCTACTTCAGTTGTGAGCTTACATTCAGAACCAAGAAACTGACATCTTTCTCAGGTGTGTGTGCTCCTTTCGTGAGACAGAAAGAAAAGCTGAATAGGCTATCCCTCCTGCATGCGGGCTTTAGCGGGCGGGAGCGGGACATCATGTTACAGATGCGGGCGGGAGCGGGACTAAAAATAACACATTAATGCGGGAGCGGGCGGGACAGGACAGAATATTGCGGGAGCGGGCGGGAAAAATCAGTCCCGCGCAGACCTCTCCCCCTCGCTTGTTCTGAAGCTCTTTTCCTTTTCTTTGCGTCTTCCATCAAGGGTTTTCGCTGCTTCTTCGCCGGCTCTGCCATTATACACACGTTTGCAACTATCTCTAGCGTTTCGTTAGCCTGCCTCTGTGCTGTAAACTGATCCTGCTTCGGTCGGCGGGTAGGATACACCAAACTTGCAAGTGGGATATTCTTCCTACCGGCAGTAGGGGCGGGTGAGAGAGCCTTCATTCACCCCGTAATGAGTAATTTAACCATATACCGACTTACGAAGATGATTAATTAACACGAAAACGTTGCCTGGTGTCCCTTTAAATAGGCTGATCTCACTGCTTGGATGATCACTGCATTGGCATGGTTTGTTATCATGTAACAGAATGAAAACAAACTAATGTGAATAAAATATTTGGAGGAATGAAACCTTAAGGATGTTGTTTTCAATATTATTTGTATTTTGTTGTGAACCCTCCACAAAAAAAAAAAAAAACTTGTAAAGTTAGTTGGTCGTCTTTGTAGTAGCTTTTCATGTGTGTGGTAGCGTTGTTAAGATTCTTTGTGCATAATTTTTTTTTACCAAGTGGGAGAGTTCATTGTGGTATGTTTTGACCCCATATGCAAAGCTTTTTGATCTTTTTCTGGTTTGGCCTGGCTCTTATTATGTGAACTCTCTTTTATGTTAGCAAGGCTTATTGTTTATCCACACAGCTTTTCTCTGTTGTTCAGAAATTGTGCAATCTTTCTTTAACAATGAGGTCATGATCTCATTCACTGTTCTTTAACCTGGTTTTGATTAGTAAAAAGTGCATGAAGATAGGCTACTATACATGCATTTTTATGTGTCAGGTATTGAAGATGCTTTCCAGCCATTAATTATGAATATGAAATATTATTAAAAAAATCCCTTCATGGTCTTGAAACGGCTTGTATGCATCTCTACTCCCTCTACATCATCTTCGATGTGGGGAGCTAATTGACAATGGACCTTTCCAACTTTTTTACTGTTGCTAAGGTCCCACAAGCTTTGGCAGTAAGGTTAAACTTAACGTATAGAAAGAACCAGAGAACCAATGTTTATGGAAGCCTATGAAGGGACAGGGTGTACCACTGACAGGGCATTGACTTAAGGCTTACAATAAGAACCGACGCAGCCAGGCAGACATTACCACACAAATCACATAGTCTGTGGAAATCACATATCCTGAGACTAGGCCACCTCATTGAAGGAATAAGTTAGTGCCAGAGTGCTGTTAGTCTTTATTTCAGTGAACAGCTCATAGATCAGCAGCAGCAAGGACCACTTCAGTTTCAATGAATCCTTTTAACTAATTCTGCTGTAGTTGTTAGCTATAATTATTGCCCTCTGCCATATCTATGTTGCCTATACACCACCAGAGCTACTGAATTTTTTTGGGGAAAAAAAGTTCAGCTTAGAAAATCAGACAGTCTGATTTGTTATTATTCTATTAAGGTAAAATTAAAGAGTAATAACTCTGGAGTAAAAACAACCTAGGGGTCTATTTCCGGTAGTAAAGTTTTGTTTGTTTGAGAGCAAAATTATCTTAATTGGTGGCATTTTGAGGAAGACCGTTTATTTGCATTATCACTGAATGGGCTTACAGTGATGCTAACCAGAAAAGGTGCCACGTCGCTATTTTAAAATCACTAACAATACTCAAAATATAAATACACTTCTGTGGTAGTGTGGTGAGGGTTCTAACAGACAAACCTTGTAAACTTTGAAAGTGTACAGAGAGGAACAAGACCTGTATCTGTAGGAAGACAATTCCATTGATTCCTGCTCCGGTATCGTCAAATTAGCGGTCGTGTTCGATCTGGCTGAATCTTTCAATACAAACATACCTTATGTTTAGCCAGAACTGCGCAGTGCTGATTCAATCGAACGCACCCACTGATTTGGCGAACACCAGAAAGCCATGGCATTTTCGGTAGCATTTCCTAGGGTTAGGGTTAGGGTTAGTAAGGGTACATGAATTATCATGAATTCATGCTTGAATTAATTCATGATTTATGTATTACTTCATTCCTTAATATCTCACGAATCATCAGGAATTTACATGAATTCATAGTCTGTCTGTCATTCATACATGAACAGCACATCACCTTAACGCAGTAGGTACAGTGGGCATTATGATTTGAATAATGATTATGATAATTATGAATTATGATTTATGATCATTATGAATTATGATTTATGGTTATTTATTTTTCTGCCCAAAATGTGGTCATTACTGCTAAACATGTATTTATTCACCACTTTAGTTTTAGACATGATGAACTCATGAGAAATGAACTTTCAATTCATGTAATTAAGAATCTACTCAAGAAAAGTGGTAACTCTCCACCATGTGCCCAATATGATGTTTTACAGATTGTTGAATAATTTTCTATTGACATGTCAACGTCGCAACGTTACCCCACCGGCCAAAATAACGTTGTCCTAAAGTCAGTGAACAATGTCACACCAACGTCTGCTATGTCGTTGGGCCAATGTAGGCTTGCTATCTGGGATATTTACTGCTTATTTCACTCATCATATACAGTATCATGGAAGAGAAACGGTTTATCCTGGAGAAAGTTAGGAGAGAAGAGGCAGGTGCAGAACACCTACTGTAGTAGGCAATCTGATTTGATACTAATGGTTCTGTGTACCCTATAAAACTGTGTGCAGGTAAGTCATGCCTTGAAATAATATAGCCTATGTGTTGAACATTTTAATCTCACTCCAAGCTGAACTCAAAATGTGTCAGTCCTGACCAAGGTTGGTGTGAGCAACCTTGAATCTCTCTCACTCCATCTTTTTTTCTGAATGTCATTTATTTTACAAATCCTCATCTGTCACCGGCCTTTATGCTAACTTTTAGAGTCCTCTTTGTGTCTACTTTCATGGACACGGTTTAGAAATGTATCAACCGCGTGGTGAAAGTTACAGTACAGGGGCCATGGTTTTAATCTCTTCCTGTCTCTTTTGAAATGAACTGTGCCCTTTATATTGTTATGAACCTGGAAAATGTGTCTTGCAAAGTGACAGCAGATAGCAGTCTCATGTTTAATACTGATTCAAGGGACAGGTCAAGGACGATAAGTCAAGGTGTAGCATCATGTTTTTTCCAACAGTACATTTGTTTTTCATTTATGAAAGCTTTGGACACTGTTTTTACATAGTAAATGTACAGTATGTGGGTGGACTCTGTCATCATGAGCATTTATTACCATTGGCCATGGATGTACATTTCAATAGTCTTTCATTTCAAAAGCAGAACTGCAACACTTATTTGTTAAAAAAAATGATTTTAGGCTACTGCTTGTCCATCCAAAGGAGAAGGTTGAGTTCAGGTTAATTTGTTTATTATGTCTGGGTAAATGACAGCTAGGGGTTGCACATGACATGAATGACTCTCTTTGAGTGGGCTGTGATGAAATGATGCCATTGTTTTGCCTGCTCTATGCCAAGATTTGTGTTTCTCGGTGAGAGCATTGATGTCTAAATCATCTCTCTTGCTAATACAATCACAAAGAACCGATTGTAATTGCATATCCGCGGCATCCCCATCACACATTAAATCCTTATGATATTTTCAAAATGACACACACGATTATCAATTAATCATTCTCCATTCACAATGATCCCCCTGTACTGCAGCAGAGGAGAAATCAAATTAAGTATGTATTCACAAAGAAGATGTCTCTGCCTGTCTCTCTCTCTTTCACTCTGTCTGTCTCACCCACCCATTTAACCTTAGCAATGGTTCCCTGACAGAGACTGACTGGGACATAGATTTGGCTGGGCTACGGCTGGGATCTGGCTCAGTTCTGATTGTCTTGTGCCAGACCTTCCCCAGTCTTGAACAAGCCCTTACCTGAACTGTCTGGCACTCCAACCCCAAAGAGATGGGGCTTTTTTCCTAGAGACGAAGAGCATAATGTAAAGCACACAACCTGCAGGCATTCTCTCTGACTGGATGAGAATAAAATGTGCCATGTGCGCTTTTAAACAGGTGTCCGGAGACAGAGAGATCTTTGCAGGAGCGGCATCGTGGCATTGTGATGTACGAGGCACCGGGCCAAGGATCCGAGTTACACTATAATCACTTTCCACCCTGCCAAAAAGCAAATCTGGCATGGTCTGTGATCATATGACTTTTTTTCCTCCTCCAAATTAGATTATGAAAAGAAAATGACGAATCATCATAATTACTGAATGGGAAGGAAATTAGATGCAAATTAGTGTGTTTGCAGTGCCTTTGTGAATTTTTGTTACTGAGTAATAATTTGGATGTGGATATTCAATTGTTGAGACAGGTTTGGGTGAGTGGCAGAACTCTCATATGTGTGCAAACTCTGGCTGATATACACAGAGAGAGAGTATTTGTACTCAAGTGTCATTGGAACTAGTTTGCTCCTCTGTTCATGAGTTCACCACAGGTAAAACATTGAACAGGGAGAGTGTCCACAGTGCACAGTGGAAGCACTGCTTTCCAAACACCTTGCTGTGTGCCAGAACTTTCCCAAAGAGAACCTTGCCACTCCATAATGCGGTAACACTTTACGGTAAGGGTACATGAGTTGACATGAGTTCATAGTCTCTCAATCATGACCTCATGCATGAACTCATAGCTAAAGAAATTTAGCAAAAATCAATGTATAAACCTCAGTTAATATTGGGGAAGTTACGGTAATGCAGAAAACCAAATTTCAAAGGGTTCACATTTTTCTTTCCACTGTATGACAAGGCCTCCCTTACAGGCACCACAAAGTATGTTTCTTCCCTGGCCCTTTAAGGAACCAGAATAATAATATTCGTGCTTGACAGAGATCATTGCCTGAGCATTTGCAAAGAGGGGAAACAGGTGTTGTTGAATGACGTCAATACAGATTTCTGAGTTTTGCTGATGGACTAGTGAATGAGCTGTGGAAAATCATGAGTGCCCTGAAATGGCTTCTGGGTAATCATCTGGGCAGGGGCTCTGTCTCTGAGATGCACCTTCATGGGGTACAGTGAAGCCCCACTTTGTCCTCCACACACATACATTCACACACACACACCATCAAAGAAAAACATACACATACAGATACACACAAACACACACACACACACACACACACACACACCATGCCCTGGTTTGAACTTTGACAGCCCGCAGTGTTCCGTTTCACCCTGACAGCTCCACTGCCAAACTGTCAGAATCTCGTTAGCGGTCTGCTGATGCTGGGGCCTTTGCCGTTCCTTCGCCATGCCTCTCAGCGGCAGACCTTGAATGGAGTGCCTGGCGGAGACTAAACACTCTCGGCGTTTGCTGGTCCCCCACCTCCTCCCCTCCCTCTCCCCTTCTGTGTCTGCTATGCTGCGCCACTGCCACTTCAGATCCACTGATTTGCATTTGTCCTTGTTGCTGGCAGTCTCCCAGCCAAGAGCTAGCTGAGGGGAGGAGGAGAGAGAAAAAAAGAAGAAAAAAAACAGGAGGAGAAAAAAAAAAAAAAATATCCTGACAGCTGTGATTGCCTCTGACAGGTTCTCGACAGCCCACCTTCCATCCCTGACGCTCTTCGTTTATAGCCCGGACCGCCCCCGTCGCTTGCCGTGGTGAGAATGGGCCTTGCCAAAGCCGTCTGCTCGCGCCGTCTGAGCCATGCTTCATTGCCCTGGCAACGCCATGGCATCACCCTGGAACTGGCGAGAGCCCGCGAAGCAGTCAGCTTGGCAAGCAAGCGGAGCAGTTTGTCGCCACTTTTATGCTCCAGCCCCAGCTGCTAGCTTGGCCAAAGACCTCAAGCTTTGTGTGAGATCATGGTGACGACATGGTGATGTGTAAGACTCTTCACCCCCACCCCCACCCACTCTCTCTTAGCCCCCATCTCCCCTTAGCCAGTCAGGCCTCAACAAACCTGCTCTCCTCTCCAAACACGAGTGCCGCTGTGCCACTGTGCGGTGCTGTATTCATCTGGCTTTTTTATTTTAGATTTGATGATACAGATCACAATCACTGTTTACAAGTGTGCAGGGGAAAGAATTCTGAGTGGAGGCAGCCATGGGTCAAAAGCCTATTTCTGCCCGCAATACCCTGCCTCGCAGACCCTTCCTCAGCCTCATCAGTCAGGCTCCTCGATGGCGCTATATTCAGGGTCCTCTGCCCTTTCCCTGCCATTGACATTAGCCAGCTGGTTTTAGCTGATAATAGTCTGTATTCATTGGAAATGAGATTGATTGACGAAAATAACAAACTTACAAGTAACAGGAAGACCAGGACTTGCTTGTCATTTCAGGGTCACTTTCCTGTTCAGAGAAATGGCAGTGGATTGGAAGGGAGTGATCACTGTATCCACCTAGTATTTACACTGAGGAAGGCCAATGACCGCCACCAATCCATATTTACAACATTTAATGATTTTTTTTTTCTGGCTGAATGTTGCCAGTGACAGGTATATGTGATTTCCTGCCATAAATGTCCTAATGATGACATGTTAAGCCTTTATCAGAGGCAGTGCCTTAATTTTGAACCAGCTTGTGGATTTGACACCAAGCAAAGAGTCGAGTTTGGGTGGCAGTAGAGCAGTCATCTTCTCTTTGAACGCTAGTTGCTGGGCAACAGGTAATACAACAAAAAAGAAGGGGAAAAAAGAAGGAAAAAAATACTTGTCACATGAATGGTGTGAGTAAGTGTTAATGTAATTATCATAACTGCTTAATGGTTGTACTACTGCCAGTACTATTTACATCTGTAGACAATTTGTGTCAGACATTTATTTTTGCCATCTTTAATGCTTTTTATGTGATGTTGAAAATGTGTTTACTACTGATATTAGACATTGTAGTAGTTCCGGCTGTATAGGAGTACTATAGAGAGAGGTATGTAGCCAGGTGAAACAAGAGATATGATATAGCCGACATGACAATAACAAACAGTACAGTACATGGCAAATCTACTTTCATCGGCATATCTTAAGTTGTTGTTGTTTTGTTTAACAACATAACACAGCAAGGGTGACTAGTGTGACCTCTAATGTGACTTACATGTAGTGCACCTAATTCTGTCACTAATATTTTAAGAGGATACACCAAGGGAATGGCCAGCATATTCATTTTCCCTCAGATGTTGATCTTGTTATGTTATGCACCTAATGTGATATCAATTATGTTCTGCCTAATACAATTTGACTAATTTTGTTCTTGATACCTTGTAAAATGTTAAGACAGTACCATGTCATAGAGTGTAGTCTGCAAGGTAATCAATGCAGTAGTATATAGCATATTAAAAACACATCAACTCTTCTCCTGCCTAGTTCATGCAACTATGGTATGTGTGCTTTTGTGTTTTTAGTGTCATCTCATTTCACTGCGTTTTGGAGGCGTTTCAAACCGCCAAACCACCATTAGTCTGGTTAAACATTGACTCATGAATTCCCACCACCCTCCGTCAGGCAAGAGAAAAGATGGTTGCTATTGTTGATAGTTTTTTTCTCTAAGCCTTTTTCCCTTCCCTCCAGCCCCTGGCCACCCCCACGAGGAGCGAGTAATAATGAAGAGCGCATGGCCGCCCTCCGTCCTCCTCTGTCATTATCGTATTGCGCAGAGACACGCAGCCCCCAGATCTCACCCCTCGCCACAGCCCACCTATTTCTCACACCTAACGTCATTAACAGGGTCCTGCTTTAGAGGCGTGTGAAGCACTTAATGAGCTGGCCTTGTGTCTGCTGAGGAGCGCAACTGGGGGATTTTTTTTTTTTTGGGGGAAGGATGTTTGTTGTTATTAGTTTATTTATTTATTTGTTTATTTATTTGTTTGTCCTTATTAGTGTGATTTTGCTTTTGTTTGTTGTGCTATTACATGTCAAAAAATACTTTTTTGTTTGGACATCAATGTCATCCTCTGCACATTGAGAATATTTTCACACACATATTTACAGATATACACACATGCAATAACACAAACACACACACACACACACACACACACACACTTGTATATACAAACCATGCTCTCATTAAAAGGGCATGCAAGTCATCTTGCTGTCATCTCACCTGGACTCTTTTCCCATGGTGTACCTACACTATTCCTTTGTCCCCTTGGTGTCCTCAGTCTGCTAGTCAGCCCACTTGTCAGGACTCCGCCTCAGAGGTCACTCCCCACATAGTTTTGATTTGGCATGTCAGAGTGAATGGATCACTTCCTGAGACACTGGGAAATTGAGGCCATTATTTTGCATAACACACTGAAGGACATTTCAATTTATCTGCAGATAACGCATGTGCTGAATATTGCGAGTAGGTGGGGATATGAAATAAGGGAAGAAGTCCAACTGCTTCCTACTGCTTGACTTTCCGATATGTACGTTTTTCTTTTCAGAATCATAAAAAAGAAACACTCACTGTGTAGTTTGAGCTACATTGTGATTTTTCAAATATTAAAGATAAGTGTTTTTGTATTGTGATGGCTATCACAAATATTCTCCAGATGGATCTGACATATATAGTATATAAATTGTAATATATGTTTGTTTTATTTTCCACAATTATTATACTATATCTCTTGTTATTTCATTGTTACTGTGTAATCTCGGCTTCACTGAAAATGAGGACCCTCAATGAACCTCCGAGAATAAATAAAGATTGAATGAATGAATGAATGATATATATAGTAATACATATATATGGTTCTTCCGGGCCTTATTCTCAGGAACTAATGTCAACAAACATTTGTGAGATGTTAACTATTAAGAAGCCTCCAAAGATACTATCTTATAATTGCACAACACAGCGGCATGGTAAGCAAGGGGAAGTTAGCAAGAATTACTTTGCTGCAACTAACTCTGCATGTGTGCCACAATGAAATGAGGTAGGACTCATGTGTGTGTGTGATATGTGTGTGTGTGTGTGTGACAGAGAGAGAGAGAGAGAGAGAGAGCATGCACATGCCACACTCCCCATGGGTGAAGCAGTGTTCAGTGTGTGTCACAGTTAAAGTGTTTAGCTGAAGACAGTGTCATATTTAATACAGCCTCTGTTGATAGTTTACATGGTTAATTGAGGAGAGAGCTTTTCTTTGAGTGTGCTATTTTCACCTGACCACAGTTCTTTGTTGTCTTTTTAACTACACAGATTGAAAATATTTAAATATTTTCAGCGTAGAAGTGTCAAAAAATTTAAAGTTTAAGAACACTTTGACTCATGCACTTTCATGAGCAACTGAAAAGTCGTTAAGGTATAAATAGTAGTCTAAAATGTTGAAGTTTTCAAAGAGACAGCGTTGACAATGTATCAGGCATGGACCAAGTTAGAGAAAACCTATCTCAAGCTCTCTGTCTTCTCAGCTATGACAGGGCATTACAGCTTGAGGTAGTTAGAAAAATTACCTTATTAGGAGATATGTGTGAGTGATTTTCTCTCTAAGGACATCTGTAACAGCCTTTGGGCCCTATCTTGGTGATCTGAGACGCCTGGTCAGAGGCACAAAGTTTAAAGACATTTAAGGCATGTCCAGTCCACATTCGCTAATTTAATGGCGTGATTTTGTGATCAAATGCTGGGGTTGTTCTTGTGTATTAGTCGTGGGTGTCTTTTGGGTGTAACATCCTTTAAACCAATGAGAATGACATCTGTCATTCCCTTTAAGAGTCAGCAGCGCAACATCAAACAGCCCATCGGTATTTTGACAGTCAACGCATCTGAAGAAATCTGCTTGCACAATCCACTAGTAAGCTACTTGCTTAACTAAAACCTGTGTATGAGTATAGAGTACAGAGTATAACCTACATGCCTTCTGCACTCGCCTATTATTTGAACTCATATCCTAAGGATATTTATCCTGCAGAGGAGTTGTTTGGGACTGGTTGCTAAGGGCTACTTACAACTTGTGACTTGTGACGTGTGTCCTCCTCTGTGCTTTATATGCGCCTTTCACTATAGACAAGGTTTTTCTTGGTCAGTGGTCTAATGATTTTTAGAGGGTGTAAGACAGCGGTTTTTGGATCATGCACCAGACCAGACCTTATGTCGTTAATTTGCCACACCCTGGGCGTAAGGTTTAATAAAAGTGGAGCGCGTGGTGAAAAAATCATCACTGACGGGGTGTACGATATGAATATGACTTGTGTCGCGCTTCGCACCACGCTGCGCTTGATGCACGATAGGGCCCTTTGTTTTAATTTGAAACTTTTCATTTATTAATATTGATGGTAAGTATAGACAGTAGTTGGCAGCAAAAGCATAATAACTTTCTAACATATGGCCAAGTTGAACCTATCCCTTTGGAATTAATATGATCTGCATGTTGCCATCCCCATGTGTATTCTGCAATCCCAGCAGACCGAATCACGTGCCATGAGCAACTGCAAGCTCTATCCCGCTACATTGACCCCTGAGCATCTGCAACTGCAAGCTCTATCCCGCTGCATTGACCCACGAGCATCTGCAACTGCAAGCTCTATTCCCCTGCACTGACCCCCGAGCATCTGCAACTGCAAGCTCTATTCCCCTCACTGACCCTGAGCATTTGCAACTGCAAGCTCTATTCCCCTCACTGACCCTGAGCATTTGCAACTGCAAGCTCTATTCCCCTGCACTGACCCTGAGCATTTGCAACTGCAAGCTCTATTCCCCTGAATGCCACAATCTGTCTGATCAGGCTCTCTAAACTCTTGACTGTCTTCTTTCTCCCATTGAATTGTGTCCTGCGTGGTCCTGGTCATGGGTCCTACGTACTAAAAGCACTTTTTGGGGTGTATGACGGGATCCTGCATGACTCCTGCCTGCGCAATTGACTCTTGCACGATCCCATAAAACACTTCAGGACCCTGGCCAGAGACCTCACCAAACACGCTTTTCTATCACATTTCTTAATGCAAATTTCGGATTGTGAACTAGTAAAACAGTCTTGAACTAGAAAAAAATACCTTACTGAATTCCCCTGAATGTCCATCTGTTTCTGTTTACTGCAATCTTCAGAGAAATATCACTTGTGTAGAATAACTAATGTCAGTTACTGACAGCAGTATATTCAGCGGCCTGCTTAAATATACACTTAAACAAGGACTTTGAACAGATGGGTTTTATCCAAAGCAATTTAATATAGAGCAAAGGCAAAACATTTTTAAACTTTTCTAAGAAAGAGAGAGAAGATTTGCTCCTTTAGCAGAAACTACTGTACACTGTGCCAAAAAAAAGTTCTCCCTTTCCGGACATGGTTTAACTCTGTGTTCCTTGAACAAACAACATCCACTGCTGCCAAAAAGGCTCTCTGAAGGAAAAGAGCAATAGTTCAATAGTTAATGATTGAGATGCAGGCCCTAGCATTTACTCTGTTGCTGATAGTGGTTGTGGATGTCTCACTACAACACTTGGTGTAGACCAAATTTTGTCTTCTGCAGTACCTGGGTATGAGAACCTCTGAGAAGCACCTATAGGACCTCTACTCCATAAATATGTCCTTGCCTTTTAATGAAAGTAATACCAGTCTACTTGGATTCTGAGCATAAGATCATCATAATTGATGCATTATGGAGATTAACATGGCATCCATCTTGTCTTTATCAAATAAAAGTATTTGCATTCAAAGGACTAATGCCACATGGTACAAGAGGAATGACTAGTACCAAATATTGACAGCAAATGATGATTTAAAGAAAGTTTGTTTGTTTTCTTTCCCTGCTGGACTATTGTCTTTTGTTTAAAGCCATCAATGTCCATATTGTCATGTCAAGATTGCACACACACCCATCTGCGTACACTGGGAGAGACATAGGCCCTAATATGGGGTTAGTGACAGACTGTGCTAGCTGACCCCTTCAGATGGCTTTTTAATTTGTTCACACTGTGCCTTGATGTCCCCTTCTCACCCCCTTCTGTCTTATCACAGCACAGGAGACCTCAACAAGGGAGGGCCTTCTGGAAAATTCTGGTTTCAAGGTCACTTTGATTTGTAGTAGAAGTTTCTCTCTTCCTTTTTCTCTCCTATCATCACTTGGTCTCTCTCTTTTGTCCTCCTGACTTGACCCTTATAGCTAGAAGTCACAGTGAGAGTGCTGTGTCCAGGCTTATGTATTGTCTGCGAGTTTGTGCGTGTGTGTGTGTGTGTGTGTGTGTCTAAGTGTGTTTGCATGCGTTTATATGTGTGTGTGTGTGTGTGTGTGTGTGTGTGTGTGTGTGTGTGTGTGTGTGTGTGTGTGTGTGTATGTGTCTGTGCCTGTACGTGCTTGTGTGTGCACAGAATTTCTCGCCTGGTGCTGCCACAGCAGCCCTGAATTAATCAAGTGAGGAGCAGAGGTGAGAGTGCCCCGTGGGGCTGGACTGGCGGAGAACAAATGTTGTCTCGCATCTGCAAAAACCAGCAGGATGGCAAACGCCAAGCACCAGAGAGGACTTATCTCCACTGACCACAGCCTGTGACTCAGCACTGGGCATGTGTCCTAACAAACAGGAAATATAACATGAATTAGACTTGATGAGAGACGGACACAGACAGATAGAGACTCAAAGACAGCTGTTTTATACTTGGAGATACAGCAAGAGTGACAAATGGATAAACAGAGGGGAGACAGATGGATACAAATTGAAAAAAATAACACACAAACACACACACAATATCAGGTATATAGGAATAGTGGACTGTGCGTTTCCATGGTGACCCTGAACCTCTCTTTTATACACACACACGCCTGATTCATTGTGTAAATGGCTGAAATGTCAATCTGAAGTGGTAAACATTGAGAGTAAAATGTCCCGGAATAACAACCTGCCATTTTGATGAAATTGCGGCGCCGTCTCATCCTCGTCTTGGACACGGATATCGGCCATCTTGGGGAGAGTGGCAGTGCTCGTCCGGAGGTTCTGCAGGCAACATGGCTTGTTAAATACCTTAATGCATTGTTTGTGGGGGTCAGAACTGCCTTGGAGACCCTGTGTGGTATTTTGTCAAATGTGTTCTGTCAAACACAAATAAGTCTAGGCACCACAGCACAGCAGAGGAGAGAATTGAGGGTGGATGAAGGGAGAGAGAGAGAGAGATGGGAGTGAGAGACAGAGACAAGTAATAGAGAAGAGAAATGGAGTGAGAAACAGAGAAGAGAGAGAGAGTGTTAAAAACAGGAGGGACACGTTATCTCTGTTAGTGGCAGGAGGGAAGCATGCTGGAGACATTTCTCTGAAGTAATGGCTTTGTCAGTTATGCCATTGAGTCTGACTGTGTGAGACAGTGGAGCAGGGATAACAGCACTGGCCACTTTATCATTACAATTCAGCACCGCTGACCTCAATATGAGAACCCAGCGTGACACACACACACACACAACCGAATTCACACCGGACCCCAACTTCGACACTTCACACAGCGCCAAGAAGATTAAAAGAAGAGAGAGAGAAAGGTGGATAGGAAAGAGAGAGGTGGAAGGAAGTGAGTGGTTGCTTTGGTATAGAAAAATAGCAGTAAAAACATGAATGGGAAAAGCTAACCAGGCTCCATGAAGTGAACATATGAAAACTTTCTGTTTGCAGCTAAACACCAGTCAGATTCCCTGGTACTATGGTGCAGTTGAAACATGGATATTTATGACATATATGACATATTTTAGGCACAAAAATATCACACAAGCTTCACCAAAATACCTCACACACTAAATACACCATAGCAACAGTGAACATTGAATGCGTTCTAACAAAAAATAACAACATTCTGTATACAGTCTCTACCTATTTGGGGTTTAATAGCCAATGCATCTTTTATATTCCCTTCTATCGACCACATTGCTTCCAAGCTTTTACTATTTCTCTAGAAAGCCTGGAGACAGAGGGAGAAAAACAGGACCTAAAGTAGGTTAGGCCATCCGTCTTCACCTGACAAAGTCATCCAGGGCTGGTGCCCAGTGATAGCACATCTCTTCGTCTCTTCACATTACAGCTGTCTCAGCCTGATAGAGCAAAATAAAATCACTGTAATAAACCATATTTATGCATCAGCCACATAAATAAATTTGAAGAAATGTAATAGCTGAATAGCTGTGCTACATACCAGGGGTTCTATGCTTTAGCTCAGAAACAGAGTAGGTTGCAAATAGGAAATTAATCATTCTTTTCTCTTTTTTTAAATCTAAATGTGTTGACATGACACCTTTTTTTAGTTTATCAAGGGCAGCATGTCCCTGGGTTTTCTAGCAGGGGTGAGTTGCCCTGTGAATTGAACTTAAAGCAGCATTTACAGATGTCGGAGAGACTGAACGGGTGGGACACATGAACACCCAAGGTGTTGGACGAATGTGCAAACCGAGGGGGGAAAAAATGCAAGGACACTTCAGAGGGGAGAAATTCAGCATTTTATTTCACCCCATTTAGCCTCCCTTGACTTTCTTCACAGTGTAAATCCATGGACCTCAATCAAGCATATACAAACACCTTCCATGGCACATTTCTTATAAGGTGTCACATACAGTGTACCCGTTATACAGTATGCCTTTTTAGAGTGTGGCACATGCCCCAAGTATAGTACATAGTGCTTCTGTTCCTTGAGGATACAAATCATGCCACTATCAACACTATTTGAAGAATCATCTTGGTAGGTTCGTAATGTTTATCTGGGATGTTAGCTAGGTTATCCTTAATCTTTGCTAATGAATACAAGGCAGATATTTGTAAATCCCTCAGGAAATCACAAACAGATCAGGAGTTACAATCTAACAACATGAAATGGACTTCTGAACATCTCCAGGTCTTTCTGCACTTGGTTTGATAGCTGTTCTTATATTAGATGTGCACATTTTAATCAATGCCTGAAGCACATTCATGTATTTCGTTCCACCCCCTCTTATATTTATACGTGATTTTAATCTCTCATCTATAATAGATGTTGAGGGCAAGGACTTCGGCCACAAGGTTGGGAGATAAAAGAGTCAAGGCTTCCTTTAAACCTGCCTTGGCCTGGTATGAAAAAAGACATTTGGGGGAGCATCAAAGGGGTACAGTATCTTATTTACTATATTGGTGTTTCAGCCTTACCTGAGAAGTGAAAACTTCAAAGTTTGGAGATTAACATTTAAAAGATGACTGGGAAGGATCAAACGCATCCTACTGAAGTCATGTCATAAACTGCTGAATCAGGGAAAATAAAAGTGCATATTGCTCAATTATGATCAATAATGGAATGTGATATGGAATGCATCAAGCAACATTCACATATCCTCCCAGCACTGTGCATTGGTCCCTCCAAAAACATAGTGGGAAAGCAAAACAGGAGTTAGAAAGTTTACTTTTTGGCTGAGAGTTATTGCTGGGCACTTGCTCAAAGTTTAGAGAATCAATAAAGTTTGACTCAAAACTATGGCCATGCTTTAGGCAACCCAATCCAAATGACGACGGGGTTATAAAGGTGGCTGATTCAACCATCTGCATGGATCTGCCAAAATATTCTGTTAACTCTATCCATCTCTCTCTGCCCTTCTCTCTCTCTCTCTATCTCTCTCACTATCTCTCTCTCAATCTCTCTCTCTCTCTCTTTCTCAGATTTCACCCTCAAGGTCAGTGTTCCATATTCATGCCAGGGGCTGTGTGTGTGAAGCACAGTGCTACTGCGCTTCTCTTAGAGAGTCCTTCAGCCCGCACGCAGGAAATATAGAAATCATCATTTAGCAAATACAAACCCCTCCCCTCCCTACAGGACATTTACACCACCCGCCTCACCCGCAAAGCACTAATGATTGTCAAGGACACAACCCACCCTGCACACAAACTGTTCAGCCTCCTGCCCTCTGGAAAGAGGTACAGGAGCTTCCGCTCCCGCACAACCAGACTTGCAAGTAGCTTCATCCACCAAGCAATCAGGATGCTGAACACTCTACCCACTCTCCCATCACTGACAGCCCCCCCACCCACCAGCCAGCCAGGAACCTAGGACCATAGGATCCTGTCTACCCTAACCCCCAACACCCCCCACAGGACCACTCTGTGGAACTGCACTGTGACTGCGCAGCCTAACGTGTTGCTGCTTCATATCAAGCCTGATATACTTGAAATGACTGCATATCAATGTAAATATACAGCACACACAAGCACAAGTTTAAACTTCATGTAAATGTTATCATTGTTATTTATCACTCTGCCACAATGCTGCTGCTACTACTACTCTGTCAGAAGGTTACGCTAGGACTATGTAAATATACAACACAACTACCTCTATTTTTTTGATATATGTTCTATATTTCTATATTTTGATATATGTTCTATATTTCAGTCTCGCACTTTAATGTCTGTATGTGGTATGTCTGTATATTTTAATTTTTTATTGTCTATGGCTATGTCTATGTCTAAAGTATGTTTATGTCTGTATTTAAAGTATGTCTATGTCTGCATGGGAAAATAAGAAACGAAATTTCAATTCTTTGTATGTATACCAGTGCATGTAAAGAAATTGACAATAAAGCCGACTTGACTTGACTTGACAAATCTTCACATTAGTTGCCGCTTCAGCCACGAATGATGACAAATCATAGCAGTGTCGTCCTTCAGCTCCGCTGCACTGAAACCCCCGTCGGATGAATTATTTAAGCACATCCTGGGGCGAACTCTGCGCACCGCAGTGCCTTACAAATGTACGCGTGCAGCGCCATACAGACATGTGCGTGTGTGTGATACTGACCTGATTCAGATGATCAATCGCCCATCCTCTGGACTCTCCTGACCGTGTCGTCCTCTTTACACGGTGCAAGGCTATGATTACCCTGAACTAAGGTGACAACAAACTCTTAAAGACAATTTCATTTCATTCTGGCACATCCATCTTTTATATACCTGTTTTGCATGAACCTGCTTCGTTTTGTTTATTTGTTAGATTTACCCCATCCCCTCCACACACACACACACAGACACACACACACACCTGCATTACTATACCACTGGATCACGTCAGAGTGAGGTACAGGGGAAATGAATATCCCTTTCTTGATAAGGTCACTTTTTCATCCTACATTTGCCAAACGTGTGTGCAAGGGCAAGTATTCTGGGCTCATCGTTTGTCTTCCTCTGCCGACTAATGAAACCATGCATGTGAGAAACATAATTCCCAAGCGTTCATACTCTGAGAATAAAAATTCCATAAAAATATAATTTGCCATGAAAATGATCTGTGACATTATTCTGTATTTGATATAGTACTTTTGATTGTTGTTATTGTTGTACTGCTGGTGTATATCTGAGTTCCTGTGCAGCAATTTTGGCTAGAGAAGGCCTGCCTGTCCTTGGCCTGCCAGTGTCAGATGGAGCCTGCTGGACTAAATTAAATGCTTCACTTGTCGTAGAACAGCAGCTGTCTGCTACAGTTGCAGCTGATCGTTAATGCTCCACACGAATGCCAAAAATGGAAAAATACTGACTTGACAAACGCTGGTGCTGTTTGACACTGTTGTGCAGTGCTTTTGAAGTTCCGACTATCTGTCAGGGGAGAGGGGGGCACCTCTGAAGTGATTTTTACCGTGAACTGCAAAGTGAAATTGAGGAACAATGCGTTATGGAAGCATTTTGGATGTGTGCCTCTTTGAACTTTCCATCTCAAAAGATATTGCTGATATTGCAGTGTCTCCCTTTACCTCCCTAGTGTGTGTGTGTTTGTGCAGGTGTGTGTGTGTGTATGTGTGTGTGCGCGCGCATACAAGAGTGTGTGGGTCTACTGCATGTTTGTTAGTTGTTCTTCTAACACAGTGTTTTTCAACCACTGTGCCGCGGCACACTAGTGTGCCGTGAGAGATCATCAGGTGTGCCGCAGAAAATTACCCAAATGTCACTCACTCAGGGGCGTAGATTTGCGTGGGGACGTGTCCACACCAATGTCAGATTACGACTGAAATGTCCCCACCAATATTCAGGTTGAAGTGGGGGGGAAAGCGCTCACATGCGCTACAAAGAGTTAAATACTTTCTCACTTTGCTGCGGATCATCTCGTACAGATCGTGTAATGTGCAGTAGCCTATAAGGGTAAATCGCGCTGATTTGAAGTTACCTATAATAACTACCAGTGAGCCGCAGGAGACGCTGCGCTTCAGCTTCACTTCACTACAAGGCATATGAAGTGCGTCCAAATTCATCCATTCTTCTCTGTTGAACTCCTCGAGTAGGCTACTCATCACACATGTGTCACATGAAAGAGCCTTTTCTCAGCTTTTAAACGGTGCTATAGCCACTATTTGCTGTGATAAACAGTTCGCGAGAAAAATTCACTTCAAGAGATTTAATAATTATTCTCTGTGCCCATCTCCACATTCATTCGTCTCGGTGGAATATCGTAGGCCTACATACTCTTCACACAACACATGACAACCCATATAGCAGAATAAACAGCAGACCTTACCGAACACAAAGGTGTAAAGCATTCCCGTGTATAGTTAGCTGTTCCAGAGTAATCCGGTTTTGAAATAAATTGTAGAAAAATTCAACATGGTCTTTCGGCTTTAAGCATTTCTTAAAACTGAGCTGTGCTTACATTGCCTAGATATCTG
This sequence comes from Alosa pseudoharengus, assembly GCF_046254945.1. NCBI lineage: Eukaryota > Metazoa > Chordata > Actinopteri > Clupeiformes > Clupeidae > Alosa > Alosa pseudoharengus. Next base: position 30,866,388 of record NW_027468689.1, on the reverse strand, counting down.
TAAATAGGCCTATTAGAGAATATACAGGCAGCTTATGGTTAAGAGTTGTCAATGTAGCCTTAATGATTCTTTTCACAAAATGCTAAGCATGCATGTAAGTTTCTTAAAACTGAGCTGTGCTTAAATGGGTCAATGCATGATTTCATAACAGACCAAATAGAAAATAAATGTTAAATATAGCCTACATATGTATACATATTAAAATCAGATTATGTGCTACACAGTATAGATCAAGTTGGACAGTAGCACATTTTAATCATGGGTAGTTGGACAGTAGCACATTTTAATAATTTTATATATCTATAGTGGCTGCTGAAAGAGTTGAGTGGCTTTTCCTTTTTTTTTTTTCCGGGGGAATTAGTGTGTAGTGTCCCCACCAAAGCTCAGACCAAACCTACGCCCTTGCACTCACTGGTCCAGAAAAGCAACTGTTGCATCAAAGAATTTATAACCACATGCTCTCATTGATTGTATGATTGCACTATTTGTGGTATGCAGGCATTGTACAACGGGGGCCCCATATCCAGAATTCACAGAATCATCACATATCCAGTTCAAAACAACAATTAAATTAGATATAGTCACCTACAAATGACAGAGGGCGCTTGTTTTATTGAGCAGGTCTTGCATAGAAGCCATAATAAGGCCATCTGTGTATTATTTGAAATTTTAGGCTATGGTATGTTTATTTTTTCTTCACACAGGATGTTAGTGTGCCGTGGGACATTTTAAGTGTCAAAAGTGTGCCGTGGCACAAAAAAGGTTGAAAAACACTGTTCTAACAGATATTTCTCTTTGTTGATATTTTAGCTCAATTCGGAGTATCTATTTTGTCTCTATCACTAAGGGACAACAGAAACTGCTGCTCTCTCTCACTTAGATATCGGCACTCTCTCTCTCTCTCTCTCTCTCTCTCTCTCTCTCTCCATTGTTTCCCATAGCTGTTGTCAGGCCAAAGCTGAAAGTAAGCAGAGTGGAATAAAAGAGTGCTCCTTTGTCTAACTTTGAAGGGGTGATGAATATATAACTGAATAAGAGAAAAGAGATTTTTTAAAATATGAAGGACCCTCAAACACACACACACACACACACACACACACACACACACACACACACACACACAGAGTGAGACACAAGGCGTCCTTCCTTTCTGCTTTAGTTCTGTGGCAGCACTGCAGGCACCTCCGTTCACCAGACTCATGATTTGAGTGTGAGGAAACAGGACCTGACAATCAGCACAAAGCTAACCCATTTCACACACACACACACACACACACACACACACACACACACACACACACACATACACACACACACACACACACACACACAGTCCTGGGCCTCAGACTAGTTCTTTGGCTAAGGGTGACTTGAAAAGATGACAGTTCTTTGGCTGGATCTTTGAACTGCCTTTGTGAAATGACAACATTAGCCCGCTGGTGAAGACAAGTCACTTTGTCTGAGACAACCAGAACCTTTCTAAGAGTGTGAGAGTGCAAATGTGTTGTCTTGGAGCGCACGTGAACACACACACACACACACACACACACACACACACACACACACACTCCTCTGTTCTCCTCAACACTCAGTCCTCTGGCCCCTCCTTTCCCTCTCTCTCTCTCTCTCTCTCTCTCTCTCTCTCTCTCTCTCTCCCTCCCTCTCTCTCTCTCTCTCTCTCCTTCCATCATTAAGTTCAATTCCATTTGCCAGTGACAGTTTTGGGGGAAACACATATACATTCATGAGCCTGAGCCCACATAATATTGCAGGCAGTTTCATTTAATTAGCTCTTTGTCCAGGACTTGGGGAGAACTAGCCGATAGCAGCTTTGTTATTCGCCGGTGTTTTCATGCCCAGGCCTTGGAGACTAATTAATTAAGTGTGTGCCCCCTCCTTTTTTACCTTCCACAATTTGATTGCAGTTTCAAGACTTTCAAAAGGGAAAAGATATGGTTTATTTACCAGGAGTGTGTGTGTGTGTGTGTGTGTGTGTGTGTGTTTGTGTGTGTGCGTGTAGGCTGCAGAGCCGGAGGAACTTTAACAAAAATATATAAAAATAAAAAATGCTTAAAAGATTATTGGAATTTTATTCTGCAGACCAACAGTAGGGCCACATTTGTTTATTAAGCAATAATGCTCTCATAGGATGTTTGCCCAAATGCAGTTTTGCTCACATGTGTGTGTGTGTTTTCACATGTTTAGTGATAAGTTGCATATGTTTACTTAAGTGTGCCGTGCTTGGTAACACTCCATAATAAGGTGCCATAATAAATAGCAAACTAGTAATTACCTAACCCTTTGTTAATATTTGTTAATTGTTACTAACATATCTATTTGGCACAAGTTAATAGTTTTTTAATAATTAATTAAATATTAGTTGTTTGCATAAAATCTGTATGTTAATGTTTTAGCAAATCTATTAACTAATATTGTATTAATATGTGTTAATAGTTAACTAAATGTCTTTTTGGCACTAATTAACAGTTATTTCTTGCATCATTTAAATGTTAAATGTTTATTTGCAAACTATATGTTAATAGAAAAGTTAATGACTTATTATTATTTAACTAATTGTTATTAAACTGTGCTTCTGCCTATCCCAATATGAACCGCTCTCCATAGGACCCTTACAATAGATAGATAGATACTTTATTGATCCCCAAGGGGAAATTCAAGAAAAAAACATGGAGCTACCTTGACATGCTGCCACTGTTGTCGGCGCCGGAACCGCTTGCAATAAAGTTGGTTAAGCTTCATTAATATATTAGTTGTATATAGCTATAAGCGTGGGGCCCCTTATAATAAAGTTGGTTAAGCTTAATTATGACCGCCGCGCAGCGAAGCGGATTTTTTTTTTTTTTTTCTTTTTTCTTTTTCGCATGCCCAAATTTCTGTCAATGAGTCCCGGGACACTGAATGACCGGGGTACACGAAACTTGGTGGGCATGTAACCCCACATGGATAGCATGGAACCATCGTTTTTCGTTTTGATCTGTAGCCCCCCCCGCTTGACTGGACCCCCCGAAAGGAGGGTAGGGCAGACACAGTTTTCTGTGAATATCTCGAAAACCGTAGGGTTTAGGAGGACCATTTTTTTTTTGTATGTTGATCTCAAGGGGCCATGTCAACCCATTCCATAACCACTCATTTCATGTATAGCGCCACCTAGTTAAACACAAAAAAGTAAAAATGAGGTGTTGTAATTGAAGGTATCTGTGACCTAACATAGTCAAAACTGCACGAAATTGGAAGTGTAGGATCATTATGACACCCTCTGTAAGCACGCCAAATTTTGTGGAATTCCGTTCATGGGGGGCCACACAATAAATTCATTTATGTTACTATACACCAACTGGCCTGTAGGTGGCCGGAGACAGTTTTCTGTGAATATCTCGAGAACCGTAGGGCCTAGGAGGTCCACCTATTTTATGTATGTTGGTCTTAAGGGGGCATGTCAACCCATCCCATTACCACTTATTTCATGTATAGCGCCACCTAGTTAAAAATTCAAAAGCAAAAAATTAGGTGTTTTCATCACAATATCTCTGGCTGACAAGGTCAAAACTGCACAAAATTAAAAGTGTAGGATCATTATGACACCCTCCGAATGCATGCCAAGTTTTGTGTACTTTCGTTCATGGGGGGCCTTACAATAAAATAATTTATGTGTACATTTAATGACGTACACCAACAAGGATTCCCGGGACACTGAAAGACCGGGGTACACAAAACTTGGTGGGCATGTACCCCCACATGGATAGCATGGAACCGTCATTTTTCGTTTTGATCTGTAGCCCCCCGCTGGACTGGACCCCCCGAAAGGAGGGTAGGGCAGACACAGTTCTCTGTGAATATCTTGAGAACTGTAGGGCCCAGGATGACCATTTTTTTCCGTATGTTTGCCTCCAGGGGTCATGTTAACCCATTTCATGTGCACACATGTGCACAAACAGATACACACACACACACATACATTCACAGTAATCATCAGTGTTGTGCCTGAACGCGTTCATTGAATGAAAGTTCATGAACTCGTTCATATTTTGACCGAACTTGAACTGAACGTCCTGCATTACTGCCTGATGAACGTTACTGTGAACTCGTTCATTCTGGTGTCTGTGAACGGCACACTCTTTCAGTTTAACTTCTTTCAATAGGGTGCCAGATTTCTACACAGCCTTCCACATGAAAACCCGGCTAAAACACACCGTAAAAAGGCCTTAATATGGCAGCATGCAGGTCACCATTTCTCAAACTATGGGCCGCGGTCCGCAACGTGGACAATGCTGGTCTGCAGAGTGAAATTATTCCCGGGGCATCGTCTGATAATTTGCTGCGCAATTGATCAAGGAACCGCGGACAGAAAAAGAAAACAAACGTTTCTGCAATTAGTAGGAAATACTTGTTAATTTGGTGTCATCAAACATAGAGGCATAGAATTAAGTCGTGGTATGAGCGTTAATTCAATGCATGCGTGTGCACGTTGGTAGCAAAGCTAAGCTCAACCTATTGGAAGGCTATTTGATTATGAAACGACATTTAATAGAACGACGTGGATTTACGCAACTTCCATAAAAACAGAGCACAGACTATATAAAACACTGTCTAGCATTAAGTATTAAAGTCAGCCAAAAGCTATTAATTAGTCTTAGTTAAAGATAGCTAAAGATCTCCAGATCAGTGATTTACGCATGATCTGATCCGCCATTTACCATTCACAAAAGCTGGTTGTGTTTCCTGAATCCTTACAATCAGGCATTCAAATGAAATGTATTTAAATAGCATATAAATATTCTATCAGTGTATGATGCTTGCATGAGGGAAAGATCCCAAAACAACGGCACCCATATAATTGCTTTTGTTTTGAGAAGTATTTCTCATGCAAGCATCATCCAACAATGCAAAAACATTGCAGGCCTAATTATATTTTACAGTAGTAAAGCAGTACTCTGATGTGCATGTTTTCACAAACTTTTGTGAACAATCTTAGCACTTTAAACATTGACTGTTTTGAAGTGCATGTATAGCAATATAGTATAAAGATAATAATAATTGTGATATCATTATAATTTGATGGGGGGTGGGAGGAGGGGGTGGGTTCATGTAGGTGGGCCCTATGACCCCAAAGTATGCCTTAACTGGGCCTCAGGTCAAAGAAGTTTGAGAAAGGCTGATGTAGACGACAAAGCAGCAAGGAGGCGTCGTATGATCATTTAAACAAGTTTTATGACAAGGTCGGTGAGGATGGGAAAAATCGTACATTTCTGTGCAAACTTTGCCCGCACTTCAGTCACATCCACAGCAAACCTGAAACGGCACATTGAACTGAAGCACCTGGCTAGCCTTTCAAGGTATGTGCAAGCCAATACAAAATCAAAAGACTGTCAAGACAGATCCTCAACCCAAATTAACTGCATTCTATATGGGCTGTGGCAATAATTTTGAAAAATAATAGCTCGCAGCAACATATGAAAAAAAAAAGAACTATGAACTAGTTCATTTTTGGAAAGTGTGAACTTAGTTCAAAATTTTGAATTATGAACTATGAACTGAACTAGTTCATTTTAAAATTTGTGAACTGAACTTTGAACTAGTTCACGTAGAAAATGAACTTTCCCAACACTGGTAATCATACGTATGACACATACTCACACAGTAGACATATGTACGCTTGCATGCACAGGCACATACGCAGGCACACACACAAGCACGCACACACACACTCACACACACACACACCCACACACATAACATAAACATAACACAAACAATCAAGAATTTCTCAGAATTATGAACAGGCAAGATGGAGGTGGGGTTGTATAAAATGAATTTTACATGTGAAATCTATGAACTAATCATGTTTTGGTACTTGTTGTCTAGCAGATACCAGTGAGAATTGAGTGTGGATAATGCAATTTAGTGAGACAGTTAGAATCATATAGGCCTTTCAGCGTGATTTCTTTTTGTGGAAAAAATGTGCTGGACTGGGCGGCGGTCATATTTTGTACCGCTCTGCGGTACATCTAGTTAATATATTACTAATATATAACTATCATTATGGGGGACCCTTATAATAAAGTTGGTTAAGCTTTATTAATATATTAGTAATATATAATAGTCAGATGGTGAAGGGACTGAGACCAAAACTGGCTCATCATATTTATTCCTTTAGGAAAAGTTAAAACAAAACAACAAGTAGTTGAATGGGCTATATTACATGCATCATTCCTATACCATCACTGTCAGCCCTACTAGCAAGGGAGACATGCGACATGGAATGTTCAGGTGCACAGAACGACAGTTTATTAATATTCTGAGACTCACTAAACACTCACAGACATAGACCATAGGTAATGCATAAACATAATGCTAAACTAAATGTACATTCATTTCCTGCTAGACTGAATTGCACTTTCCATGCACACTAAGCTAAACTACACTGAATGCATGGAAAGTTGCTAGCGGAGTTTACAGCTAGTCACGTTAGACTCAGTGTCTATGACAGACATCCCAACCTGCAAAAAGTCATTTCAGGGAGGTATCACGACCCCCCCCCCCCCCAAAAAAAAAAAAAAAAAACTTTAGCCTAGTCAGTCGGCCTACACCACATAAGGAAGGCCTATAGATAGAAAATATTTAGAATTTGGTAGTTTGGTGTTTTCATGTAGCCTTGGCAACTAGCCATCTAGGCTATAGGCCTGAATAATATGCACATTAATTGGCACTTAAACTCACCTCAACATGTCTTTTGCAATCATTTCACCTGGCATGGCCAATGCTAAAGTCACTGTTACAAACAGGGCAGCGTGCAAGACTAGGCCTATCATTATTTTTTACTCTTATGAGACAAGGGTAGCCTACATTTTCGTTTTTTTTGAGGCACTGACTCTGCTATGACGCTCTTATTCATACACTGAACTGATTAATTAAGTTCGGGAGAAAAGAGATCAATTAAAGCCCGCCTACATTGAAAACTGATTGGTTGATTTAGCGAAACAGGCCAATCAGGATGCTCTCTCTCTCTTGGATGCGCTCAGGCACACACGCAACACCCCCCCCCCCCCCTCTCTCTCTCCTGTCGTGTGCGCGCTACACTCAGATGCACATGCGGTCTCGAATGCTCGCTCTTGATCGCTCACTCTAGATTCCGGGAGATTTTATCTAATTTGCGGGCGTCAGGGAGCCGCTATCAATATACGGGAGACTCCCGGAACTCCCGGGAGACTTGGGATGTCTGCTATGAACTCGTGGTCACAATGAAAACATTAAAGGAACCGTATGTAAGATTGTGGCCAAAATGGGTACTACAATCACTTTCAAATTACTGTAGAGCAGTGTATCCCCTTCCCCTCCCCTCTGACTGGCAGAGTTGGCAACCGGATGACGAAACACTACTGACTTTGTGATTAGTAGATAGGTGGAGGGTGGCGCATTAGGCCAAAACACAACATGACAACATCAACATCAGTTGAGGGCTGCAACTTCACTTTTTAAATGACAATATCCTGGCCAGACTACTGTTGTCAGTGATATAAGTATTTGAAATGAACATGATTTCTTAATGTCTAGTGACATATCAGGGCAATTTTATGATTAATTGAAATACAATTTTTACATACGGTTCCTTTAATAAACGTTCTCTAAGTTGCTAGAATTGCACCCAAATCTTAACAATACATGTAAAGTAACATAATACAGGGGGTATATCAAAGTGTTCAACTTAAACAACATTTTACAGTTACAAAATTAAAACAAAGTGGGGAGAGCTTTATACATTCAACTTACGCAATGCAAAGCATACCGCTTCTGATCAGCTATGGCAACAATACAAGGACAAAACGCAGCAGAGCTGCAGTATAGCGTTTCTCCAAAGGGGGCTCCAAAACACCAATCTCAATAAAGCTGCTTAATTACGGCGAAAATCACATACAAACACTATACTACATTTCTAACTCTATTACACCCCCCTCCCCTGAATTTCACCAAATTCAAGCAGCAACCAAATAGTACTTCCAAAGGCAAAGAGTACACTACTTTCAAAGACTAGACAGAGAGTCACCAATTACAGGACAGCCAACCAAGGTATCCAATAAGGATGAAGTGGAAGAAGAGGAGCGCACACTCTCACACAACCAACCACTGGCAGTAGGGTGCCTTATACACCCCATAAGACCATAAAGCCATTAAAGCCATACATTTCATAAATTATCCACAAAGCTAATAAGAAAAGCTCGATAAATAATAATATGTCATTAACTTTTATATTAGCATATAGTTTGTAAATAAACATTTAACATTTCAATTATGTAAGAAATAACTGTTAATTAGTGCCAAAAATATATTTAGTTAACTATTAACATATATTAATACAATATTAGTTAATAGATTTGTTAAAACATTAACATACAGATTTTATGCAAACAACTAATATTTAATTAATGCTGAAAAAACTATTAACTTGTGCCAAATAGATATTTTAGTAACAATTAACAAAGGGTTAGGTAATTACTAGTTTGCTATTTATTATGGCACCTTATTATGGAGTGTTACCGTGTGCTTTTGTTTTGAAATCATGAGACTCTGTAGTACATGAGAATGTCATTAACAACAAACAGCCTGGCCATCCATGTCTAAACACAAAGTTATGTAATTGTCATTTCTGATGGAAATCTCACACTGACATACACACACAAACACACACACACACACACACACACACAAACACACAGTATGTTCTTACCCACAGTGGCATTGGTGATGTGACAGTGTCTCTAGTCTAGCACAGTCTCCAGATTAAAGCATGACTAACCCCCACATCATTCTGTCTGTCTGGCCCAGACTACAGTAGATGTATGTTTACAATGATTGTTCTTTGAATAATGCAAAGAACAGGCATGATTATGGCACGCTGTTGGCTGCGTGAAGGACAAGCCCGGAGACCCCACGTGTGCTGTTTGTTTTTCTCAGCCGGTTGTATTTGCTCATCTTGGTGGTGAGAGAGAGAGATGACGGGTGTTTACATACACTGGGCTCTTCAGAGATCATTTGCAGGCATTCTACTAGGCACCCAAAAGGGCATTTTCACTGTGACGAGATAGAGAACATAACATACCCCATGTGTGCTTGTGTCAGCGTGTGTGTGTGTCTGTGTGTGTGTGTGTGTATGTGTGTTTGTGTCAGTGTGTGTGTGTGTGTGTGTGTGTGTGTGTGTGTGTTCATGTGCTTTTTGATGGCTCGGTTTCATAAGGAAAGCAGCACACAGTGCTCAAATCCAACTGAGCTGACACACTGTTAAAAGAAGATGGTATGATGATGCTTCTGGATGGTGTGATGACTCTGTTTCCCTGGACGAGTTGATAAATACTCTGATATGAATGTTAGGGCCTTATATTTGATAGGCCACTAGATAGTCCCACATTCCAGGGGTAAAGCAATTGCTTTTGGCTCAATAATTCTGTACTTTAGATGCCACAGTAATATCCGCTTGCTGATGGATCGCACACAGGAAATTTTCCAGCGGTGATTTTTCTGCCACCCCTACGTACGTGACATTCCACAAGTCAGCTTTATTTTCATTTCGTTATTTCATTATTTTTTAGTGGAGTTTGAATGACCATGAAATGAAATTTATGAGGGATAAGGTGTGGTAATAAAGTGAAGTGGAACTTTAAAATGACAGATAATGTGGAATAGATCGATAATATTAATTGGAGGCTTGGTCTCAGAATTGTACTAATGGCTTGCACAGTGGAAAAGAGAACAGGGAGAGAAAGAGAGAGAGAGAGAGAGAGAGAGAGAGAGAGAGAGAGAGAGAGAAAGACAAACAGAGTGAGAGAAACAGACAACATAAAATGAGAAAGAAAGCCCTACAACATTAGCATGACAAATGGCAAGAAAGGGCCATTTGTGTATCTCTAATCTGCTCATTCTCTCATTTTAGCTGAGATGGCGGGAAAAGGGAATCCTTCCCAAATCAAATCACAGTGGGAGTTTTATAAACACCATCCTTCATTTCATTGCATATGTTTTGTCTGTGTTCCTCTCCTCTTGGCTGCAGTCCTTGCCTCCATATGAAAAAGAAATGAAATTAAGGCCACTGGGAAAACTATGCATATTCCTCCTACATGCAGTCTATCAGATTCATGCAACCCTCAACTTACAAGAGCAAATATAAAGAGACGGCTGGCATACGAGCAGGTTGAAGGTGTGGGTTAACAAAACAAAGGAACGACTCTAATCAAACCATGTTGCTCACAGGCCCTCAGGGAATGATGGCAATCTCTAGACTGTTTCAGTGGGCATGTACGCTAGCTGATCTGTACAGATCCATGCGTCTTTGCTCTATAAGGCAACAAAGTGCACTGTTAACCATCTCAATCACGTCTGCTCAAGGATATGCTTGTTTTGATTTTTCCTTACTATTCAGACACCCACCTTGCTAGCCCTCAGGGAACTGTGGAGCCAACATACAATATGTGCTCTGGTTATGATATAGGGGCTGACTTGTTTCCCTGTCTCTTCCTTATTATGACCGCCGCGCAGCGAAGCGGCGGTCATATAGGTTTAGTCAGATTTTTTTTTTTTTTATTTATTTTTTTTTTTTTTTCGCATGCCCAAATTTCCATCAATGAGTCCCGGGACACTGAAAGACCGGGGTACACGAAACTTGGTGGGCATGTAACCCCACATGGATAGCATGGAACCATCGTTTTTTGTTTTGATCTGTAGCCCCCCCGCTGGACTGGACCCCCCGAAAGGAGGGTAGGGCAGACACAGTTTTCTGTGAATATCTCGAGAACCGTAGGGTTTAGGAGGACCATTTTTTTTTGTATGTTGATCTCAAGGGGCCATTCCATAACCACTCATTTCATGTATAGCGCCACCTAGTTAAACACAAAAAAGTAAAAATGAGGTGTTGTAATTGAAGGTATCTGTGACCTAACATAGTCAAATCTGCACGAAATTGGAAGTGTATGATCATTATGACACCCTCTGTATGCACGCCAAATTTTGTGGAATTCCGTTCATGGGGGGCCACACAATAAATTCATTTATGTTACTATACACCAACTGGCCTGTAGGTGGCCGGAGACAGTTTTCTGTGAATATCTCGAGAACCGTAGGGCCTAGGAGGTCCACCTTTTTTATGTATGTTGGTCTTAAGGGGGCATGTCAACCCATCCCATTACCACTTATTTCATGTATAGCGCCACCTAGTTAAAAATTAAAAAGTTTTTTCATCACAATATCTCTGGCTGACAAGGTCAAAACTGCACGAAATTAAAAGTGTAGGATCATTATGACACCCTCCGAATGCATGCCAAGTTTTGTGTACTTTCGTTCATGGGGGGCCTTACAATAAAATAATTTATGTGTACATTTAGTGACGTACACCAACAATGATTCCCGGGACACTGAAAGACCGGGGTACACAAAACTTGGTGGGCATGTAACCCCACATGGATAGCATGGAACCGTCGTTTTTCGTTTTGATCTGTAGCCCCCCCGCTGGACTGGACCCCCGAAAGGAGGGTAGGGCAGACACAGTTCTCTGTGAATATCTTGAGAACTGTAGGGACTAGGATGACCATTTTTTTCCGTATGTTTGCCTCCAGGGGTCATGTTAACCCATTTCATGTACACACATGTGCACAAACAGATACACACACACACACATACATTCACAGTAATCATACGTATGACACATACTCACACAGTAGACATATGTACGCTTGCACAGGCACATACGCAGGCACACACACAAGCACGCACGCACACACACACACACACACACACACACACACACACACACACACATAACATAAACATGAACATGCACACATGCACACAATTCAAGAATTTCTCAGAATTATGAACAGGCAAGATGGAGGTGGGGTTGTATAAAATGAATTTTACATGTGAAATCTATGAACTAATCATGTTTTGGTACTTGTTGTCTAGCAGATATCAGTGAGAATTGAGTACATGTGGATAATGCAATTTAGTGAGACAGTTAGAATCATATAGGCCTTTCAGCGTGATTTATTTTTGTGGAAAAAATGTGCTGGACTGGGCGGCGGTCATATTTTGTGCCGCTCTGCGGTACATCTAGTTCATGTTTATATCGATACCAATAAGAACATACTTATGTGTATCTGTGTGTGTCTGTGGTTGTGTGTGTGTGTGTGTGTGTGTGTTAAAGTTAATTTAATAATTTATAGCAACTTATGCATATTTCACAAGATGGAATAATAACTTATATGTTTTAATGTGACATAGCATGTCTTACTTTGCTTACGTAAAGTGTATAAATATGCTATCATAGTATAAAGCAGTACAGACTAATTATCAGATGTAATTGTAAAAAAAGACATGTTTCGTCTTAAAAAGCACATTTTATGCATGCAATGAGCTTGTTCAATAATACGAGTGCAATATTTGGTAAAATGGGTGCACAATTTAGTGAAACAAGCTCACAATTGACCGTTTGCAAAACCCCGCCCATCGAACTCAGATGAGCCAATGGCAGTCCAGTAGCTCCGTGCAGGCAGACATGGCCCGTCAACTTCACCTTATGGCTCCATAGAAATGTAATGGGAGCCTTGATATTTGTCCGATTTTATGGGATTTTATAGTGATATGAGTTGAAAAGTCAAGTCAAGTCAAGTCAAGTTTATTTATAAAGGACATTTCATACACAGAGGTCATTCAATGTGCTTTACACAAACAAAACCAAACAATAATAACAAATAAAAGCATAGAAAGTCAATATAGTCAAAGAATAGTTAAAAGGTGAAGATCATAATAAAAAGACAACATAAAACACAAGGTAAAATAATTCAAAAATAAAGAATAATTAGTAAGCAAAAAACAAAGGCAAAAGTAGTAAAAAAGTAATAAAAGACAAGGTAGAATAATTATCAAGGCAGATTCAGAATTTGTAACTCGGCACAGTTAGCAGAAAGCATCTGATCTGGTCTTATGTCTAGATTTAAAACTGGCTACAGTTGGGGTCTTTTTGATGTCATCCGAAAGTTGGTTCTACAGCTGAGGCCGCATAGCAGCTAAAAGCTGCTTCACCATGTTTAGTTCTAACAGTAGGTTTTACTAGCAGGTTTTTCACCTGGGACCTGAGAGGACGAGAAGGTGTGTACTGCTGAAGCATGTCTGACAGGTATTCTGCTCCATTTACTGATTTATTAACAAGCAATAGTGACAAATATTCAATAATAATAATATAAAAAATAGTAAATTCTGTGACTTACTGGAAACCAGTGCAAGGACTTAAGAATTGGAGTAATGTGGTCAGTTCTTTAGTTTTTGTTAGAATCCTAGCTGCTGCATTTTGTATCACCTGAAGCTGTTTAATATTTTGTGAACAGTCCATTGCAGTAATCAACACTGCTGGAGACAGGGGTGTAGCCAGGATTATTTTATAGGGGGGGCCAGCTGGGTCCAGACTTTTTATTGGGGTGGCACTTGGGAATCAAAACTACTATTTGAAAACTACTCAAAAAGTTTTGAAGATTACAGTGTCGGCTACCCAGTCTAGGCTACCGAGATCTGTCACCAATTCATATTAATACTTGCATTGATTTGATTTGATTAGATTTTTAATTAACACAAAGAGAAAAAGCATATTATACCATTCTTATTTTTAAATGTAGCCTATCACTGTCAGCTGGACATGACTTTCATCTATGTGTAGGGCAGACTGTCCTGAATCTGGCAATATAAGAACCATGGTGGAGGGGGGGTTGGGGGCTGAGCAATTTACAGACATGTGGTGTGAGCCTTACAGAAATAAATAGCATTTTTTTTATTTAGTAATGAAAACCTTTCTGCGCTGTACACTCATGATGATTCTGAAACAACTTTTTACTACATTGTCATGAACAAAGTGAAGACAAAAAGGTGTTTCTTTGTCGAAGAAATTGGGATGCAATGTGAGTCTCAAATTGAATGCCATGCAGGAATTTGCTAGGATCTCAAAACCGTATTATGAACATGCTTTGCCATAGAGAAACACATGATAGCGTTGGATTATGATCATGCTTTGCCACCACAACACACAAAAACGTGGGGTAAGTCGAACTATATGAAGTTATTACTTTGATGTCATTTCGTCTGTTTTATAACCCAGAAGGATGTACTTGGTATCAAATGATAGCTCTGTGTCTCCTCTTTCAACTGACATGCGTGGCATATCTATCCGATCACGGGGTCGTGAGTAGGGCCTAATTCAGAGAGTAATGGGTGTGCAGCGTTTTTGTACATGATGTTATTTTGCAGTCACGTTGTCTTTTTGTATAGCCCAGAAGCATCATATACTTGGTACCAATAGATATTCCTGTGTCTCCTCTTTCTTCTGATATGCTTGCCATATCTATGCAATCACGGGTTCGCGAGTAATTCAAACGAGAGTAATGGGTGCGCAGGTGAACTGTAAATATGAATCAATTTGATTTAATTTCATGATTATTTTCATACTTGATCGCACAGACAAGTGTTTAGTCTCGTTGGAAAGCCCCACTTCTGCTCTGTCACGCAATTAAGGTTTCATCTCGCTGCGATGAACAATTCCGGAGCAATGTAACAAAGAACTCAGGCAAAGCAGCCTGCCTCTGCCTGACCAGCTATGGCAAGAACCACACGCCGTCAGCAAATTCTGTTTTTATAAAGTATCCTAGGCTAGGCCCTATTAGCCTACTTTTATTAGAGCCATCCGGAGATATGTGCCTAATATGCTTACATTTCACCCGAATTTGTACTTGGAATTTTATCGAAATATTTTTGTAACAGCGTTACCGCGGGCATCCGATTATTTTTTATCAGCCCCACACTTCAATGTCAGAGCCTACCTAACAAGGACAGCCCAACTTGGCTATGATTCGTGACACATTCTAACATCTTATTAGTATTAATGTTCCAACTCATCATTAACTCACATGTTGTTACTGAGGTTAAGTAGTAGTCTAGGCTACTGTCAAGTATTTATAACAGATGACTTGAATTGTCCCGCTGCTGCACTATAGGCCTACTCACGATTTGATCAGAACCGTAGGCTACACTTCCTGACTGGGCCAATGGTCGTAGAGTGCAGTAATTGGTTCAGTCCCTGCTTTGCAAAGTGTTGGCAAAGTGCCGTCGAAAACAGCAGCAATTTATTTTTTACTTTCCCCTGAACGGAGCTGGGGGGGCCAGCAGGGTGGATAAGCTTTGACCAGTGGTGGCCGTGGCCCCCCCTGGCCACCACGTAGCTCCGCCCCTGGCTGGAGATAAATGCATGAATGAGTTTTTCTAAGTCATATTTTGACATCAGCCCTCTGAGTTTGGCAATATTTTTGAGGTGGTAAAAAGCTGATTTAGCTATCGCTTTCATGTGGCTGTTGAAATTTAGATCACTGTCAATTAATACACCAAGATTTTTAACTGTATCCTTTGCCTTCAACCCTTTTGTGTCAAGGATAGTGGCAACCCTAAGTCTTTCTTCCTTTTTACCAAATATAATTACTTCAGTTGTTTCTTTGTTCAGCTGAAGAAAATTTTGAGACATCCAGGTGTTGATTTGTTCTATACACTGACACATAGATTCAAGAGCAGGGGCGTAGATTTGCGTGGGGACCGAAGGACGTGTCCACACCAATGTCAAATTACGACTGAAATGTCCCCACCAATCAGGTTAAAATGGGGAAAAAAGCGCTCACATGCGCTACACAAAGAGTTAAATAATTTCTAACTTCAGTGCTGCGGATCATCTCGTACAGATCTTGTAATCTGCAGTAGCCTTAGGGTATTAGGGTAATCGCGCTGATTTGAAGTTACCTATAATAACTACCAGTGAGCCGCAGTCTCCTGCGCAGCATGCAGCGCTTCATCTTTACTTCACTACAAGCATGAAGTGCGTCCAAATTCACCCATTCTTCTCTGCTGAACTCCTCAAGAAGTAGGCTACTCATCACACATGTGTCACATGAAAGAGCCTTTTCTCAGCTTTTAAACGGTGCTAGCTAGACACTATTTTCTGTGATAAACAGTTTGCGAGAAAAATAACTTCAAGAGATTTAATAATTATTCTCTGCGCCCATCTCCACATCCATTCGTCTCGGTGGAATATCGTAGGCCTACACACTCTTCACGCAACACATGACAAACCATATATCAGAATAAACAGCAGACCTTACCGAACACAAAGGTGTAATGCATTCCCGTGTATAGTTAGCTGTTCCAGAGTAATTCGGTTTTGAAATAAATTATAGCAAAATTCAACATGGTCTTTCGGCTGCATTTCTTAAAACTGAGCTGTGCTTACATCGCCTAGATATCTGTAAATATTAGAATCAGAGAATATACAGGCAGCTCATGTTTGTCAATGTAGCCTTAATGATTTCTTTTCACAAAATGCTAAGCATGCATGTATTTAAGTTTCCTAAAACTGAGCTGTGCTTAAATGGGCATGATTTCATAACAGACCAAATAGAAAATAAATGTTAAATATAGCCTACATATCTGTAGCCTACATATTAAAATCAGATTATGTAGGCTACACAGTGTAGTTAGATCAAGTTGGACAGTAGCACATTTTAATCATGGATAGTAGTTGGACAGTAGCACATTTTAATAATTTTATATATTCGGGGGGGGGGGGGTAGTGGGTAGTGTCCCCACCAAAGCTCAGACCAAACCTACGCCCTTGTTCAAGAGGACCATAATCGTTTGGTGACAGAGCTAAGTAAATTTGTGTGTCATCTGCATGATATGAAATCAAATTATTTTGGATGATTTGTCCAAGTGGGAGCATACAGTATAGAGGTTGAATAATAGTGGCCCCAAGATCGACCCCTGGGGAACACCACAGGTCAAGGACGTTGGTGTTGAGGTACAGTTTCTGATGGCAACAAAGTAGCTCCTTTCTTGTAGATATGATTTTAGCCAGCTGATAACTATGCCTGTAAATCCAACACAGTGTTCTAGTCTGTGTAGTAAAATATTGTGATCAACAGTGTCAAATGCTGCACTAAGGTCCAGTAGCACTAGGACTGATGTTTTACCTGAATCTGTGTTGAGGCGTATGCATGCCATTGGAAACTTTAATGAGAGCTGTTTCAGTGCTGTGATTTGCCCGAAAACCAGACTGAAAGTAATCAAAATACCCATTTGATGTTAGGAAGGTGATTAATTGATTAACCCTTAGAACCCGATTGACGCAAAGTGCGTCAAAAAACACACCCTTTCTTCTCTGTTACATTGCTCCAGAACGGTTCATCGCAGCGAGATGAAACCTTTATTGCACGACAGAGCAGAAGTGGGGCTTTCCAACGAGACTACACACTTGTCTGTACGATCAAGTATGAAAATTAAAAAAAATCATGAAATTAAATCAAATTGCATCATATTTACAGTCTATACTTCTCTGCATTCACCTGCACACACATTACTCTAGTTTGAATTACTCGCGAACCCGTGATCGCATAGATATGGCAAGCATATCAGATGAAAGAGGGGGCACAGGGCTATCCATTGGTACCACGTTTATCGATCCTTCTGGCTTATAAAATCACACGAAGTGACTGCAAAATAATAACGTCATGTACACAAACGCTGCACACTCATTACTCTCGTTTGAATTACTCGCGGACCCGTGATCGCATAGATCGCTATGCCACGCATGTCAGATGAAAGAGGAGACTCAGAGCTATCATTTGATACCAAGTACATCCTTCTGGGTTATAAAACAGACGAAGTGACAGCAAAATAATAACTTCATATAGCTGGACTTACCCCACGTTTTTGTCTGTTCTTGTGGCAAAGCATGTTTATAATCCAATGCTATCATGTGTTTCTCTATGGCAAAGCATGTTCATATTCCGGTTTTGAGAACCTAGCAAATTCCTGCATGGCATCCAATTCAAGGCTCACATTGCATCCCAATGTGTTGGGATGCAACACCTTTTTTGCCTTTACTTTGTTCATGGCAATGCAGTAAAGAGTTGAGAATTATTATGACTACATACACACAGGCACGCAGGCTAACACGCAACCTCGGGTCAAGTCAGGTCAGATCAGTTCGTGTCACAGATATGGAGCGCAGAAAGGTCATTTTTCATTACTAAATAAAAAATGGCATTTATTTCCGTAAATCACACAGCAAATATTTCTGTAAATTGCTCAGCCCCAGAGTATCCCTCCAACATGGCAATTATATTGCCCGATTCAGGACAGTCTGCCCTACACACACATGAAATGCATGTAGAGCTGTGAGCTTGCTGTGGTGAGATACATGTCGAAATATAAGAATTTTTATAATACACTTTTTATATTTTAATTCTTTAAAAATCTAAATAAAATCAATGCTAGTATTAATACATGAAATGATTGCAGATCTGAATAGCCTAAACTCTCCTGAAAAAAACAATATAGAATATATGTGTGTGGCACTTACAATGACCAGAATAAATCCTTATGAATAAAGGTAGTGAAAATGCCCTAAAAACAGCTTAGGGTTCTAAGGGTTAAAGACTACTTTTTCAATAATTTTGCCATTAAAAGGTAGATTGGATATGGGCCTGTAATTGTTTAGCATGGAGGCATCCAGGTTATTCTTCTTGAGAAAAGGACAGTCAAATGACATATGTGGGATTAACACAACACCGATACACAGAAAAATGCCTTTTAATCTTGATTACGTTTTCTGTAATTATGTTAAACTAGTGCAGTGCCCGTTCAAACATGCTATTCCTGTAGCCCAATTACATGCATGCAGGTAGGCCTGCTTTAAAAATAGGATGATAGGGAAAAACATAATTCCAGGTAAGCATTCAATAATGAATAGGCCTACAGATAATATAACTAGATGTACCGCAGAGCGGTACAAAATATGACCGCCGCCCAGTCCAGCACATTTTTTCCAGAAAAAGAAATCACGCTGAAAGGCCTATATGATTCTAACTGTCTCACTAAATTGCATTATCCACACTCAATTCTCACTGGTATCTGCTAGACAACAAGTACCAAAACATTATTAGTTCATAGATTTCACATGTAAAATTCATTTTATACAACCCCAGCTCCATCTTGCCTATTCATAATTCTGAGAAATTCTTGATTGTTTGTGTTATGTTTATGTTATGTGTGTGTGTGTGTGTGTGCGTGTGTGTGCGTGCTTGTGTGTGTGCCTGCGTACTGTATGTGCCTGTGCATGCAAGCGTATATGTCTACTGTGTGAGTATGTGTCATACGTATGATTACTGTGAATGTATGTGTGTGTGTGTGTGTGTGTATCTGTTTGTGCACATGTGTGCACATGAACTGGGTTAACATGACCCCTGGAGGCAAACATACGGAAAAAAATGGTCATCCTAGGCCCTACAGTTCTCAAGATATTCACAGAGAACTGTGTCTGCCCTACCCTCCTTTCGGGGGGTCCAGTCCAGCGGGGGGGCTACAGATCAAAACGAAAAATGACGGTTCCATGTTATCCATGTGGGGGTACATGCCCACCAAGTTTTGTGTACCCCGGTCTTTCAGTGTCCCGGGAATCCTTGTTGGTGTACGTCACTAAATGTACACATAAATTATTTTATTGTAAGGCCCCCCATGAACGAAAGTACACAAAACTTGGCATGCATTCGGAGGGTGTGATAATGATCGATCCTACACTTTTCATTTTGTGCAGTTTTGACCTTGTCAGCCAGAGATATTGTGATGAAAACACCTAATTTTTTGCTTTTTAATTTTTAACTAGGTGGCGCTATACATGAAATAAGTGGTAATGGGATGGGTTGACATGCCCCCGTAAGACCAACATACATAAAAAAGGTGGACCTCCTAGGCCCTACGGTTCTCGAGATATTCACAGAAAACTGTCTCCGGCCACCTACAGGCCAGTTGGTGTATAGTAACATAAATTAATTTATTGTGTGGCCCCCCATGAACGGAATTCCACGAAACTTGGCGTGCATTCAGAGGGTGTCATAATGATCCTACACTTCCAATTTCGTGCAGTTTTGACTATGTTAGGTCACAGATACCTGCGACTACAACACCTCATTTTTACTTTTTTGTGTTTAACTAGGTGGCGCTATACATGAAATGAGTGGTTATTGAATGGGTTGACATGGCCTTGAGATCAACATACCAAAAAAAATGGTCCTCCTAAACCCTACGGTTTTCGAGATATTCACAGAAAACTGTGTCTGCCCTACCCTCCTTTCGGGGGTCCAGTCCAGCGGGGGGGCTACAGATCAAAACGAAAAACGATGGTTCCATGCTATCCATGTGGGGTTACATGCCCACCAAGTTTCGTGTACCCCGGTCTTTCAGTGTCCCGGGACTCATTGACGGAAATTTGGGCATGCGAAAAAGAAAAAAAAAAAAATCTGACTAAACCTATATGACCGCCGCTTCGCTGCGCGGCAGTCATAATTATATAACTAGATGTACCGCAGAGCGGTACAAAATATGACCGCCGCCCAGTCCAGCACATTTTTTCCACAAAAAGAAATCACGCTGAAAGGCCTATATGATTCTAACTGTCTCACTAAATTGCATTATCCACACTCAATTCTCACTGGTATCTGCTAGACAACAAGTACCAAAACATGATTAGTTCATAGATTTCACATGTAAAATTCATTTTATACAACCCCACCTCCATCATGCCTGTTCATAATTATTAGAAATTCTTGATTGTTTGTGTTATGTTTATGTTATGTGTGTGGGTGTGTGTGTGTGTGAGTGTGCGTGCCTGCGTATGTGCCTGTGCATGGAAGCGTACATATGTCTACAGTGTGAGTATGTGTCATACGTATGATTACTGTGAATGTGTGTGTGTGTGTGTGTATCTGTTTGTGCACATGTGTGCACATGAACTGGGTTAACATGACCCCTGGAGGCAAATATACGGAAAAAATGGTCATCCTAGGCCCTACAGTTCTCAAGATATTCACAGAGAACTGTGTCTGGCCTACCCTCCTTTCGGGGGGTCCAGTCCAGCGGGGGGGCTACAGATCAAAACGAAAAATGACAGTTCCATGCTATCCATGTGGGGGTACATGCCCACCAAGTTTTGTGTACCCCGGTCTTTCAGTGTCCCGGGAATCCTTGTTGGTGTACGTCACTAAATGTACACATAAATTGTTTTATTGTAAGGACCCCCATGAACGAAAGTACACAAAACTTGGCATGCATTCGGAGGGTGTCATAATGATCCTACACTTTCAATTTCGTGCAGTTTTGACCATGTCAGCCAGAGATATTGTGATGAAAACACCTAATTTTTTGCTTTTTAATTTTTAACTAGGTGGCGCTATACATGAAATAAGTGGTAATGGGATGGGTTAACATGGCCCCTTGAGATCAACATACAAAAAAAGGTGGACCTCCTAGGCCCTACGGTTCTCGAGATATTCACAGAAAACTGTCTCCGGCCACCTACAGGCCAGTTGGTGTATAGTAACATAAATTAATTGATTGTGTGGCCCCCCATGAACGGAATTCCACGAAACTTGGCGTGCATTCAGAGGGTGTCATAATGATCCTACACTTCCAATTTCGTGCAGTTTTGACTATGTTAGGTCACAGATACCTGCGATTACAACACCTCATTTTTACTTTTTTGTATTTAACTAGGTGGCGCTATACATGAAATGAGTGGTTATGGAATGGGTTGACATGGCCCCTTGAGATCAACATACAAAAAAAAAATGGTCCTCCTAAACCCTACGGTTCTCGAGATATTCACAGAAAACTGTGTCTGCCCTACCCTCCTTTCGGGGGGTGCAGTCCAGCGGGGGGGCTACAGATCAAAACGAAAAACGATGGTTCCATGCTATCCATATGGGGTTACATGCCCACCAAGTTTCGTCTACCCCGGTTTTTCAGTGTCCCGGGAATCATTGACGGAAATTTGGACATGCAAAAAAAAAAAATCTGACTAAACCTATATAACCGCTTCGCTGCGCGGCAGTCATAATAAAGAGCAGAATTTAAGCATGGCTGCATGTGACATTTTTTACAAATACAAAACATAATCCTAACAGCTGTTTTGAGTCAAGGCTATATGCTTAGCCTATTGAATAACTTGATGATAGAGAAAACAAACCATTTTGTGGAATGATGCATCATATGGAATTTGCAACGGTGTGACTCAAAAACAGTCTCTGGTGGCCTATAAGTGACATCACACTCTGTCTGCCACTCGTTGCTTGTCGCTGGTTATGCTTTGCATGTGTGGCATTCTGAGACGTTCTTTAATTCGGGACCATTATCGCTCGTTTCAATTTAGGACCTTGCAGTTGGAATTGTCGTTTGTTTATTCAAAGTCTAAAGACAGTCTAAAGTAACCCTATTCATAAGTGACATCACACTGTCTGCCACTCGTTGCTTGTCGCTGGTTATGCTTTGCATGTGTGGCATTCTGGGACGTTCTTTGATTCGGGACCATTATCGCTTGTTTCAATTTAGGACCTTGCAGTTTGAATTGTCATGTGCTTATTCAAAGTCTAAAAACAGTCCAAAGTAGCCTGGGCTATTATTGCACATCATTTTTTACGTCATTTTGAAGAGCCACTGCATATAGCCTACCTGTGTGTGTTGGCATGTTGGCGTGTTGTTGCAAAATCCGTGGAGTTATCTTGCACTCACTTAAGTTTTTACCCGTGTAACCTACACTGATCCAATTCTGCCAAAGCCCTGCTTCTATCCTCACTGGTAGCTTACAGTCCTACAGTGCTGTGTGGGAGGGGGAGTGGCTAGCGGCGAAAGCCAATGTGTGCTTCTTTTACCGATATAGGCTATTTAACTATATCTTTTGCATTTCTTATTCAAACAACGTCAAATTCGGCAGTGCACTTACTCATGCCTGTAGCAAGACACCTGCCAAGTTTGTAATCAGTCTGACAAACGGTCAGCGAGATATGCGTGCCACAGACACACACAGACACACAGACGCTTCTTGCTTTATACAGTAGATAGATTAGATTAAATTCTCTCGACCCAGATCTCCACTATTTTAAAGCAAAGAGTTACTCTTTAGCAAACCATAACGAAACAGTGCTCCACCACATCTGTGGATTAAGCCACACAGTCAACTCAATGTAAGATAAACTAGATGTACCGCAGAGCGGTACAAAATATGACCGCCGCCCAGTCCAGCACATTTTTTCCACAAAAAGAAATCACGCTGAAAGGCCTATATGATTCTAACTGTCTCACTAAATTGCATTATCCACACTCAATTCTCACTGGTATCTGCTAGACAACAAGTACCAAAACATGATTAGTTCATAGATTTCACATGTAAAATTCATTTTATACAACCCCACCTCCATCTTGCCTGTTCATAATTATGAGAAATTCTTGATTGTTTGTGTTATGTTTATGTTATGTGTGTGTGTGTGTGTGTGTGTGTGTGTGTGTGTGTGTGTGTGTGTGCGTGCCTGCGTATGTGCCTGTGCATGGAAGCGTACATATGTCTACTGTGTGAGTATGTGTCATACGCAGTGCCGGCCCAAGCCTTTTGGGGGCCCTAAGCAGAATTTGATTTGGGGGCCCCCTCCCACAACGCAGTCACCTGTGCTTGGCGATAATTGACAACTTCACACTATAATGTCATATTATAAATTAATACAGTGAGGTTATGTATTAATACAGCGACTGATTATGAACTACTGTCCCCCTGGACACAGATGCATAAGGACCCTCTCCCCCTACCCTGTTTGTGCAAATGTGGGTACAAACGGGTGTGTGTGTGTGTGTGTGTGTGTGGGGGGGGGGGGGGGGGGGTTAGATGTGATTTCCTGTATTCTGGTGCATTTTTGGGATGGTCAGCTGGAGAAGGGCAGTACCTAAATTTGTTCAGATTCATAGCCTTTTGCTTTTTGACTTATTGGTAGTGAATTCACACAACTACTTGGGGTTCAGGGTCCCTTGACCTCTTGGGCTCGGTAGGCTCATTCAGTAATCCATCCTTGCTCACATGCCAAAAATGTTTTGGGGCTCTAATCTAGACTTCTGGCCCCATGTGCTTGGTAAACCAATGTATTAATATAGTTGTTATTTACACCAACCCTGTCACCTTTTAATCTTAGAGGGTACTAAAATCACAGATTTATTTGAAACATTCATATTCAAAGTGAAGCACTAAGGGTGGTTTACTGAAGTTGAATTGACAAATAACAAAATACAACAGCATTTGTATTTGTTGTAAACAAGTACATCAGTTTAATGACTTGTTTTTCAACAGATTTGCTGAACAAATCCGCAAATGTGCATTAAATGAGCAATTTTCAACTACAAAATAAAAACAAAATAGACAAACATTAATAATCAAAAATAAAATGTCCCAAAAAATAGATAATTATTCCTACTTCGTTCCTGGTTTTTAGGCATCTGCAACTCTGCAGTGGACGAACCTGCAATGATTAAATAAATACATAAATAAATAAAAAAAAAAAACGATGTTAAATGTGTCGTGTCATATTAACAGGCTATGTAACCATTTGCCATCAAGAAAACCTCACCTTCTGGTAGGTAGAGTTAGGTAGAGGTAGAGATGTGCTCCAAAGGACTTCAACAGTGTCTCTGAAAAAAATTAATATTGCATAAGTGCATAGTTGATCGAGCAGAATGAGTTTATTTTGCTATCATTACTTACACTCAAATAACAAGCAATTCCACATGTAACAATTCATATTCTATTGGCAAATGAGGCATAATCAAAAGAGTATACTTAATTGCAGTATGGTGAACGCTTAACATGGTGATCTACTGCAGCCTAAATATTAGGGTAGCACCTCTACATCACTTGCCACTATCTTAATCAAATGTAAGTTTATTTTCATCACAGAAGTCTCCCCACCCAACATGGTATATTTTCTCAAACACTACCATCTCTCTCCAAAGATCTTAGAGCAGAGCGCACTGCTGTTCCATCTTTGCCTATGAAGCTGGAACGTTACCGATGCCCAGAGTCGCGCTAGTCAGTGGGTTGGGTTGGGACTGGGACCCTGGGCTTAGTCTGTTGTTGCTATCAGACTTACCACTATGTCACATATTATAGAGCAGTAATAAACTATCAACACTTTCAGGTACGAAATCAGAAACAATCCCTCTGTGGTAAATTTGCCTTCAGCTACGTTTTCATGTAGCTACTGTAGTGCTAATGTCCACTTCAGTCAGCTAGCTAACTTTAATTTACGACATAATAAGCCCACCTAGAGCAAGGGTACATGCTTGATTGAACATCTAAAACAATCCCAATATCCTTGACATCTGAAATACATCTAGATAAATATATATTAATGGGAGACATTTCTCTGTTGATGGCGGAGATTTAGCTCTGGTGATGGCTTATATTAGATCGATCATGACAGCTAGCTAGCTACCTCAAGCACAAAACATACTGTAAATAATCATGCAAAACATACCTGTATCTTGCTCGTTTTTCTCCTCCTCTGTCATTTTCTTCGTTCTGTTTTCGGCACCAGAGAGATACGTCCTTTTTTGTGACTTGTCTTAACATTACCGTCTCTTCCGATTGTTGAACTTGATGCAGTGTCTGCACGAATTGTATATGCACCCGAGGTGTCTACTTTATGCGCGTGACTCAAAGGCTGGCAGACACAGTAGCAGTAGGCAGGCATATTGATCATGAAATCATAATTTTCTTGATTTGAATGATAATTGTTTCATTTATTCATTCATTGATGTCACTTGTTTACGTTATTTATTATGTAAAAAAAAAAAAAAAAACTCGATTGGGGGCCCCCTGGTGGCCAGGAGGCCCCAAGCAGCCGCTTAGTTCGCTTATGCCTCGGGCCGGCCCTGGTCATACGTATGATTACTGTGAATGTGTGTGTGTGTGTGTATCTGTTTGTGCACATGTGTGCACATGAACTGGGTTAACATGACCCCTGGAGGCAAATATACGGAAAAAATGGTCATCCTAGGCCCTACAGTTCTCAAGATATTCACAGAGAACTGTGTCTGGCCTACCCTCCTTTCGGGGGGTCCAGTCCAGCGGGGGGGCTACAGATCAAAACGAAAAATGACAGTTCCATGCTATCCATGTGGGGGTACATGCCCACCAAGTTTTGTGTACCCCCGTCTTTCAGTGTCCCGGGAATCCTTGTTGGTGTACGTCACTAAATGTACACATAAATTGTTTTATTGTAAGGCCCCCCATGAACGAAAGTACACAAAACTTGGCATGCATTCGGAGAGTGTCATAATGATCCTACAATTTCAATTTCGTGCAGTTTTGACCATGTCAGCCAGAGATATTGTGATGAAAACAACTAATTTTTTGCTTTTTAATTTTTAACTAGGTGGCGCTATACATGAAATAAGTGGTAATGGGATGGGTTGACATGGCCCCTTGAGATCAACATACAAAAAAAAGGTGGACCTCCTAGGCCCTACGGTTCTCGAGATATTCACAGAAAACTGTCTCCGGCCACCTACAGGCCAGTTGGTGTATAGTAACATAAATTAATTTATTGTGTGGCCCCCCATGAACGGAATTCCACGAAACTTGGCGTGCATTCAGAGGGTGTCATAATGATCCTACACTTCCAATTTCGTGCAGTTTTGACTATGTTAGGTCACAGATACCTGCGATTACAACACCTCATTTTTACTTTTTTGTGTTTAACTAGGTGGCGCTATACATGAAATGAGTGGTTATGGAATGGGTTGACATGGCCCCTTGAGATCAACATACAAAAAAAAATGGTCCTCCTAAACCTTACGGTTCTCGAGATATTCACAGAAAACTGTGTCTGCCCTACCCTCCTTTCAGGGGGTGCAGTCCAGCGGGGGGGCTACAGATCAAAACGAAAAACGATGGTTCCATGCTATCCATGTGGGGTTACATGCCCACCAAGTTTCGTCTACCCCGGTCTTTCAGTGTCCCGGGAATCATTGACAGAAATTTGGACATGCGAAAAAGAAAAAAAAAAAAAAGAAAAAAAAAAATCTGACTAAACCTATATGACCGCCGCTTCGCTGCGCGGCGGTCATAATAAGGATGTTAATTGTTTTCAGCATCGCCAGCATTGTATACAATTATTGTCACTTGGAGGAGACTTGTAGACTATGTAGGCTATGTAGGCTATGTTTCTGTTTTTTGGCAACACCATGTTGCTACATGACATGGCCCAATGTCCCACAGCTAACATTAATATTAATATCAGTGAATCACACTCGCCTCCCGTTTAAGTTTGTCACCCAACAAAGCTAGATATGAGTTTTTATACATGTGTCTCCATGTCATACTGCAGTCTTTCAACGGATTGTAAATGATTGTAAATGAATTTAGGTCCGTGGCTCTCTGAAAGAGCCTCTTGTGCTGTAACTTATACAGAGTCTTAACAGCTACTGTACCGTTGCATTTCTAGACAACTCCGTTCTGAGTTTGACGGGCGTAGTACAGGGGCGTTTCTAGACTTTCAGGACAACCTGGGCTTAGCCCGGCTGGACCGGATGTAAATGTAAAGATTAGCTGAGGATTTTTTTAATATACATATACAGTACATAAAAGGTGTTATTATAATAGACAACAGACTACATTAGACTGCCCAAATTATTTATTATTGAATTACTAGGTACATACACGTTTAAGTGTGAGGTTGCATGTAATGTATCATTAGGCAAATGTTCTGCACCTCCTTCTGTTGATCTCCCTTCTCTCTCCATCACCTGACTGCTCTTTTGTTGTTTGATCTATGCCAGAGATCTACCAAAAAGACAGTAAAATGTTTGATGTTAAAATGGGATTGCACACACACACAGAGAGAGAGAGAGAGAGAGAGAGAGAGAGAGAGAGAGAGAGAGAGAGAGAGAAAACAGCTACCCTCTATAAAATCATGAAATCAGATCAGTTTGTGGCAAACCAACAAACACATACTATACTACATTGCAGGATACAAAAAACTTTTGAGATTGCAATGTTCAGCTCTAATTACAAATGCTTTGCTTATGCATAGGGCATTTGCATACATTTCAGTGGACATGGAACATGTTCATTCTCATAAAACTTGGGTTTTCAATGCTGTTTTATGTTTATGTCATCAGCTTTGTAATCACTTTGATGGTTAAATGGCTCATTACAGGGTGAATGAAAGCTGTCTCAGCCCCCTCTAGATATTTAATGGTTTTTAGGCCTAGTTTGTCACTGTTAAAAGATCTCCCTTACGAAAAAATCCTACATTGCAGGCCTACTGTGTATCAAAACTGCAATTTTTTTGCTACATCAGTACAAATGTTCAACAACGGGGGAAAGCATTTAGCCCTTCTGGCTAAATTTAGTTATTTAGAGCTGAGTGTAATAAATCTCTCTCTCTCTCTCTCTCTCTCTCAAATCGAGCACTGAAATGTGTCGTGCCAATTAACCTGACCAGATGCCTTGCAGTTGCCTAATGCTTGCTTAGCCTATTAGCAGGGCTCAAAACTGCACCAGACAAATGCTGGTAAATATTGAAGTTGGTAGATTTCAGACAGAAAATACGGATTACCTATTGAATGGTGGGTGAATTTCGCCACTTCATTTGTCAGTGAATTTATTCAAGATAGTGAATGGTAGATATTCACATTTCAAAAAGTTAAGTTTTGACTCCTGCTTAGTGTTTACTAATGATAGCTTGCTAGCCAGCTAGCGATAGGATAGGTAAACAACACTAATAGCTGGCCTTTATGGAGTTGGTCGGACAGGACTAAGCTTATATTTCAGTTTGCAAACATGAATTCTTATCCTTTGCCTTTCGTTTGAAAAAGCCAAACAGTTACAGTTTTTTGCTGGCCATGTCACGTCTGCTTTCTCAACGTACTGCAACCTATGACGCTGCACCACCCAGTGAGTTGACAGCAGTAACGTTAGTTGAGAGCACAGATTCCACAGACCGCAAAGCAACCCTCTGCCACTCTCCACCCACCCGCAGCCCAGCCCCGCCCCGTCCGTTCTGCTTCTCCTTGTCAGAGTTTAGTGTTCGGAATTCCTTGTTCCAACAGGCTACGAGGGATAGAATGCACAACGAAATAAAAAAGTTAAATAAAACATTTTTGGCTACCCGGGCTGAGCTCAATTTTCCCCCGGGCTGAAGCCCCGGTAAAATCGGCTGGCGACGCCCCTGCCGGAGTAACAATAACTAGGGGGCATGGCTTTTGCAAACGGTCAATTAACTAAAACCAGCACACAATTTAATAAAATGAGCACACATTCTCTCCATCTTCAGGACATCTTGCAGTGACTTTCTGAGATATGAGTAGCCTAGACTGTTCTTATAGTGATTACCCTTCATAGAAAGTGTTTCCCAATGTATGAGTGTGTGTGTGTGTGTGTAAGTGTGTACTTGTATGTACGTGTATGTCTTCTCATTACCCCTCCCTGCATTCTCATAAGTGTTGGAATGACACTAAGCCGTGCTTCCTGGGGGGTGGAAGTGGGTTGTGGAATGAAATCCCCCGTCAGATCATGGGTGTCTGGAGGTCCTCCCTGCTGCCTGCTATCGCTGCCCTGCTGCAAATGAAAAGATAATCAGCCAAGCCGTCACATTTGCATCCACAGATGTTGGGGCCGAGTAATAATTTAAAACTCAATTTCAATCTTCCAAGTTTAAAATGAACGCAAAGTAGGAAAGAGAGAGAGGGAGAAGGGTATTATCAGTTCGAAAAAGTCATAGTTGCTGAGCTGGTTCCTCTCGCTCTCTCTCCCTCCCTGGTTTCGTCTCTCAGTGAGGTTCAAAATTGAGAGAACAGTTTGCAGTTTGTGTGGTGGTTTTAAGATTTTTCTTAACAGTCCTTGCTCATATTGAAGTCTGGGCTTAAACAAAACATGTGTGGGAGTTATCCTCAATTACAGGGCTTTACTAGCCTAGAAATCTAGACGCACCCTAGCGGCTAGTTTAGCAACTCTCCGTTGGCTTGTGATCTCAAAAAATTAAACTTATATCAGGCCAATCAAATCCTGTATAGAGTCGTTAGGCGGGCTTAACATAATGATTGATGGCAGAGTTGCAACGGTTTGGCTTGAATTCCCTGCTACTTGAAAACAAAGAAGATGGATGTTGCTGTTGGCGAACAGTGTGACACGACTTAAGCTTTTATTAAGTTGGCAAAAGTTTGAACTAGCCAACTAGCTCCGCATGGGACTCATAGCGCTGTCCTATTGCGTGCAGAGAGAATTTGAAAGACAACCGATTATCCCGCCCCTCGGACTGAGCACTGCGAACAGTGAGTGCCCAGACCCCACATTTTAATGTGGGTCTGGCTTGCCAGGCTAGGGCTTTACCAGACAGACTGATAGACCTGGCCATAACTGATGGTTATCTGCAACACCATATGCTACTCTTTTTAAACAATGTTATCCTTGCTCATCAAACAGTCTTGCTCTTTGTTCTGTCATGTCATCAATCAATCAATTAAATTACCAAAGGAATATATGTGTGTGCGTATGTGTGTGTGTGTGAAAGAGAGAGAGTGAGAGAGAGAGAGTAGTAGTTACATAGGCTATAAATGAAGCAAAGTCGGAAACAGTACGGCCCACCGTTTCCTGGAAAATTGTAGTTCTTAAAAGTCTATTTTCAGTCACATTTACAGTAAATCACAGTTTTCAGCTTTTGAAATATGTGGGGAAAGGGAGTAGCAAAAAATGTGTGTGTGTGTGTGTGGAGAGAGAGAGAGAGAGAGAGAGAGAGAGAGAGAGGGGTGGCTATTCACTGGCATGGCCAATTACCCACCTTTTCCTGTTTTTTTTCTGTCAGGAAAATGTGACTGGCCAACCAGAATTGTTGTTATCCTCTCCCACTCAAGCAAAGGCATTAGAAATAGCAGAGGATTGCATGGTGTGGGGAGATATGGAAATGAGAGTGCCACAGTGGCAGGCAGGCAGGTGGTCAGGCCTGGAAAAAAAAAAAAAAGCGATGGGAAAAATATATCAGTAGTGTTTTTCTTTTCTTTTAAATTATAGAGCATGAGAACGAGAGGCAATCAGACCATGGCTCAGCCATGACACACTCATCAATGTTCCTTGTGGAGAGTAGCAGTACCCTTATGACTGGAGATGGTCCCCCAGCCTAGGCTTCCATCAAGATGTTTGATTTGAAGAGGCCTCATCCCCATGGAGATCACCAGGGGAGATTCGCAGGTGGTCGTATTCTTATTGCCATGGCGATTGCATGATGAGCATTCTGGAATCGTGTGTGTGGGATCCAGAACATTTAGGGGCATTTTTCTTATACTGGTTCACCAAACATCCACAGATTGTACTAGCAGGGAAGTACTAGGAGGTGTCTTTCTTATACTGGTTTAAAAAACAAGCACAGATTGTATCAGCAGGGATGGTATTGCTAGGAGGCGTCTTTCATATACTGATTTACCAAACAGCCACAGGTTGTATTAGCAGGGAAGGTGTTAGGCGTCTTTCATATACTGATTTACCAAACAGTCACAGATTGTACTAGCAGGGAAGGTATGAGTGTCAACTGTGATTCTGTTCTTGTTTTTATGGGCTACTTTTGAACAATGGAAAGTTGGATTCTAAAAGTAAAAAATGAGAAACAGGAAACATGATCATTAACATATTGTGCTAACATGCTGACAAAAACAAACAAATGCGATATGCCATAGAAATACATGTACAGTATCCAGCAACATTTTGCCCTCTTGCCTGTTTTGCTATTGCACTGCTTGAAACAAAGTTATTACATGATAATAAAATTGTTATTGTAGAACAGTGTCACTGACTTAGCCTAAAGGCCTATATTCATGCAAAAAGTCGATGATGTTTGTCAGAGGACTGATCTTTAAAAGTTTTCTGTGGATGACAGCATTTTTGTCAAAGACTTCAACTGGATAGACTATTGAAGCAAAAACGTTGGTGATACAATGTAGTCTAACCTAAGCAATTCTACGAGACAAGTTTGGTCAAAACAAAGACATGAATTGACCAGTACACCACATATAGGCTAACATTACACTTTCCATGGATAGTTTGCAGTCCCATTGTGTTGGCAAGTTAATTATCCCATAGGCCTCTTCACAGCAAACTTATTTGGTTTCAACTCTAGCGCTAGGCAAGGCTAGCGCTAGGCAAGGCTCTCGTCATAACATTTAGGCTACACCAGGGTAGTGTTCAATGAATGCTTCCTTGTATTAATGTGACAGAATCAGATAAATTAACAACACATCAACACATTATCAAGTCACGGAAAACATTAGTTCACTACAGCAATGTAAGGAAATGAATCAATGACAGCTGACATAACGCTATTGTTTTCCAAAGCTGCTTAATAGACAACATCTAAATGTCTTGCTTTGTCTTCTGCCTATTGAACCTTTGACTTTGCTTGCTGTGCGCTGTCACTTTCTCTTTCACTTTTGCTGTCTCCGCATCAATGATTGGAAATGTGTGCTGTGACGCGCTCTAGAACCATTCTTTCTGATCCTAATATTATTTTGAAATAACGTGACATAGTCATACTTAATTCTAGTCAGTCTGTTGCTTCATTGGGATGTGATTATGGGGCATGTTTCAGGGGGGAAATTGTCTATGCACTCAATTGGATAGACCTAACCAATCAGATCCATATTCCTCTTCTCACTGTTTTAGTTTCGTTTTGTTTTCAAATACTGTATATTTTTTTAATTATTGCACTGTCAATAGGCTATCTTGTAGCCTACAACACACATGATAGTAAAATCTAAATGTACAGTAAGCTTCTCTAGCGACAACTTTTTTGTGTAAACAAAATCAACCGAAGCACGCTCAGGTGACGTGATAGACTAGGCACCGTTGGTCACTTCTCTATCATCGAATAAAGACCACCCATACAATTTGATTGGTACGAACTGTTCTGGTCTGGGCATAGTTTTCTGAGTGGGGTTTTTAGGCTGGCTTCCAGACTAATTATGACCGCTGCGCAGCGAAGCAGCGGTCATATAGGTTTAGTCAGATTTTTTTTTTTTTTTTTTTCTTAATATCTCAAGAACCGTAGGGTTTAGGAGGACCATTTTTTTTGTATGTTGATCTCAAAGGGCCATGTCAACCCATTCCATAACCACTCATTTCTTGTATAGCGCCACCTAGTTAAACACAAAAAGGTAAAAATGAGGTGTTGTAATCGCAGGTATCTGTGACCTAACACAGTCAAAACTGCACGAAATTGGAAGTGTAGGATCATTATGACACCCTCTGAATGCACGCCAAGTTTCGTGGAATTCCGTTCATGGTGGCCGGAGACAGTTTTCTGTAAATATCTCTAGAACCGTACGGCCTAGGAGGTCCACCTTTTTTTGTATGTTGGTCTTAAGGGGGCATGTCAACCTATCCCATTACCACTTATTTCATGTATAGCGCCACCTAGTTAAAAATTAAAAAGCAAAACATTTGGTGTTTTCATCACAATATCTCTGGCTGACATGGTCAAAACTGCATGAAATTGAAAGTGTAGGATCATTATGACACCCTCCGAATGCATGCCAAGTTTCGTGGACTTTCGTTCATGGGGGGCCTTAAACATTCGTCCCCATTAACGTTGGAAAGGTTGGAGCAACAAAGTAGCCTACTTTATTAACGCCTAACAGCCTATATCCATTTGGTCAACTTTATCCAGCCCTAAAAAAGCTAAATTTAACTTTGGTTTAGCCTACTTGTAGTTTACCGTGTAGCCTAACTTTAAACAGTGTGCATGCTTAACATAAAGCATACTTGTGCTTCATTCATCCACACTTCCAGCTCCTAACGTTTTGACAAGCATTTCTACCAATTGACCTTGTTCCTGCCCATCTCTAGCTTTGCTGTCTCCATCCTTTCTGTTTTTGTTGTTTGCAAAAACATATATAGTAGGCCCTATTTATTGGTAACCAGCAACAAGTGAAATTTGTTAATCGCTGTCATTCTCTCTCCTGCCAACAAAAATGTGTTACGTTCCAAGTAGCAGTGCGTAATTCTGCTTCATAAAGTTGAACAAATACATTGGTCATATAAATAGCCAATTTATGGTCTACAGTGTAGTGTTGGTAAGTTATGGTAGGCCAACTTGGAGTGAATATACAGGGGGAATTCTTTGTCTACTCGTAGCGTAGCCTGGCAGGTGCAAACGTAGACATAGCCTACGGCCGAACATTGCAAGCGCCAATGAATCGTGCTCTCACGACAACCACGTTGTTAACTTAAATAGGCCTAGGTTAACATCACTCTGAGTTCGCATTCAAGCAAGCAAAACGATGATTTGAATACATCTGTTTCACTGGAAGTGCAAGGGGTAACAACAGGACAACACAGAGACAGGCCAGAATGCAGGACTAATGTTATGAGAGTATTACAGTAATATGGGATATTCTACGGGAAAATATTAAAACGGCGAGACAGCGGGGAAAAAAGTTAAAATGATAAACCCGGAAAAAGTTGGCATGTTAGGTATTTTTCGGTCCCTTTGATTATTTGTGAAATTGTGCAAACGGCCTTTTCAAGTCATTTGAGAAGGAAGGTGTGTAGCAAGCTCCCAAATTGACGCTCGTCTGAGAAATTGAGTTTTGGATAATGTTCAGCTTCGGCAGCTTTATAATGACTGAGGAAGCCTAGAGACGAGTCCATAGCAACAAGTTCATGTGTTGAATTTGTTATTACCCAGTGTGCTTTGTTGAATGGTCTCAATGTTTTATTGTTTTATTTCATGTGAATACTTACTAGAGGAGTAACTTATTTCAAGTAGGCTAATGCAGTTTCAGGAAGTGTGCATTTAGTTTCCATGCTTATTGTGTTTCCACAACAATGTTAGTGAGTAAATCTACTGAAATGGCCACCATCTTGGTGAAGTGTGATGTGTACAGTAAGATCAGAAAGCAGAGGTTGATTTTAGAACGGTAGCCTAAGTCGATGTGTTTTCATAGCGCTTAAAAGCATGGGTGGAAGGTATCGACAATTGGCCAGGGAGGGTCATGTCTCTTTAGAAAAAGCTGCTGGAGGGTCGTTGAAAAATTTCTTACAGGCAGGGGAGGGTCATGCATCTTTTGATTTAAGCACTCAAAATCCCTCCGGTGGATTATAAATAACGAACAGTCCCTTACAATAATATTAACATCATCAGCAGCAAAAAGGCTGTCATTCTTGAGATGACTTTGACAAACAAAAAGGTTTTCAGGTTGACAGTGCTTTGATGAAATATGTTTTTTTCCATGTGGAATCACTGTTTTTTTTTTCACATGCTTTTTGTTCTTGCTGCAGTCATCGTTGTCGAAAAATCAAAACCATATGGTTATTTCAATGCTTTTGTTTTTGTTTGGCTGTGTGGAACAAAAGCAAAGCGTGACTAAATTAAATGTTATCACCACTCTCTAAATGCGTTGTGTAGTGCAATCCATCATAAGATGCAGATAAGGCAGGGAGGGTGAACGAAGGAGGCTGGCAGATAAAGCTGATTACAGCAGCTGTGTAGCAGACAAGTACCTTGCTGGGTGTGTCCCTACAAGGCTACCATCCTTTTTTCAGCACATTTGCAGCAGGATTGATGCATAAAAAATAACAACAGTAATAGCAAGGAATGGAATTTTTTGTCATAGATCAAGCTTAACAGCAGAGGATCTAAGAGGGTAAGGGTTTCCTTATCATGAGTCTGCTCCTCTGATTAGGGGTGTGTGTGTGTGTGATAGAAGAGAGATAGAAAGATGACACACACACAAGTAGATAAATAAACATGGAAACATAATGCTGGATGAGGACCAGAATGAACATATCTTGTTCCTCAACAACCACCACAGTGGACCTGAAAGCTACCTAAATGTGTGTGGGTGGGTGTGTGTGTGTGTGAGGGGGTTCTGGGGCCTGGAGATTGGAAGTTGCATGGCTGGTTTTCTCTGTAGGGACTCAATTTGCCTATTACAAGTTTGTTGAATCGGACAAATGAAGGATGGTTTCTACGCAATATTTTTATAAATGAGGCCCCAGGTCTCACGATAGATCTGGGAAGATAATGGAAAATACAACGGTTTTTCGTGTTTCTGACCGCAGGATGACCCAAGTCAGAGGGGGCTCAGCGATGTGGTGTGAATGCATGAGCAGATGATAAATAAATTACAGAAACCATAAATAAAGGGCCTAAACTGACATGTTGCATTTCATTTCCAATATTGTCCAGTGCTAATGATAAACTGGAGCTACGATGACATATACTTTAAAGAACATTTTGAGCATACTACATGCAATGTTGCATAGCCGTAAAAGTGCAATTTGCTTTTAAGCAGGAGCTTCAAAATAAATGGAAAGACAAAGTAATGATGAGATTTTGCACTTAGCCGTAGCCTAGACCTGCTATTGGTGAATCCTTTATAGCCTATTTCAGGGGCGCAGGAGATATTTTGAAAGTGAGGGGGACCAAATTGTGAACACAAACCCATAGTGAGAT
This sequence comes from Alosa pseudoharengus, assembly GCF_046254945.1. Classification (NCBI taxonomy): domain Eukaryota; kingdom Metazoa; phylum Chordata; class Actinopteri; order Clupeiformes; family Clupeidae; genus Alosa; species Alosa pseudoharengus. The sequence goes on along the minus strand of NW_027468689.1, from coordinate 30,829,987 downwards.
CAGATTTCCAGATATCGGATTGCCACCTCTGGCCCACTTTCGACCATCATATTTTAAACTTGCCAGAATATTAAGATAATACCATTGATTGTTTTCAAACAATTGTTTTCACTACTTGGGCCAATGGTAGAATACTGGTCACTACTTCTACTTCTACGCTAATGGTAGAAAAAAACAACATGGGATATTTTATGAAGCCATGAATGAATCATCATGCCTATGATCCAAACATAGACATGATCAAATAGCCTAGTTAGGCCTACTTAAATTGTCTGGTATAAACCAAATCAACTCTCCACTGTGTGTTTGCAGTTAATATTTATACAAAGTGTTGGCTTAACAAGTTACCAGTCCAGAACACACAGAAAATTGCAACAGAAAGTTGCCTTTATAATCAACTATTTGTTCCAACAGCATTTAAACAAAGCATTTATAAAATTGAAAAAAAAAAAAAAAATACATAAGAAGTAAAATAAAATACTGTTACTGTAGTGACTGTATCACATTATCCCAAGCTTCAAAGAGCTCCCCACGTCTGTGACAGGCAGACGTGACACCGCTAAATTCTCAGCTTGTTTATACCCCATACTGAACGCATAAGAACGCTAGGCCCATCACTCTGGGGTGTGGTAGCCTACTCTCTGGGATTTATGCACCAAGGTAACTGAAGTATCCAATTTGTGTCTTGAAATTATGTTTGAAATAAATGTCTTAGAACAAAAACGTTGATAGACTTGTATTTTATAGTTAGGCTAGTGAAAACGAGTTGATAATAGGCTAGTTGAGTTTGTTATCATAAACATAACAGCTAACGCCATGTTGAGCAGGAGGAGTTGAGCACTAGGCTACCATAAATCCTCAAATTATGCCCGGGATTGATTTTATTTATAGCAGGACAAATAAAGGCAGGTTCCCATATACAAGACGGGGTAACAATTGCCTACCCAACCAACTATTGCCATCAGTCCACTAGAAGACATTGTTCGATTTAAGTCAATGAAATAACCACTTCTTAATATTTTATTATATGTTGTATTGTATTGTATTGTATTATGTTGGTTGGATTAATAGCCTACGGTTGGCAAAGAAAAGTCGTTTTCCTACCATGGGTCTCCAACACACGTTCTCAAGCTCATTCTCTTGCCGCCCCTTTCGAGCTAATTGCCAGAGGCTGAAGCCTACTACATTTAAACACAATTGTTGCGACTCAAGGCATTCCAGCCTACGAATTTTATTGTTTAAAAAAATACTAAATCATGCATAATTAAACAATAACTCAATTTAGGCTACTTGGCTACGCAAAAAGGTTTCCATTACAGCACAACCCCTATTTAATGAAGGGCTGCCTTGTCTCGCAATAAACAGCAGTGGAAATCCCGACACTTTTTCAACTGCATGAAACAACTTAACAGTGAACCATCAAATATCTTCCAGATTTCAGTGCCCATCAGTCCCAACATTTAGCAATATAATCAAACAGTCCAAAAGTACATTAAATCCCAAACCAACCCGAAAATGCTTTTGATAGCCTAAGCCTACGGTATGCATGCCGCTCCAAACAAAATGTATGTCTAAAGCCTGCCTCGAATACCAGCCTGCCTCAAATAAAGATGATGATAAATTATTTATGCTAAGCAAGTAGCCTGGATTATTTTATGATTGTTAGTAGACAAACTGGCTTCAGATATCCAACAGAGTGAATATGAGATTGTGCAGTCTTACAGTACTGTAGATGGCTGTGGTTAGTGATGTGATGCTGTTAATGGGGAGTTAGCGCAAATCCTATATGTTATTATTTATTTAGCGTACCTATAAGGCTTTTTTTCCTTATCAAAAGTGAGGGGGACGACGGCTGTCTCTTCAGCACTGCGTGGGACATATCCCCCACGTCCCCCGTGCCTCCTGTGCCCCTGGCCTATTTACTTGTATTGTAGCCTAAGCAACGCTGTGTGCTATTATGTAGGCCTAGTCTATTAAACGCTATGTTAGGCTATGACTATGTTCTTGCACTGCTTTTCCCCTTGATCATACAGTATTGTTTCAGTTATCCAAAAGGCTTGAAGGATGTATTTTATTATATGACAATTTTGTAAAATAACTAATAAAAGTGATGATAGACACGCTTGACACAAATGTGGCCGACATGAATAATATAGTGTAGATAATGGCCTTGAGGTGTTTAAAAATAGACAACCAGCCACCGGGCTGTTCATACAGGCCAGGCCATCTGTCCGCCGGGGAGGCGGTCTCTGATCCGCACTAAGCTGAGACCGTGATCACAATCCTCTGCCCGTCACTTCTTGCTCTTTAAACACTTGTAAAAGATGTAGGTGTCATTAACAGCAGTGGGGATTTGTTTTTCAACAGACTGAGAGGGTGCGTCACTACGGCCTGTTTTGAGAGCTGAATGTGGAGAACTCAAAGGCATCATGTGTTTCCTTTTGGACTCAATCTCTGTCAAGTGAACACACACAAAAAAAAAAAAAAAATAAATAAATAAATAAATAAAATAAAAAAAATATATATATATATATATATATATATATTCTTCAGAGGCTTTGTATATTCTCAAAGACTTTGTTCATGCTGAAGTTGCTATACGGGAGAGTGCTTCTGCCCAACATAGTGTGAAAGTGTCTTGTGATTTGTTACATGGTTTATTGTGATGATTTTTCATGGCTGGCTAATCCTTCCTCTGCATCCATAAAAGCGATCTCTCTCTTTCACTCTTTCTTTGTCTCTGTCTTTGCTTCTCTCCTCTGTCTACATTCAAATCACTTCTTCTCCTCTCTCTTTGTCTCTCTCTCTCTCTCTCTCTCTCTCTTTCGACAACTGAAGAATAATAAATAAAACATTTGAAGGAACAGCAGCAAAAAATAGATCCTCAGTATGACAAGCTGCTCAACATGCATCTGTCACATAGAGGACGGTACATTGTGGAGCCACCCAAAACACTCTAGGGCTGCCACACAAACACACACACACACACACACACACACACACACACACACACACACACACACACACACTCCAAACCTCTTCATGCCTTGTGAACCAGAGAGACAAGGTCTGTGTTCAATAATCTCTAGAAAAATCGTGGCGCAATAAGTGCATGGCCATGCTCAAAGGCACACAGGCGTGCACCGATTACATGACTTCATTGAGGGTCTTAAGAACACTGTGCACTTGCTTCAGATACTAAACCATGTGGCATACTAACTTTAGCTTCAGCAAACAGACACTTTCTACAGCAAGAAAATGATGGCTGTTTACAGGTGAACAATGCTGACTAGACTGAAATTGAGATTTAATGTTAAAATTAAATATAATTAAAGGAAAAGTAGCTAAAAATAATTGTTGAAGGTTCTTATTAAAGCCTCTGAAGAGGAGGCCTTTTGTCTCTTTTGGCTGTTTCAGAGACTCAACAGTGCAATGATTATTTGTCCTTCAGGTATTAGATGAAAGGACATTGTTTCCCCTGTCCTGAAATCTCCCATAGCACAGGCAACCGGAGCATGTTTATACAGTTGTGTTCATAAGTTTACATACGCTGTACATACACATGCTAAAGTTAAATAAAAAGAGGAATAAAAAATCATCTTTTGGAAATTGATCTTAATGCCTTAATTTTTAAAAAATGAGGAAACATCCTACCTTTAAGGACACCAATTTTCTTTGTGAATGAATAATGTATCATAAATAAATAAATGTTCTTCCTTAAAATTCAGAGGCTCATATACCCCAATGTTAAATTCCCATAGAGGCAGGCAGATTTTTATTTTTAAAGGCCAGTTATTTCATGGATCCAGGATACTATGCATCCTGATAAAGTCCCCTTGGCCCATGGGGCTTTAAGGAAATACCCCCACATCATCACATAGCCTTCACCATATCTCACAAATGGGGTACTTTTCATAAGATCATCTCTCAATGAAAATCAGACCAGCTATTAGGCTAACTGAAATAAAACCATGCCAATCTCTAGGTATTGTGAAGGATATGTGATGATGTGGGGCTATTTTAATTCCAAAGGCCAAGGGGACTTTATCAGGATGCATAGTATCCTGGATCCATGAAATAACTGGCCTTTAAAAATAAAAATCTGCCTGCCTCTATGGGAATTTAACATAGGGGTATGTATACTTATGAGCCTCTGAATTTTAAGGAAGAACATTTATTTATTTATGATACATTATTCATTCACAAAGAAAATTGGTGTCCTTAAAGATAGGATTTTTCCTCATTTTTTTTTTAATTAAAGCATTAAGATCAATTTCCAAAAGATGATTTTTTATTCCTCTTTTTATTTAACTTTAGCATGTGTATGTACAGCGTATGTAAACTTATGAACACAACTGTACCTACTTCTGCTAAGTGGAAGGAATGCAGCACCTTCATTATGTTACATAGTCTTACGCATACTTGCAATAACAGCCAATAAACAGGAAATAAAACAAAATAAATGAGAAAAACAGACAAAATGGGAAAAAGAATGACAGCTGTTCTCAGAGTGATAATAGACACTGTCCCACCTCTTTCCAGATTGTTCCATCTCTTTATTTGCTTGTTCTTTAGCTCAGAGTCTCTCAGTGAGACACAAAGGAGTAATCACAAGCTTTCACTATCAAAGCAAAGGCCTGGCCTTGGTGTGGAAGCAGTCCAACAGGCAGGACATGAAATATACTTAGATGTTATACTTACTCCTCGTTAGTATAGTGGTGAGTATTACCACCTGTCATGCGGGAGACTGGGGTTCGATTCCCCGACGGGGAGATAAGCCTTTCTTGAATTTCCCCTGGGGATCAATAAAGTATCTATCTATCTATGTTTGAGGTTACAGGGTGTGTGTGCGTGACAGACAGAGAAAGACACTCAGCATTAGGGAATGGTCTGAGACAGAGACCATTCAAAGCAGTCATTCACTGGAACATAAGAAATTAGGTCTACCCTAAATTAATTTCCAAGAATTAAATTAAGAAAATATGTTTATGAATGTTTAATAATTCCAACTTACACAGCTGATCATATCCATGTAGAAAAGACCAGGAGTTTGTGTTATGTACAAACAAAATAGGAAATACAAAACAAAATATGATGCTCGATTCAAAGCTGGTTCTATGACATATGTCATTAACTTGCTATGATGCTATGATTTATACTTATATCTAGTTATCTCTATGTCTGTTGACATCAAATAAACCAAAAGGCAATGAAAAGAAGTCTGTCTGCAGGAAATAAAGAGACATGAGTTAAAACATGAGCCACTGGTCTCAAAATATTGGTCCTTTCAATGATGTTGACAGTTGAGGATTTTTTAGGACAGCTGGGAGAAGCGAACAGCTCACCACATATTTGTATGTTTCCATAGTAATCTTAAGAAAACTAGATGTACCGCAGAGCGGTGCAAAATATGACCGCCGCCCAGTCCAGCACATTTTTTCCACAAAAATAAATCACGCTGAAAGGCCTTTATGATTCTAACTGTCTCACTAAATTGCATTATCCACACTCAATTATCACTGGTATCTGCTAGACAACAAGTACCAAAACATGATTAGTTCATAGATTTCACATGTAAAATTAATTTTATACAACCCCACCTCCATCTTGCCTGTTCATAATTCTGAGAAATTCTTGAATTGTGTGCATGTGTGCATGTACACTTTTATGTTATGTGTGTGTGTGTGTGTGTGTGTGTGTGTGTGTGTGTGTGTGTGTGCATGCATGCGTACATATGTCTACTGTGTGAGTATGTGTCATACGTATGATTACTGTGAATGTATGTGTGTGCATGTGTATCTGTTTGTGCACATGTGTGCACATGACATGGGTTGACATGACCCCTGGAGGCAAACATACAGAAAAAAATGGTCATCCTAGGCCCTACAGTTCTCAAGATATTCACAGAGAACTGTGTCTGCCCTACCCTCCTTTCGGGGGGTCCAGTCCAGCGGGGGGGCTACAGATCAAAACGAAAAACTACGGTTCCATGCTATCCATGTGGGGTTACATGCCCACCAAGTTTTGTGCACCCCAGTCTTTCAGTGTCCCGGGAATCCTTGTTGGTGTACGTCACTAAATGTACACATACATTATTTTATTGTAAGGCCCCCCATGAACGAAAGTACACAAAACTTGGCATGCATTTGGAGGGTGTCATAATGATCCTACACTTTTAATTTCGTGCAGTTTTGACCTTGTCAGCCAGAGATATTGTGATGAAAACACCTAATTTTTTGCTTTTTATTTTTTAACTAGGTGGCGTTATACATGAAACTAGATGTACCGCAGAGCGGTACAAAATATGACCGCCGCCCAGTCCAGCACATTTTTTCCACAAAAAGAAATCATGCTGAAAGGCCTATATGATTCTAACTGTCTCACTAAATTGCATTATCTACACTCAATTCTTGGTATCTGCTAGACAACAAGTACCAAAACATGATTAGTTCATAGATTTCACATGTAAAATTTATTTTATACAACCCCACCTCCATCTTGCCTGTTCATAATTCTGAGAAATTCTTGATTGTTTGTGTTATGTTTATGTTATGTGTGTGGGTGTGTGTGAGTGTGTGTGTGGGTGTGTGTGTGTGTGTGCGTGCTTGTGTGTGTGCCTGCGTATGTGCCTGTGCATGCAAGTGTACATATGTCTACTGTGTGAGTATGTGTCATACGTATGATTACTGTGAATGTATGTCTGTGTGTCTGTGTATCTGTTTGTGCACATGTGTGCACATGAAATGGGTTAACATGACCCCTGGAGGCAAACATATGGAAAAAAATTGTCATCCTAGGCCCTACAGTTCTCAAGATATTCACAGAGAACTGTGTCTGCCCTACCCTCCTTTCGGGGGGTCCAGTCCAGCGGGGGGGCTACAGATCAAAACGAAAAATGACGGTTCCATACTATCCATGTGGGGTTACATGCCCACCAAGTTTTGTGTACCCCGGTCTTTCAGTGTCCCGGGAATCCTTGACGGAAATTTGGGCATCGAAAAAGAAAAAGAAAAAATCTGACTAAACCTATATGACCGCCGCTTCGCTGCGTGGCGGTCATAATAAGAATGTGACTGTGAATGTGCTATTTCCTAAATCCATAAAATGACACATTCACCATACGGCAAGCTGTTGAAGAGCTATTACAACAATTTCCTTGGTAAGATTTTGAGTATGAACTCTATTGCATTGCCATGTGTGGTCAGAATGCCTGGTACTGCATTTGACGTTGTAGTTAGCCTACTGATAGAAGCATGACCCTGCTCATCGGTTTTAGACAAACTGGGAACCTGCTTGGAGTTAAATGGACACTCAGTACTTTGGCAATTGACAAAAAGCGGGAGATGTAAACAGTGAGCTACTTTAGCTACACAGCAAACACAGAAACTAAGCAATTAGTTGGTTAAAGAGTTAATAAGTTATGTAGTTGTCTGAAAGTAGTTGTAAAATGTTCTACTGTGTGATTTAGTTATACTGATGGGGGATGTGTACTGTATTCCTCAGGCCTGTTGAAGTCACAGTAAACAGAACGTTTATTTAGCCTGTCGGCAGGAAATGAAGAGGCATCCACATAAGTAAGAACATGATGTTGATATCTCCTTTCTTTAAATGGCAGGTTGGTATTTGAGGAATTTGTCAGGACAGCTGTGAGAAGCGAATAGTTCACCGCAGTAACAGATTTTGGCCTTGGCGTTCCGAGGAGACACTTGACACTTTTGATCATAACTGTCTGAACAGCTGTAAGCCACTCTGGACTGTGATTACCTCGGTGCCAGTCAAAACACCCAACTTGATGGGAGAAAAAGGGGAGAAAATCAAAAGCAAAAAAAAAATCACCTCATTTCTTAGAAGGCCACTTATGCATCCCCCAGTGTTTATGAGACAGGTAATTGCTCCTGTTTTTTCCTTTTTGCATTATGAAACGTTACAAAAACAATAACTGTAATCCTCTAAGTGCTGCTTTTTCAACAAAATAATTTGTGGCCCCGAGACAACGCTTCCAAAATGCCGAAGCCACCTCTGCCTTTGCTGCGCTGTAGCTCATAAAACTCACATGGTGACAACTAGTGAGGTTATGAATGGCCAGGGTGCTGTTTTATTAAGCTTTATGTATTACCTGAAACAACCCACACAGCCTACCAGATCCACCCCAGTGGCCTCAATGCCCGTGTTGGGAGGCCTCTAAATGATTTCACTCTTGATAGAGCCTTAATGTTTTTTTGCCTATTTCAAGAGGCCCTGTTGTTAAATGGGACAGACAGTGGAGGTCTAGTCCGTGTCCGCCAGGGCTCGGTAATGGCTCTTTCCTTGAATATGATCATATATCCACATAATGGCTGATAAAAGTGTCCCTCAGTGCACACGCTCTTGAAGGCCGTGATGAATCGTCCCCTGTTGACGGCACGGCACTCTCGGCACTCAGCTGATAGTAAGCACCTGAGTTTTAGACATCCACCCACGCATGCTCACTCACACACATTACACACCATAAACACAAACATTAACACACACACACAAACATTCATGCTTACACACGACACATGTTTTTTGTCCATGAGTTATTTTATTCAATGTATTCATTCACTCATGCTTTAATTCATTACAGCACTAGTGAGCAGGTTATGGTCTTCAGGGTCATAGTGTGGTCTGTATTCTGGACACCTCACAGAGAGGAAAACTGCTGCTGGATGTTGATGACATATGTGTGTGTGTGTGTGTGTGTGGAGGGGGGGTGATAACATTTGGTCTGTATTAAAAGCTGAAATTGTAAGCTACTTCAAACACAGTCATGATATGCAAAACACACCACACACATATCCCACGCATGCTTCCCCCATTTCATGAATATCATACATGAGAAACCATGTGATATTTTCTCAGTGAGGGTACGGCGAAGCCTTGGGCATTTCTTCAGCTGACTGTGCAGTGCAGTCTCTGTCATGTTGTGTTTCTCCACACACACATACACACATAGGCACACACACACACACACACACGCGCAGACACACACACACACACACAACTATATGCATATATGACACTGTGTTTTGATTTCCTGTTCTTGTTATGACAGTTTTGCCTGTAGTATTTTTTGTTACGGTTGATAATGCAGTTTAAGGTAACACCAGCATGGCAGCTCAGTGGGAGTGTACAAGCTGAGAGAACACATCCTAAGGCCAGGATTCCTCTATTTCATGTCTCTCCAGTGCTTTTTTTCATGTTCTTTTTCCATAATAATCTTAATAATCTTAAAATAAGAATGTGACTGAAACTCATGTTGTGGGGTATTTCCTAAACCCATGAAATTACACATTTACCTTGTGGCAAGCTAATGCTGTAGAGAGTCTGATTAAAAAATACCTCAGTGAAAGGCACATTAACTTAAAAAAGGAGAATTAACTTTTTGGCATTGTTGATGCACGACTGTAACACCTGGTGTTGCGCGCACACACACACACACACACACACACACACACACACACACACACACACACACACACAGTATTTACCAAGCGAGTTACTGTAATTTGTGTGATCAAACGCATTGATTCAAATGTGAGAAGATGCATAAGAAAAGAAAAAGCATGATAACGAGTCAAAGTAGTAGACAGTGAGATACAGTGTGATTTGTAGAAGACTTGAATGTAAGTTGGCTCCACAGCACCAAAACTAAGAACTTGGTTATAGAGTTGATATGTTGTTAGTTGCCTGAAAGTAGATGTGAAAGGATGCATCCTATTGTGTGATGTAGCTATGGATGGCTGTGTTATTTATTCCTTAGGACTGATGAAGTCTTCAGTAATGATCAGGGCCAAGAACCTAAAACAAAAACAGAATGTTAATTTTGTAAATCCACTTCCAGGAGTGAATAACTTTTTTGTTGAACAGAAACAGTAGTCCAATGAGGACCAAACTCAGGGGAAAAGGCATCTCATAAAGTACATAAAGCTTTGGTAAACATTAAACACAGGCCAAGACAAAAGGTAAACAGGTAACACAATGCACAGTACAAGACACTGCAAGACACAAATTGTTGACACAAACGATCCTAGACTGTCAGATGATCAAGAACAGGTGCTTTAATCAGAGCCAGGTGAGTGCTGTCACGACAGAAGGATTTTGTGTGGGGGTGTGCGTGTGCATCCAAGTCGTTTTTCTCTCTTTGGCTGTATTAAGAAGATCCACTGCATGGCCGGATCTAGAATAGGGCTGGGAGGGGCAATGGTCCCCCAAATATTTATTCTGCCCCACTTAATTGGTCAATTTTAATTGACAGCTACTGAATCTGCCAATCACACTTTTCTAATTTGTCCCGTCTGAATTTCGAGGGTGCTGATTTGCTGGTTGGATAGTATAAATACCGGAGCAGCAGCGTTCCCCTACCATTCCACACTGTGTGCATCACTTGCTGTTTCATACTTCAGTAGAGAGGGCTTAGCTATATTTCCATAAAGGTTATAGGCTACTAGATGTAATATTGATTATTGTTGCTGGTTTAAATAAAGACCTTTAACTGTGTATTATTCTCGTTTTGAATAAGGTTTGTTTTTTAGCTTTTATGTGCATGTTAGCTTTCTAAGGTGATCTAGCCAGTTAGTTTGTTAAAATTGGTCATTCCTTAACTGTGTTATAAGCAGGGTGGGAATTTTACGGCGGCCACGTCGTTGCCCCTTGCGTTGGCCGTGATGTCCCTTTGAAAATCGGAGGTTCACAGGCCACTGTGGCCTTGGTGCCCCTTTCTTTCTATATTCTGCTTTGCATCCGACTAGCGATTTTTATTTAGCCTATGGCCTGTCAAATTAAGCTTAGCATTCACAAAGCAAATTAATTTCGCCTATGTCTTTTACGCAGTGGAGAATGTGACAGCGCACGAAAGAAAGTGCGTCCAAATTCACCCATTCTTTGCTGAACTAGCCTACTCCCGATAGCCTATTCTTCACACAGATATTACATGTATCACATCACACAAAAGAGCCTTTTCTCAGCTTTTAAACGATGTTAGCCGCAAGTTGTTGTGGTAAATGTTTCGTGAGAAAAGTAACTTTAATTTATTCATATTACATTCTGCGCCCATTTCCCTACCCTACCCATTCATCTCGGTGGAATACTTCACACATTTTTCCCGAACACATGACAAAACATATATCAGAAGAAACAGCAGACCTTACCAAATACAAAGGTGTAAAGCATTCCTCTGTACAGTTAGCCATTCCAGAGTAATCTGGTTTTACATGTGCAGCAATGTCTAAATGCATGTCTCCAACTTCAGGTTTCACAGTGTTTATCACAGTGTGTTTAAATTGTTCAATACATGATTTCATAACAGGCCAAATACAAAATAAATGTTACAAATATCGCCTAGATATCTGTAAATATTAAAATCAGCTGACTAAGAGTTTGTCAAAGAAGCTTTAATGATCACCAAATGCTAAGCATGCATGTAGACTATTTGAGTTTCTTAAAGCTGAACTGTGCTTAAATTGTTCAATACATGATTTCATAACAGGCCACATAGAAAATAAATGTTAAATATAGCCTAGATATCTGTAAATATTAAAATCAGTTCTATCAATAATAGTTCTATGTAATATGTCATGTTTGCTCTTAAATAAGGGTTTTAAGGTAAAAAGTAAGGCATTTGTAGGTGAAACTGAGCGGTTTTGTTGCATAGTGTAAATGTTGTGTGTCGGGGGGGGGGGGGGGGGGGGGGGTATTCATTGTGCCCACCCCAAATTTCTATTTGCCCCCCCAATCTGAGCAGCCTAGATCCGGGCCTGATCTACTGCATCTTTGAATGACATCTTCCTTCCCCTTCGCAGACATTGTTCAAAGTGTTTGACTCAACAGTAGACGTGCTTCTATACAGTGATTGAGTCCTCACTGAAGTGCTGCCTTTCCTATATGAATGCCTGGCTCAAGCAGGAGGCCCTCAAGAGCGAGAGCATTAGCTTGAATTGCGACATCGTTAATGAAGGCATTATGCAGAAACGTCATGTCGACTTTATGAGCCGCATTTAAAATTACAGGCCCAGTATCAATTCTCCTTGGACACCCAGAGGGGAAGAGAGAGACAGAGAGACAAACAGAAAAGAAGTCCCTGCTTCAGATGTATGCATTGTAATAAGTGTTACATCCATAACAGCCAACCCTCCAACCGACACACACACACACACACACACACACACACAACTTTTGTGTTTATTGTAATTTGCGGGGGAAACAGTGGCAAAACGGTGCAGAGATATAAATTAACTTGCTCACACAATACATCTTTGTCCTGCTGCTGCTGAAAAACTGATTCTTAATTCAGTTGAATTATTGTATGCTTTTTTTTCCACACAATCCAGCCCCCCCCCCCCCCCCCAATGGTTTATGGTTGTAAGCGCCACATAAATAAACTTAATAATGATTCTGTCTGTAATTGCCATGATACGTCACTTAAGGAGATTTCCTCTTTTGCCATGTACAAAGAGGAAATGAAGCGAGAAAGTGGCAGAGAGAGAGAGAAGGAAAGGGAGAGAAAGAGAGGAAGAGAAGAAAAAAGATACTAGGACAGGGGAGAGATTTCTGACATACAATACAAGGTTACTGATATAAAATGGCTGGCCAGTCCCCCCAAATGGTGAAGAAGGCTGTCCGCATGTCCACTGCAAACTTAAGGTGAAGGTTACGAGTAGCCACAAGGGTTTTCAACTTCATTCTAGGTCAGTCACCAGGTCAGTTTACGTGTCATATAATGTCTGTCAACGAAGTTTGCAGAAAACTACAAAATCATAAATATTTATTGTGTATAGTCACATTCTGAATTCTTACAAGGTGTTGTATATTTGCCTTTGTGTGCTGAAAGCCCTACTGTGAAACTTGTGACAACAAACATACTTTTCACTCTGACAATATACAAAGGGGAATACCTGAAAGTTTTATTTTCCCTCTGTCAGAAATATTCAACAATAAGTTGAAGAAACTCCTGGTTAACAATACAGAAAGTGCTTCATGTGAATACAGATAAACCATTAATTATACCTTATTTGTCTTTTTAAAATAACCCTCCACTGTCTTCCATTGTAAACACGTCATTCAACTTTATATAGTCACTTAATTCTCCAGCTTGTTTTCCCCCTACAATGTTCTTTTTCTGCTTTCACTCAATCTGAAAGTTCAAAGCATCACAGTTGGCTGCTGGTTGAAACTTTTAGAGCGTTTACTTTGATGTTTGTTGAGCAAGTGGTTTTCCCTTTTGTGTGTGTCACAGAAACTGAAGGCAACTGCTTTCTCCAAATGAGTCTCATTTCATCGCATCTCCTCACAACAATGCAAGAGGATAATTACATGCCAACAATAGCTAAAGCAAGTGAAGGGAGAAGATTAAAAATAAAAAAAACAATAAGCTATTTAATGTTGTTAGCTGAGAAAAAGAGATGCTACAAAAATCTGCTGTTAAGGTGGTAAGGTCATATTGTATCTGTCCCCTGATCATAAAAACACTGATATGGTTTATGGAAACATAAGGAAGGGTATAGTAAAGCTGTTTGATAACATGGCTGGCTAACCGAATGGGTTTTGTCACATCTTTGTGGTGGTGTCTGCTCCAAGCTTTTTGGAGTGAAGATAGGGCATGTTTTCAATTGCTTTTCTGCTGCGATAGGAAGAGCACAGCCAGCCGTACTCTGCACAGGGCAGACACGCAGATCCCTACACTCTCCCCTCGGTGATCTCTATGTATCTATCTCCTATCCTTGCTCATAAAAAACAGCAGCACACTCACTTCCATTACAGTATACACAAACACAAACATGCACTCTCTAACAACTCTTATATATAGGGGTCCCTGGAGGCCTGGCTGGCAGCAAGATTCAAATCCACTCTTTGCATGGTATCTGGAAGCTGATTTTTAATGACTGTCTGTCTAAGTAGTAGAGGAATTATGCAATCCATTAATTTGCTCGTGTTGTAATCAGTATTTCACCTCAGACCCGAGTGGTCGGCAAGTCACCCTACTTGCTTACAGCTTTGCCGAGTCCTAGTGTAAAGGCATGCAGAGATAATTGGCCACGATCAAATGGGAAGTGCAACAAAGTGTTTTGATGAGGTGACACATGATCAGTGAAGCAAAGCTCTGATAACCAACCTAAGTCACAGTCAAAGCAATGTCTGTGGATGGGAATATAGGCGAATGGTTGTGTAAGATGAATACTCACCTACCATGTACCGGCAAGTTTCTACATAAGTTCAAATGATCAATGTGTGAAGAAGATACCACAGCAAACCACCATACTCTGACATTTAATGCCACATTACCACAACAAGCCATATTGTGATTTGATTCAAAGTTAGTTTTCCAGCTGCCATATACCTGGAAAAATCAGAGTTTTTCAAATGTGTGTGTGTTAAAGTGAGGACATGAGGCTGGCAAGCACACACAAGGCTGGTAGGACCTAGATGGTTAAGGCTGAGAGTAAGGCTGAGACAAATAAGTAATCCATAGAGACTGGGGAGTGTAAAGGTTATTGGGGGAAATGCATCCTCATGTCATATTTGCTCATTTATCTACACATATTTTTTGAGGAGGATATCAGGGGCCATTGACCTGATTCAACGAAGCACTGACTACACGACAACGCTCGTGAGTGAAAACAACAAAATATTTTATCAGATGTGCCTTTTGTTTAGACGGCGAAAGCGTTTTTGGGGCTTAAAAGGGCAAAAAAGTTAAATCTTAAAAATGCTCCACCGTTGTGTTCCAGTCTAAAGGGTAAAAATGCAACAGTCTGCTCTGATCTGCTCACCGTGGCCCTCTCTCATCGCGTACGCGCTGCTAGGGAGAGAAATAGAAGGAAGGTTCTACGCAGGTGCGCCGACTTGGTGGTGTTGCGTGGCAGTGCTTTACACTACCACCTTGCCACCTGGCGTGCATATCGAATTTCACACACTGTTGCGTCACCGTATGCACGCAGATTTCCCCCCAAAAAAGGCTTGTCTAAACGCGGAATAAAAAGTGAGAACACAACGGCACTTTTGTATCACTGGCTGCAGATCAACAATAGGGCTTTGCACAGGCTGCTCATTGATGCATCCCATATGGAAGAGTACCCAGTTGATAGTGCTGCAGGAAATCCCCACAATGAGTGCAATTCAATGGCGTCAGTGGGAGTAGGCATATCTCTACCCCACAGGGGAGCTGCATGCAACTGTGTATATGATTGATACCTCCATAGGAAGCCAACACAGACACAATGGCACTGATCAAGTAATCTGCATACGGGATGGATGTCTCCAAAGGAAGCCCACATGAGACCAGTGGTGCAGAGTATGTGTCTGTGGCCCAAGGGCTAATACTCACAGACTTTATGTTACTCGTCCTCCTAAATGAGCAGATGCATGTTCACCCCATTGAATTGAGAAACTTTACATTCTCATTTTTGTCTTGAAGTTAAACGCTGTTTGACCTAGGAATATGAATGCTGACATCGCTCCTGCTTCACCAAGCAACGTTATGCTGCATTGCCAGTCCCTTTGCAGGCTCCGGGTGAAATGAACAATCAGCCTTATCTCGGCTCTTTCCAGCCTGGCAGCAGGGCCTTTAAACATTGGGACATGGTGATCAATGGCCTGCTCATTTGCCTGTGTAATAAGGGCTCTGATACAGCCAGAGCAGAAGTGGCCAGTAGCATTAACCCTCTAACGTTTTAATCAATGACTTAAGTGATTTTCATCCGTCTATTATCGGCCACGAGGTGATGGAACCGGATTCGGATGGGAAGCTATCCCTCCTCTCGGCATCAGTAGAGGAAGGAGGAAGAAAATGGGAGTTCAACTTGGCCCAGACTGATTAAGTTTCTTTTTTTCTTTCTTTCTTTCTTTCTTTCTTTTTTTATTTACAGCTGCTAACCAAAAGAAGCTAACCAAATGTGCACATTTTCAAGTTGCACAAAGGTTTGTTTGACTAAGGTGCTCCTACCATTGTTTCTTGCTGTTTTTTATCACAGTCCTCTTTATGCTGGTAATTTTAGTCTCATGTCTTATTGTACTGATAGTTGACTCTCCTTCGAAATAATTTCAGAGGGATATTGATATTCCCATAAACTGAGTCATGTCCCCCCAAATCCCCATGTGGTGCTAGACTTTTTAGTGTTCTGGAGCGTTCTTCGACCCTGCGTAACCTCATACATGAGCTATGAATCCTGGGGGAAATATCTCCCCCTTAACCAGCAGATTTAGGAGCTGTTTATTCTCCTCTTGTCTCCCGCGAGGGCATTTAATCTGTCCCTTTTTTGTGTGTCTTTTTCCATTCCCCTTACGAAGAATTCACAGATTTAGAGACATCCCCGGGTTTATCAAAGCGCTTATTCAACATTTATGTACTCCTGTCAAAATGGCTGCTCAGAGGAAAAGAGAAAATTCTTCTCCTCTGAGCTTATCACAGCTGGCAATCAGCAAGTTAACTTCAGCCAAAATTTGCCAGGGGGGACCTGACAAGGCCTGTGCTAAACAAAAATGGACAAGTCACATAGAGGAAACGGTTGCCACAGCACACATGAGGAACATAGATAGTCACAGTCCTCACCACCAACCACCAACTGTATAGCTATAAGTATTTCTGCAAAACATCATATTCCCATTTCCGTTCCATAGTTTGTGCCCTTGAATGTTATATATTGAATGTTGTATTTAAGTATATGCAGAATTTTGGAGAACATGTTGAGATGTGATGTGTGCTTTCTTCTTTAAACTAAAGCCCCAGCTAAAATATGCAAGCAACTAAACTTGTGTATGACATTTCCTTTTCCCCAACTTCTCCACCAAACACATCACTTCGGAATGATCAATGAGACAGCAAGGCGCCGATCACCATCTTAATGGCTATCTACCATCTCTCTCTGTCTGTTATATGTCACTTCACATAAGCATGGCCAGTTGAGTGCCTGGATCACATTGGCATCAGTAATCACTCCCTTGAAATCTCCCATTAACTAAATCCCCTTAAAATGGCACGTGGCGTCTGGGTGAATGCTCTTCAGAAGATGATTTTTGATGTGAACTCGCTCAAACTGACACACCCAATACCCCTCCCTCTCTTTCTCTTCAAGCAGAGAGCTCATACCTTCATACCCACAAACCTTAAAGCTCCCTCCATTAGCAAGCAGTCTATATGTTTAGGGAGTCAACAGTTCCCCTCGCCCGGTCTATACTCTTATTCTCTTATTTCTTTTTACTCTGTCTTAATCAATTTTGGGAGAAATGGTGTGAGAGAAGAGAAATAGTTACCATTAATGCATTTATGCTTAAGTACACTGGTGTTTAGCTAGGCTGATGGTGTTTTGATGGAATGTAAAGATCTCTCTCTCTGTCTCTCTCTCTCTCTCTCTCTCTCTCTCTCTCTGTGTGTGTGTGTGTGTGTGTGAGTGTGTGTGTATTGCTCGGACCTCCCTTGTGTCAATCTCTTTGCACCAGTGCTTGAGCAGTGACCCTTCTTTGTTTCTGACGTGCCCCATTTCCTCGCTGCTATGCTCCTGCTGCTCGTGCCGACCTGGACGTGCGAGCGCACCAATTAAATCCCTGTCCTGTCAAATATGTGTATCAAATCACAGAGCTTGAGGGAAATAAATGTGGGCCCAGACATTACAGTACTAACCGACATGGATTTTTCTGCAGAGGAGCCTTCTGTCTGATCTCATGCTATTGATTGCAGACACAGCAGAGCCTCTCCTCTAGATCTTGACAACCCCTCAACACAATGTCTGCAAGTGGACTCTACACACACACACATAAATACACACTTTCTCACTCCACACACTCACACTCACGCACACACACACACACACACACACACACACACACACACACACACACACACACACACACATTTGTCCTTCAAGTTGACCTACACATCTTGGGAAGTGCAAATGGATAGAATGGATAGACATGCTCATACATATGTTTGGATGCATACAGCCACATGAAGTCAGCTGAATGTATTGATAGACACACAGTTCTAACAGAGATACAATACATTGACAACATTCACCATATTATTCATGTCTTAATCAGAATAATGACAATATTCTGATTGTATGAGTCATGTAAACACCTTAACCTAATTGCCATAACCCGATAAAGATGATATCCCAAATTAATGTATGCCTGCGCATGTTTATGCAAAGAATTTTGGTAACTTGATTGATTGCTCTGACAACTTAGCAACATGGCGAAAAAGATTGACTATAAGTTTGCACTTCTGGGGTGAAGATGAGGCCAATTTCTGTGTTCATATCATGAAAGCTTGAATGTTATGGAATTCATTGATGAGTAAAAGCCTCACAATAGTAACATCTCTAAAAGGGTGTGTGACAAAAAGAAGCAGTTTTTTGTGCACTGCTGACAGATCTAGATTGGGTCAAAAATCCTATAAGCGGCCTATTGAAAGGCAAAAAACTGAAACAGTAGCATCTGTAATCTGGCCAATTTCACCTATTTTGTGGCCATAGATGAAATTCACTGACAGACCATTGAGACGTCATGGAGCTACTAACTCTACAGTATATAGCTGGTCTACAGAGACGGTTCTCCCTATACACACATTACTCAAGTTGCGTAGGGCCCCGCAAGTAAATGAAGGCCCCCTCCCCCATCTCCCCTTGAGTCAAGCTAGGGACAGACAGGTATACAATTATAGCGACAGTGTCTCATACATTAGAAAGGTGAACATGAAACCGAATTAGCATTCAGGGCATGAAAAACGGAAGTAACTTCACGAGAATGATCAGCGGGAATAGCAGTCGGGTAAACTTGTGTTCATTCCATGGTTTGATACACGCATCTCTCCAGCACGTGTTGCTGGCCTAGCCTAGGCCTACCTAACAAGGAAGTGAATCCGCTGATCTGTTTGCGTCTTGCTTGCCAGCCCTTCCCAGTCACGGTACGTCGCAAAGTTGTGAAATATATTCGCATGTTCAGTTTTTTGAAAGTGGCAACTGGCTAGATTTTTTGAAAAAAAAAAAACTCATCTTTAAATGTGCCCATGATTACGTGCAGCTCGGGATGAAACTAGCAATTTTTCAGCAGAAGCATGCGAGAACTGGTCAAACCTAATCAGTGATTTCACTCTTCCCATACATTTTAAAAGAAGTATGGTTTTACAATATTTGAGTCAAGCTTTAGTTGGTTTAAATATAGCCTACAACTGAACGTAGGCCTATGCAAAATGGAAAGTAGCCTAATGTATTAACTTTGATTCACTGTGCTGCAGGGGCAATAGATGCATATTGTAAATTAGGCCTATATGAAGTATTAAAATTATTGCTGAAGTATTAAAATTATAGGCTACATGCCAAAACACACACATGTCGGACCGGGCCACTCATTTGGGATAGAGTCAAGTGTAAAATATTTGCAAAATTGTTGGAAACTTAACATGTATGCAACCGTTTGTGTTTGTACACACACACACACACACACACACACACACACACACACACACATACACACACACTCTCACACACACTCAATGAATTGACTGGAAATTGAATAATTTGAGTCCTCTGATAGGACTCTCCCCACAGCCACATACTCCAGAGCAGCAAAGGCTGGAGAACTGATGACTCTCTGCCTCGTGCTGAAATGTAGTTATCAGTGCAGCCACACCTTAGCAGCTAAGCTAAGCAACATCAGATCAAATGTCTCTTACAAACCTCTACTCAAAATAGATTCACATTTCAGGCACATCACAAAGTAGATGGGAGAGAGAGAGAGGGAAAAAAATCAAATTATATATTTATAAAGACACCTTCCAAGCAAGTATCAACAAATAAAGTGAAAAGAGAGAAGGAGGAGAGAGAAGAAGATGAAGGGAGAGACCAGTCAAGCAACGTTCTGCTCAAGGAGTAAATATATATTTTGTTGCAGCAGCGCGCATTGGCACAAGAGGCTCAGAGGCCGGCATCCAGGGCAGTAAGCCGGACTCGGACGCGGTCAGGCATCAAGCGTGGAAGAATAATTGCCTCTTTATGGATTCCACGGCCATTGCCGCTACTACCTCTCAAACAAGCAAATATGTACCCTGCATGTTCTCAACCCTTTTAGGGTCTTTTTTTATATCAGGCTTGGAGGTGATTGAGATGAGAGTGTGTGTGTGTGTGTGTGTGTGTGTGTGTGTGTGTGTGTGTGTGTGAAAGTGTGTGTTTATGCTTGAACACGTGAGTCAAATATTTGCTGTGTCCGGCAAAAAAAACAGTGTGTGTGTGAGTGCGTGCACGCATACTTCTTGCCTCTCATTAGTGCAACTTGTTCCTCTGAAGGCCTAGCTCATGAATTGCTGCTCCACTCTGTTCTACATCTCCAGTAACAAAAAGACAGAGCAGCCTTGGTGCTTACTCACACACACACACACACACACACACACACACACACACACACACACACACACAAACACATGCCCAACATGCCCTACAGTTGCAGTGGAGTTGTTTCCATGGCACCTCTCTTCCTCACCTCTATCTCTCTCTGCCTTTGCTCCTGACGTGATGACTGAATCCTGCAGCCGTAAAGCCCTGCAAGCGAGCCCTGGGCTACAGCAGTAAGAGAAGCCGCCCCGGGGGCACGGCCGAGCAGGATGCACAGGGAAGGATCCTTGCCACTTAGTGGGAGGCAGGTGAGGGTCCTAGCAGGGTAGGGAGTCAATCGGCACTCGGCCCCTGGTTGGCAAGGAGCGGAGAGGATGGGAGGCTGGGGGGGGGGGGGGGGGGGGGGGGGGTTGCTTTGCCAGGTTTCTTAGTGTGTATGTGCATGCGTGTGTGTCTGTGTGTGTGTGTGTGTGTGTGTGTGTGTGTGTGTGTGTGTGTGTGTGTGTGTGTGTCTGTGTGTGTAAGCATGTGTGTCTGTGTCTGTGTGTGCAGTGGCCAGTGCCCTGGACTTGGCGTGCTACACGGTACAGTCTGCTTTCTGTCTTATGCCCTCCACCAAGCCGAATCTTATCCTGCAGTCCCAGTTGCTGTCTGTCCCTTAGATTCACTGAGTACAAAAAGATTAACAAAGGGGGGTTTGATGATTAAAGTGCCGCTTTGGTCTGCTCCTCTGATTTCATGGTTAGGCTCTGTATCAACGGCCATGACTGAACTGCTGTTTGGAGAACTCTGTGTCACCATCGATTTTTGTTTTCTTTTTTCTCTGTCTCTCTTTTTTTTGGTATCTCTCTTTCCTTTCTCATTTTATTTCCCCAAACCCTGGATTTCACGCCTGTTTGGGGTTTTCTGAAGGTGTAGCCACTGCACTGGATGCATAAATAGCAGATAGGCAAAGATGGAGATACTGAGCCTGATTTCTGTTGATATCAATGCTGTTTTTTCTTTACATTTTTTTCCTTTTCTGATTCTTCAGAGCTCAAAATATGCTGGCCAAAAAATGTATATAGCATACTACCATGCAAATCACCCCAGTGGCTGTATAGTTCCACTGTAAGAAGCGAATGGGTTTTTTTCAGATTTGATGAGGAATGAGGAAACCTTCACTCCACAGCTGCCTTACATTGCGCAAGATTGTCATTTTCTGATATATTATCAAATCTCAGACATTTGTCTTGAGATCTCAAGTTTTGGGTCACTATCAAACCTAGTCATATGACTTCCCCATTCCCTGAAAAAAAAACAATTGAAGAAAAGGGAAAAAAAGACAAAGAGAAGAAAAAGAGTACCGAAATGGAGAGAGGCACACACAGAGAGAGGACAAGATCCAAAGGAAAAGAGCAGCTGAGGCCTCCCAGGATGGACCAACAGGTCAAACTCTCACTACCCCACCTGGGAGAGAAGTGCTGATTCCAGTTCTTCTCTCATTCTCTCTCTCTCTCTCTCTCTCTCTCTCTCTCTCTCTCTCTCTCTCTTCTTTTTCATTCTCTCTTTCCTCCACGGGAGAATCTCCCTTGGGCCCTGTCACATACATGGGTACTTTTTGGAAACAGATTCTATTCTGCTAGCCCTTTCTTACACACACACAGATTGTGTTTTAGGTCACTTGATAATGGACCTGGCCCAAAACAACATTCTTAGAAACCCAGTTCCCAGTGTTGAAATTGTGTTTTTGTGTTCTCAGTGTGTTTTTGCATTTTTATGTGAACTGGATATTAAGCACTAAGGATGTAAAAAATACCTGTGTAGACTATACTTGAGGACTAAGCATGAGGCGCGTCACCGTCACCTAACCCCTCATGCAGTAGCAGCAGTTCCCATTCTGGAACAGAACAGGGTGTGTTGTTATAGGTGCTGCAGGTGCACCTTGTCTTCTCTTTACTGTAGGCTAGTTAGTCTCTTTACTGTGGCACTTTCTAGAGCACTGTTTTATTCAGTTTAGTTTGCATTACATTACCATTAGCTGATTGCTGACATGAAGCTGAAGTTAAATCAAACCACAAGTTGATGGGGGAGTGTGCACCATAATCTTTATTTTCATTATCTCCAGTATTGTTTATAATTAGCATCCTTATTATGACCGCCACGCAGCGAAGCGGCGGTCATATAGGTTTAGTCAGATTTTTTTTTTTTTTTTCGTATGGCCAAATTTCTGTCAAGGATTCCCGGGACACTTAAAGACCGGGGTGCACGAAACTAGGTGGGCATGTACTGTAGCCCCACAAGGATAGCATGGAACCATTGTTTTCCGTTTTGATCTGTAGCCCCCCCGCTGGACTGGACCCCCCGAAAGGAGGGTAGGACGGACACAGTTTTCTGTGAATATCTCGAGAACCGTAGGGTTTAGGAGGACCACCTTTTTTTGTATGTTGATCTTAAGGGGCCAACCCATTCCATAACCACTCATTATGTATAGCGCCACCTTGTTAAAAATTAAAAAGCAAAAAATTAGGTGTTGTAATCACAATATCTCTGGCTGATATGGTAAAAACTGCACGAAATTGAAAGTGTAGGATCATTATGACACCCAGCCGGCACACGACCGACCTTCAACGTTGAAATATAGGGGAAATAACGTCAGTTGTTGTGTCAATGTTGAAACAATGTTGAAACAATGTTTAATGCTAAATGGTTGTAAAAGGGTATGTAGACAAACATTGAAACAACGTTGGTTGTAAAAAGGTCAAGAAAATCAATGTTGAATTATAGGTGAAATAATGTCAGTTGTTGTGTCAATGTTGAAACACTGTTTTAATGCTAATTGTAAAATGTTGACAAATGGTTGTAAAATAAGAAATCAAGGAAATCAGCACCAATGTTGAAATGGCGGATGTTGAAATAATGTTGCGATATCAACGTTGATTCAATTTGCAAATCCAACATAATTCAACGTTGATTCACCCGTTATAAGGTTTTTTTTTAAACGTTTATAACGTTTATTCACCTTTGAATTCATGTTGAAATGCCAGCAGGGCACCCTCTGAATGCATGCCAAGTTTCGTGGACTTTCGTTTATGGGGGGCCATACAATAAATTAATTTATGTGTACATTTAGTGACCATACACCAACAGAGTTTTCTGTGAATATCTTGAGAACCGTAGGGCCTAGGATTACCAATGTTTTGCGTATGTTTGCCTCCAGGGATCATGTTAACCCATTCCATATGCACATATGTGCATAAACAGATACACACGCACACACATACATTCACAGTAATCATACGTATGACACATACACACACAGTATTCATATTAACGCATTCATACACACACACAGGCACACCCACAAGCACATGCACGCACACACACACACACACACACACACACACACACACACACACACACACATAATTTCTCAGATTTATGAACAGGCAAGATGGGGGTGTGGTTGTATAAAATGTATTTTACATGTGAAATCTATGAACTAATCATGTTTTGGTACTTGTTGTCTAGCAGATACCAGTGAGAATTGAGTGTGCATAATGCAATTCAGTGAGACAGTTAGAACCATATAATGCCTTTCACCTTTTGTTTTTAGCCAGCAGCCAGACCAGCAGATACCCTGACTTTGCTGAATTACTGAAGCTAAGCAGGCTTAGCTAGTACTTGGATAAGAAACCTCCTTGGAAGAGTAGGTTCCTGCTGGAAGTGGTGTTGGTGGCTGGCCAGTAGGTGGCACTCTTCCCTGTGGCCAAAAGCCACCAAACAAATATCAATCCCAATGTCCTATTGCAGTGACAGGGACACTGTACTGCAGGAGATGTTTTCCTTTGCATGAATGTTAAATTGAGGTCCTGACTCACCATGGTTGTTAAAGATCCCATGGCACTTATCACAAAGAGTAGGTGGTTCCCTGATTTGCTTTATTTATGTATACATACATAAAGACACACACACATAAAAACACATAAAAACACACACACACACACAAAGACACGTAAACACACACACACTACACATGCACACACACATACATGCACACATACGACACGCACAAACATGCACACGCACACGCACATAAACACATAAACACACATACAGTACACACACACACATGCACCCATTCAAACACACCAACATACACAAATACACACAAAAGACACACAAAACACATATACACAAAAACAACCACACACTCTGCACACACTCAATTACAAACACACAAAAATGGAACAAAGTAGGAAATGAACACAATTTGACAAGCGTGACTTATTTTCGCGGAAAAAATGTGCTGGACTGGGCGGCGGTCATACTTTGTACCGCTCTGCGGTACATCTAGTTAGTATTA
Organism: Alosa pseudoharengus; assembly: GCF_046254945.1. Lineage (NCBI taxonomy): Eukaryota > Metazoa > Chordata > Actinopteri > Clupeiformes > Clupeidae > Alosa > Alosa pseudoharengus. The sequence continues at coordinate 30,805,303 of NW_027468689.1, read as the reverse complement.
GTTGTAGTAGCAGCAGTAGTAGTAGCTGTAGTAGTACTCGTATAATAACTATTTCTCCCAATATTAGTTATGTACGGGATAACAGCTGCCGAGAAGTCCATATATATATACGGAATTAATGGACGAGGCAGAGGCACACAAGGTGCAGCGAAGTGGAGTTTTCTTCTGCCAAGTCCATTAATTCACTATTTAATAGTCATGCCTTTCTTTGCAATTTCCATGCAATTCTTTAAATATTGTTACTTTACTCTGACTATCATGAGGCTCAATGACTGTTAATACAGAGCATCTGAACACACAAATACATTTTGATCATTGTCATAACAATTTGCATGTTTTATTGAACTTTAGATCACCAATGTGTATTCCCAGTCAAAAATGGATGAGAAAATGATCAGTGTATAAAATTTAGTCCAGGCACATACCTATTGATCAGATGGATTGTACAGTATCTGTGCTTCTGTACATTCACACACACACACACCCTCACTCCCCCTCTTTGCTTCTATGCCAGCCCCCATGGAACCTTTCATATATTCCCCTTTCTGTCAGCCATAAATAGCAAATAGTTCTATTGGTAATATCCAATAGAACTTAAGTTGATACAAAGGTCTATCACAACATTAGATGATAATATGTGTTATTATAGATTTATAACTAATTTATATTTTATAATGCAGTGGTCATTTTTGACCGGTAACACAAAACTAGTATACATAAAATTAACAGAACAGGAGGGTTCAAAAGAAGCTGACTGATTCAGTTTGTTGTACAACTTTCTTTGGTCCTGACTGTGCTAGCAGTGCTGGGCAGTGAGCTTGTTTATAGTTGATTCCATCGTCGCGAAACCTGCTTCCAGGCTCAACTGTCGTTTACTATGGTTGTTATACTTACCATTCAACGAGCCTTGATATGGAACAGTGATTATTTTTTTTTATTTACCAGATCTACTTCATAGCTGTCCCATTATTCAGAATAAGCCAATCAGATAAGAGTATTTTTCTCTCTGGGTGATAATGTAGCCTACAATATCAGTATTGGTTTAAAAATGCCTGTAATTGTTCAGTAAATGTTTTATTTAATTCCACTCTCAGGTAACAGGGTAGATAGTGTTGAATCTGTGTATGTAGTGCAGTTGAACTGAACAACTGAAGTGTTTCTTTCGTGGAGCGTATGCTGCAACAATTAGCTTTACTTCTACAATCAACGGAAGTGGTTACTGCCTACACCAGACACATGAGCATATTCGGTTTTTATGCTCCCTGAACAGAATACTTCAGTTGCGCGCCTTATATAACCTGGCTGTAACTGCGTGCACCAAACCCCTAAACCATATTCTGCTAGAAAGTCATATCATACTCACATAGCTAGTTAATTAAGCATGCATCTTTTTTTTTTTTGAGGCTATGAGGAGCATACTGTGCAGCAATCACAAACCAGCAGGAAATGTGGAGCTTGTGGAAGCCTTGAACCTCTCTGTCCATGTGCTCTTGACTGACCATGTGCGGAGGGAAAGGGAAAGAGCCATCTACCGCAGACTCCCCCATGTCTGATATAGTAATATCAGCTGAAGAGCTTTTTTTAGAGAGATCCCTCATCTAATGGAGGGGGGGGGGGGGTTATGGGGGGCGGGTGGATTTGTATCTGCGTTGCTGTTTCATTGATTGAGATTGTCCTGAGTAAGAGGTGTTTGTTTAAACAGGTAGTTTGGTGTGTCCCTCACCAACCCCCACCCCACTCCACAACACACACACACATGAAATGAAGCCTCCATCCGCTCTTCACTGACACAAAGGATGTACTCAGCAGAGAACAAGTGAATAGAGACATTGGATAAAATACATTGGCTGGAAATACTTGGTCCTCTGAACCTCATACTCACAAGCACAACTCAGAAGCTATTTGTTCGCAGTGAAGAAGCACATTTATCTGGAAAATTCCTATTGATCTAATGCTCTTTACTGGAAATTGTTTACACAAGCACACACGCACACACACACACACACACACACACACAAAGAGAGAGAGAGGGATATATATAAACTTATTTTTGTAATATTTTCAAAGTACAATCCAGATTTAATACTGAAGCTTGCATGAAGTCTCATCATTCAGTGGTAACTTGTTGATAGAGACAAGCCCATACACTCAGTATCAACACAAGCATAAGTTCCCTTGCGTGATAGCATGGATATGAGCACACATGCATAAGTTATCGCTACTAATGCAACTAGATGTGCCTCCGTCAGAGGTTCTAATGGTTTTTACACTTCACTCAGTGTAACTCAGTGATCCATTTTAAGTGCAAACATGAAATGAGTCAAATTTACTTTGGCAGGATGGTTTCATAGCATAAACATCGTGACAACATATATATATATATATATATATATATATATATATATGTATATATCCTCTCACCCCTTTTAAATAGAAAATGAAACAGCATAGAAATAAAATAAAGATTTGAGCTTTTTCTGCAGAAGGAGGCTCAGGGGGCATTAATAATGAATAAAAAAGAGAGATAAAATATGCACAAGCAGGAGAAAGGGAGGGGGAGAAAAAGTGACAGTGTGTGTGTGTGTTTGGGGGGGGGGGGTCTGCACAAAGTCGCCAAATCTCATGTTTGATATTCCAGTATTAAAAATTGAGATAAGCAACTGGGTTTTCATCAAGGGTATTATCCTAGTCTCTGTGAGTCTGTTCTCCGCTGCACCCTTCTAACATGAACATACTCCTACAACGAGTTCCCCAATGCAACACAAGCGCTTTGCTACACTATGCAAATCAGCCGTGAAAATAATGTGCTATTATGTGGGGAGATGGAGTCTAGCCCTTAGGAATATCAAAGGCATACATCTGACAGCCAGTGATGCTTCATTGTTATAGTACTATTGCTATTATTATTAGCATAACAATTATGTTGTTTGGAGTTCTCATACAGAGGCTGGAAAAAGCAGAATTTCAAGGACATTTTGTCACTGTTGGGGGAAAAGTTTCATTATTAAATGAAAAATAATTTGGCTGTTGGTATGTGCATGTGTGTTTGTGTGTTTGCACACACACACACACACACACACACACACACACTCACACACACACACAGAAATGCCTTCATGGGCATCATCTTTACTACTGACCTCTGTGTTTGTTGATTGACAGTTTATACCACTTTCACAGACTGTGAATTTGTTAACTGACAAGTGTCACTGAACTCCTGTCAAAACACAAACAGACTCTCTCTGACTCTCTGTCTCTCTCTCTTTCTGTCTCTCTCTCTCTCTCTCTCTCACACACACACACACACACACACACACACACACACACACACACACACAGACCTATGCCAAGGAATTTACACACAGGCCTATGCCAAGGAATTTAGAAGGATTTTAGCAAATCTAAAATCTAACAGTTGTCTGTTAGCAATGAGTAGGCATAATGTATGTAGTTTATAAATGACAAAAGGTGTCTTTGTAATTCTCTTTTCTGTGACAGAGCCGTTACACTCTCTATGATGGCATGAAATGTTTGTAGGCTGAAACCTCTTCTTTACAGACTAGAGGAGCTGGCTCTCCAGGAGTGGAGTGTGGGAGTGCAGAGAGGGGAGCTGAAAACATCACCCTGCTGCTCTAAGCACTGGTTTACAACTGTGAAACATTCTGGTGGAGAGATACTTCATTCCCAGTTCTCTGGATGTGGGTGATACACAGGCTAATTTGCATACTGCAAAACCTTCTTCAAAATTCTTCCTCACTAACTCTCTTTCTCTTACAAATGTATTTAGATATACATTTGTATTACATACAGTACACTCTATATTTAGATAGTGTGTGTGTGTGTGTGTGTGTGTGTGTGTGTGTGTGTGTGTGTGTGTGTGTGTGTGTGTCATACCTGTCAACCTTTAGCTTTCCAAAAACGGGAGATTTTTTTTCGGGGGGGGGGGGGTCAGTGTTTAGTGTTTATACCGGATCTGTGTTTGCATATTTAATACATTTCATACATGTGTTTCAACACTGCATTTCGATCGTTGCCAGTTATGTATCCACCAGCTGCCTGCCTGCAGCCTACTTCCAAAACTCCAAAGCTGCTTGCTGTCAGATTTGGTTCCGAGGGCACAAGTTCAGTGAATCAACAACACTCAATAACAATTTATGTGATGTAATCAATTAAATTCTCAACAATTTCACAACAGCTAGTTCTGGAGTAGGCCATTCAACTAGCCCGCTTGCTTACGACAAGACTCTGGCCGCGCAGACGGAACCCGCTTCCTTATTTGGGTTTTGGGTTGCCAGGTTTTAGCCTATGACAAAACGGTTGAAATTGAAACTAAGTGATCGTGTATGTTTAGGGTGTATTTCATACACAATCTGGCAACCTGAATGGATCAATGATTTTAAAATGAAGTTTGATGGCCATGCAAATTACGGGAGTTTTCCGGGAGAAATAACAAAACGGGAGGGTGCTGGGAGATGACCTTGAAATACGGGAGTGTTGACAGGTATGGTGTCTGTGCATGTGCGTGTGTGTGTGTGTGTGAGAGAGAGAGAGAGTGTGAGAGAGTGTGTGTGTTGTGTGCTGCAAGTTCTGCTGTTTCACACATTTGCCTCCAGCCCACAGAGTGCTTCTGCCATCACACCAGAGCTGGAGTCCCTTCTCCTCGTTGGCTGCAGCCAGCCAGAGCTAAAGAGGAGCCTACACCCAGGGTCACTGAGAGGTCAAGCACGGCTGGGGTTCAGTGCATTGTCAGGCAATGTTTGTGGCGGTCAGGTTTTTCAAATTGTATATTTAGTCTGTGTTTATTATCATAAGGATCAGGAGCATCACAAATACAGACATACTCAAAAGTGCTCATTTACATTAAATAAATGATATCAAATAAAAATGATGAATGAAAAAACAATGGCGGAATGGGACACTAAATATTAGCGGAAGATTTCAAGCTCCCTCCTGACAGGGGGTGAGGGTGTGGACAGAAGTGTGGCCCAATTTTGCCTGCCTCCTATTCTAGAGGGCAAATCTGGGGCTACTTACAGTACAACATGGTGCGGCCGCTCATCTAAATCTCATCATTGGTAGTGAGAGTGAGGGGCTCTCATAATACAGCCCAAGACTTTATGCAGTCAGCAATATCATGCCCTTTTATCACTCAAAGTATTCAGCCTGGCCTCAAAACCAACAGGAGTTGTCCCTATTCTCTCTACCACTCTGCTACTAAATGGCATGGTGCAAAATAATACAAAAGGACAATGATAATATGATGAATCAAATAACTGTCTATTAAGATGGTCAGCTCAGTGCTTGAAATAGACTGCAATATCTAAAGTCAGTGAGTGAGTGATCTTCTGTGCAGATGTGACACATTAGGCTACTATCAATTTCTGTATACGTCTTCTAAAAACTTTGAAAACAAGGATGGCTGCTTAGTTGGCTTCCATGACAAGTGCTTCACCCCAGCATAGAGTTCAGCAGGTGTTTGCAGTAAACATCCATATGCTCTACCTATGGCAGATATGGGAAAATAACTGCAGGGGAAACATGTCCTCCCCTTCAGAAAGGAACAAATGTCAGGGAAACATCTGCTTTGCCAACAAGCATCATCACCATTCAACTCTCTTCTTCATCACCCATTGTCAAGGGAGAGAAAGCAAGAAAATGACCAACTTGTCACAAGTCACCATATCGCCGCTGGCAAAATCTGTTCATTGGGAGCAGTGAGATTGAGGAGATGGGCAGTCATGTTTGGGTATTCTGGAAGAGCAGCAAGCAGGAACCTTTTCCTCCCTCACGTTTAAGCTAAGGGGGCGGGGGAAGGAGGGAGGGAGGGTCAGTTTCTCTTTCTATGCAACACACACAGTGCTGTCCTCATCAGCTCAGCAAGAATATCTAATTAATGAGAAATGATTAACGTGCATTTCATTCAAACTGTTGGAAGAGTCAGGAGGAATGGTAATGTTCACAAGTACATAAACATATTCTGACAGGACTTTTTTAAAATGTATTTCTATTTTTAATACAATCTTTGTGTTTAAATTCATGTGTACACGATTAACATCCACTCCCATAATTATCCACATCTTCAATTGACTGGATTATTACATACACCCTCCAGGTAATGGATCTGAAATTGTTGTGCTGCACATTCTGCACGATTATGAGGGGAATCAGCAGGACAAAACACTTATGCCAATTAGTTTTAACAACAAAATATTTAACCCAACGCTGGTTAATAGCACAAACCTCAGTTACCTTTGATGTGTAGATGTATGTGTGTCTCCTCATATCAGCCAGCTGCTGATTCAAAACAAAGTAGGCTCCGTGGAGCCGAGATCTGTGTACCCCAGTTCAGTGATGCCAGGTCCTCTGAGAGGTCACACCTGGCCCAGCTAAGGTGGCCAGGTCACCCCTCTGCCCGCGTTCAGGCAGCAAGGAGCACCTCTGCCACAGGTGAAGCCGCTTGTCTGCCTGCAGTGTTTGGGCCCAACCCTAACAAGCTCCTTGACCTTCAAGTGCTTACACTTACATTTTGATTGGCAGCAGCAAATAGATGTATTTTTTCCAGTATTTCTTCCATGGTATGCTCTCTCTCTCTCTCTCTCTCTCTCTCTCTCTCTCTCTCTATGGCGGAAATATCTGTATAACTAAATATACATGCAAAAGCTAAATTATGCCTTAATGCATCTTTGAACATGCAACACTCAGTGATCATTTATACATGCTCTTCCATACTTCTCTCACATACAGTACACTAACAGGTGTACAGGATAGAGGAGGTATCATGTTTTGCATACACCATATGACTGTCAATGTTTATCTTTTTGCACTGAGACACACACACACACACACACACACATACAATTACTGCAATGTGGTAGATGCATTGTGATGAAGATGCAACCACTAGATAAGAAGTATCTAGTATCTATAAGTATAATTAAAGTCATTCAGAATTCCCCCCCACCCCATCTCTCCCTCCACACCTGTGCTGCAACAATTAGGGTGTTCATTTGCACACGCTCCTAATGAACTGCAACTGTGCCTGTCTCACAGAGAGAGAGAGCGTGAGAGAGCGCAAGCACACGAGAGAGAGAGAGAGAGAGAGAGACCATTTGGCCTCTTTGACCAGCTGCGTACCCAGTTAGCCGATCAGTCCTGGAGCACCCTTGACACGTGTCCACTCTTATGACACTTATTGACTCTCCATGCCTGCCCACATTCTAATTTTCAGTGTCGGTTTTGAGGTTGATACCTCTGTGTATTAGTGTGTGTGTGTGTGTGTGTGTGTGTGTGTGTGTGTGTGTGTGCGTGTGTGTGTGTGAAAAAAAATGTGCCTAGGGAACTGAGGATGACTAAAAAGCAATGGAAATGAAGGAACCAATACAGAATCAAATCAGTTGCTGTCATACACTCATACACTTCATATGGGAGGGAAAGTAAAAATCAGAGGACATAAACAGAAGACATACAGTAGATGACATGGGAATGATAAACCATTTAGATAGCCTTTGTGCAAGGATTAACTTTGACAAGCCATGTCATTGCAATGTGTTTATGCACTCATTATCGTTCAAAGTCTTACCCTCTTCTCAACACATCTATATATTTTTTGTATGTTACTGTAACATTGTGTTTTTGTTCTCACACGGAAAGTACAGACCCGTTGTCTGTGGGCCTGGAGTGGCGTTTTGCGTGGTGACTGTTGTAGTGTTGTGTGTGGCCCGCCACAGAGAGCAGTGATGAAAGCTCCTCCTCGCACACCTGCTCGTTAATCAGGCGCGCACCACAGATGGCTGACTTTGACAGAGAAAACGGCGAGCTATCAACTCTCTAACGCTAATTAATCCTCCGCATCTTTGGATAACATTCCAAAAAAAAAAAAAACGAGGGGAAAAAAACATAAATGAACCTGCATTAAAGTCTAAAAGAGTCAAAGAGAGCGTTTTTGTGTGTGTGCAAGATATTCGTTTTCATTTGTTTGTTGTTTGTCAATTAGCTGATGGAGGCAGTGGGAATATGGGGGGAACTTTGAAAACTTTGTATCTGTGAAGTTTATTTGAGTGGCCACCCTGCTTTGGTCACATTAGATGATGGTGCACTCTTAAAACGAATGTGTTGAAAAAACAAAACTTGCATTGTTTTTAACATATCTCTGTGTCCAGATAGGGAAACACATTAATTGTAAGAGTGTGCATCAGCTATCAGTTATGTGGCATGTGCACCTTTATATGCTGGTGTGTGTGTGTGTGTGTGTGTGTGTGTGTGTGTGTGTGTGTGTGTGTGTGTGTGTGTGTAGACAGGGAGAGGGAAATTTGACTGTGTTTGGGATTCTACTAATTTCATTCACAATAAGAGGAGGTATATATGGTTATGGTTATGGAGTTTAGCAGACACTTACAAAATAAAACAATACAATAGTTAAAAATTAGCAGCAAACAGATTTAAAACATTGGTAAGACTACATTAGGAAAAATAACAATAAGAACAATAATAACGATCAATAATGAAAATAAACAATACCATGAATATACAAACCAAAACTAATAAGAACAACTTAATTAATTAATTAAGTGTAAACTGAACAGATATGTCTTTAGAACCCTATTGAAACACTCAAAACAGGAATCGCAGGAACGCAGAATACTGGGCAATTATTTGACTTTAAAGTAGCAGTTATAGTAAGGCAAGCCCATTGCACTGTAAATGAACACATTCATTAAGACACTCAGGGCCAGATGTACGTACATTTGCGAACGTAGCGTTATCAGCGTCATGGACACACCGCAGATTGCGAACGCTGTCAGACCCAAGTTTCCGTCGTATTTATCAATCGTTCAATCCTTAGTGTAAACTGTGCCTTTCTCTGCCTTTCTCAGCCCATAAACGCAATTTACGAACGTCCACAACTGAATGGCAGCAACTACATACAAGCGCAGTTGAATGAAGTTAACTGATGACAAAATTAAAAAGAATCAAACGTTTAGCGATCATGAAATAATACCATACATGATATGATGTAAACAAGCAGGGAGATAATGAAGATCAGTAGTTCTACTCAAACTACTTGTGCACGCAGGCTATGGAAAATTGGTCAAATCTAGCAAGTAGGAAAGTTTAAGTGAATGACGTGAAAGTGAAACAGGACAATGATAAAAGTAAGACATTCGAAAGGCCAACGAAAGTTGAGGTTGCTTTTGGTAGTACAAATACTTTCACCACAAAAACTGGTGCTCTAAATAGCGATTCTGTTGTCTTTGAAAGGTTCTCTTTTTGACGCATTGAACTGCAATTTGGATTAACACCTGCTTTTACAAGGCGGAAGTATTTAGGCGCAGAATAGACGTGCGCTTTCAGGAGCAGTCTTTGTACATACCGCGGAATGCATAGTTAGGCGCTCTTTACTCTTCCCCTCCCATCTTTTTATGCTAAACTCCCACTTTCCCCTGGATCCTCCCATGAACGCATATGCATGACATGACAAACGCAATCTGCCACTTTCAGCTCCCGCGACAGGCAGTTTGCGCTTTTACATCATTGCGGCCTGTTTGTACATACCTCACAATGATTTTACACTCACATTACGAAACAAATATACGCCTGAAGTGGGCGCAAAGGCGCCCTCAGGGCTCTATTTTGCACTCTAGCGCAAATGACTTTGTATACTCACGCTTTTGTCTTTCCTACTGTGCAGTCAGCGCATATTGGAATTTTCCCTCTACAGGTACATGGGGCGTTTCAGCGAAAAGAGGGGGCGTGTTCTGGCGCAAATGGTCCCGGTTGATATTTTGCAGTTTCAGAAAACAATTCCGCCACAGACCAGGAACCTCCTGATCTAAAGTCAGTGGCGCAAATTCAGATACTATTTTAAGGGCGCATGCATGGCCACAGGCCTGCAGGAAAGAATGCTATGCACACCGATCTACAGACACCCTGTGCACAGATGGAAACATTCAAATTTAGTAGCCTATATAGTACATCTACATGCAATATATTTACAACAACAACACCTAATTACGACCTATTAATTTGGACAACTTTATACAGCCCTATAAAGACTAAATTTACCTTTAGTTTTGTTCCAATTTACCGTTGTGTATGGCTTTAAACATCATGTGCGCTTTAACATCAGCCTATAAGCATTATTCCAGCTGCGCTAAGGTTTTGACAATCACCACAATTTTGCCTACCTTGTTGTAGCCCATCTGAAATAACTCCAAACTTTGCTATGTTCCCTCCATCCTTTCGTTGTTTTCAAAAAACGTTTTATTTTCATGATGGCCTTGAAGTCTTGAGTTTGTGAATTCGCTTAAATAAACTTATTATGTGCTGTTAACCAGCAACCATAGACAGTAAAAGAAAGCAGCAAGTAGACTTGGCTACAATTTCTGTAGTTGCTGCGTCCATTCATTGTTATTCTCTCTCCTGCTCAAACAAAAGTTGTGCGTGCATTAAGTTGATGATAACGTGTTTACAAACTCTACTTTACATAAAATATTGTAAATAGCCTATTGTCATGCAGTTAATGGGATACTGTGCAGAGTTGGAAAGTTAGGTCAACTTGGAAACTGTTTCTGTTGCCTGATGGTAAGGTATAGCCGTAGCTTTACACCTGCAGGAGCGGTTGCTTGGGCGCCTGTGTTGCGCAATGCACTTTGCTCCTCTTATCTATACGACACAGTTATCATTTCTCCAAACCATACATAATTACAAGGACAAATATTGCTACACGAGGGAAATCAGTGTGGTGTCCGATGTGAAAAAATAGGTATAAATCTATCGTACACATTTCCACGAATCACGGATGTGTTGATGACATAAATTAGGAAATATTAGAGGACTTAATGAGATGTGATGTTGAACTGCATGCCAATGTCATTTAACCCAAATGCACCAGCAACAGCACGGAAGAGGAGAGCTTATCTGACAGATCTGCATTGTCTATACTCTATAGTGAAGTAGATTACATTGCAAAAATATCACAATGCATTCATAACCTCATGATTCAGTGAGAGTGATCCCAAAACATCGGAAAGTGACATTTCTGTATTACATTTTGTTCAAGAGGAAAAATCAATAGCAAACTGTTCCCAACTGACTATAGCGCTGTGAACCGTTCCTGGCTGCGCCTGGCAATTCCGCCATCATAATAGCAATCCGCTATGGAACAAGCGTGCCTGTTGTTAAAGGGAATGTGAGATGACGCTCTGATTGGTTTATTGCACGTTACGCCCAAACCACACCCATGATTAATGTAGTTACTTCAGACCACCCTATTTTAGATTTGCGTCGGGCGCAGTCATTAACCCGCCGGTAAAATAGAAACAGCGCCCAAGATCCACACACAAAGCAATTTGCGCAAAGTCAATTGCGCTAAAGTGCACGATAGAGCCCTCAGAGATTAAGGTTTGTGGCGCACTCTCAGAGTCCCCGATCACAGTCTTGCAGAGGAAGTGTCTGCAACGACTCTGTGTTTTTTTGAGCGTCCATCTCCCGCCACTGACGGTCCTCTGCTGCTGCATGGCTTCTTAATAGGAGGGGTGGAGAGAGAGGAAGAAAAAGGGGGAGGGAGGATGGCAAAAACATCAGTGATTCACTCCAACTGCATTTCATCTAAGTCACAATCCCGACCCCACCACCACCACCATGCACAGCCCAGCACTGACAAAGACACTTTACAATGTAATGTAATATCAATGAATCAGTGGAGAACGGGTGGAGAGGAGGTGACCGTAAAAGCCACAGCCAACAGCAGGTGTGACTCATGAATATGGATCTGGCAGAGAGATGGTACAGGAAATGCCTTAAGCTACGAGTTTACGATAGTGACTGTTCCTCAATTCTTTGCAAACTGTGGTAAGTCCCCAAGAGAGTCTGTTGTGGTGTGCCTTTGGATGTGGCATGTTGGACAACGTTGGCGGTTATTAATTAACAGCGTCTGCGTCGGATCCGGTGTTTGTTTAGCTTTTGCTGGTGGATGACTGTGAGTTGTTTCCGGGCTTAAGCTCACCGTGTGCAAACACACTTCCTGGTGGCAGCTCAACAGTGCTGGACACCCAGTCTGGTGCGCTAAAGTCCAAGTTAATCCTCCTGCCTGAAAGACCCTCACACACACACACTCACACAAACACATACAGTACACAAACATGCACATAGATACACACAAACACACACACACAAACACACACACACACACACACACACACACACACACACACACACATACACATACTCCCACCACCACCCAATCCTTTATCATCAGCTGTGCAAATATCTTTACTTTTCAATTTCAGCAACAAATTGCTTTGCTTTGAGGCTTAATACCCAAACAAACATACTCAATGGCAAATTAAAAGAGTAGTTGTCACGTTGAGATATCTCACACAAGGGCATTGTCATGTTTACTGGGATGATACCGGCTAACTGCAGCCACCGCCTCCCCTGCACAGGCACACACACACACACACACACACACACACACACACACACACACACACACACACACACACACACACACACACACACACACACACCAGTGTCCTTGTTAGCAGCATGGAGATCCTGCAGGTCCCTGTGTACTCAGTGTTCAGTGCTGAAGTGTGGGAGCGCTGGAGCCTGTCAGCCCTGAGAAACAGCCAGGCCTGGTGCAGGGTCTCGCACTAGTGTGTGCCGCGGCACGTAGAGGCTGCAGCTCCACTCTTGTACTCTCTAGTTCCGGCACTTTCTCCTGTGATTACTAATATATGACTGTGTTGGGGAGATCTGAGCCAGGTGTGTGCTTTTCAGATTCCGCGCATGGGACAGAAAGATGGAGCGAGGTTGGGAGGAGTAGGGTTGTCTTGTCTCCCAGTTTTAACAAGCTGTCCACCGCTTCTCTCTCTCTCTCTTTCTCTCTCTACCTCTTGTTCTTCTGCTCCTCCTCTCCCAGCTAACTCTTGTCTGCATTTTCCTTCTCCCATTTGCATTCTTTCTTTTTTATTTCACCCCAGCAGCAGCAGCAGCAGCAGAGGCAGATAGAATAAAAAAGTGAGAGAGAGAGAAGAGAAAGAGAGAGAAGAGAGAGGGAAAGATACCTCTGTGTCTTTAATTACACAACATTGTGCAGGTAATGTCACCATGTTCACCAGCAGCGGTCCTCATCCCAGCCCCTCAGCCAGCCGAAGCCTGACAGGAGTCATTGGCGGATGGCTGCGACTGGCGCGGGAGTCCCTTATCTGCCTGTGCAGTTCGCCTCATGGCCCCAGGCGAAGGGTGAGTGTACTTTTACGGTAATGAAGAGTCGGAGACTAGATCCCAATGTCACTCGAGTCCTTCCTCAGGGAAATCTTGCCCCAGACCCGAGATCCGAAACTCCAGCTAAAATACTACCTGAGTGTCTAATGTGCGTCATAAATTAACCGCTAGTGAAATGAGAAAAGGGACTTAGAGGTGTGTGTGTGTGTGTGTGTGTGTGTGTGGGAAAGAGAGTGTGTATGTATTAAGTGCTTGTGTATTTGTGTCAGTGTGTGTGTTTGTATATAAGCATTTACCCGAGCAAAAAATCTTATTGCATACAATGTGTGTGTGTGTGTGTGTGTGTGTGTGTGTGTGTGTGTGTGTGTGTGTGTGTGTGTGTGTGTGTGTGTGTGCCTAAGACCTCATACTAACTCACTCCAGAGGCCTCAGTGAAATGAGGGAGGAAAAAATGTATTCTGCCCATAAAAGAATGTACCATCCAACTCTCCCACCTCACACACTCAGGGTGGTTGGGGATGGAGGTGGAGGCGGGATGGAGGCACGCTCGGTGTGGTCCTAGTTGGTCCCCAAGCTCCGACGGCTCTCCCTCGCTCTCTAATCCGTCTTTGGGACAAAGAGCCTAGGAGACAAATGATCCATAAAGACTTTTCATTAGAAAGACTAAGTTGTGACTGTGGTAAGGACTCCCAAGAGGAAAGTGTGCACGGGCGGGGAATTCGTTTACCATCCTCTTAAAAACATGAAATAATAAACAGTTTGTTCTGTAACACTGCAGGCTGGATAAATGCAACACCCCTGACACACACATACACATATACACACATAGATTAACGTAACTAAGCAACCAGTAGTTAACATGAATAAAGCATTAATTACTAGACCTAATATTACTTATTATATGCTGTTGATATGCTGATCTGCAGGTTAAGTATCTAATGAACTGAATAATGCCATGTGCGGTGAGTGTTAATGTGAAGCAATGCAAGCCAACACAAACAAACCAGATGGACACCAGTTTATACTATTTCAAACTGGAAAATCCAGGTGTTTGTAGTATGGCACCTGTAAGCTACTGTATAGACATTTTATTTATCAAGAAAAAAAGTTAGCAATGAGGACAATGCAATGTCTCATCACAACTTCATAACATTTGCCAAAAATAGACACCGGCATTATTAAAACCCCCAAAGTGTATTTCTGTCGCTGTCTCTTGGGCAATAGTGAGATTTGGCAGCTCCTGCTTACATAACCAGAACCAAGGATCAGTGTTCTCACTGCATGCAAACGCTCTGTCTCCCTCTGAGACAGACACAGGTGGAGCAGCAGCCACAATATGGCCAAGGTGTTTGGCACTTTTAGCACTGTGGCTGCTGTTTTCCTGTGTATGTGTGTGTGTGTGTGAGAGAGAGAGAGAGAGAGAAAGAGAGGGAGAAAGGGTGTGTGTGTGTTTATGTGCGAGTGTATGTGTGTGTGTGTGTGTGTGTGTGTGTGTGTGTGTGTGAGTGCATGTGTGTGCGTGTGTGTGTGTGTGTGTGTCTGTGTCTCTGTGTCTATGTCTGTGTCTGTGTGTGAGTGCATGTGTGTGTGTGTGTGTGTGTGTGTGTGTCTCTGTGTCTATGTCTGTGTCTGTGTGTGAGTGCATGTGTGTGCATGTGTGAGTGCATGTGTGTGTGTGTGAGTGCATGTGTGTGTGTGTGTGTGTGTGTGCGTGTGTGTGTGTGTGTGTGTGTGTGTGTGTTTATGTGTCCACATCTCTAAAAGGGCAGAGGCTGGATGTGTGGCGGTGCTGGCAGCCTGAGAACGTGTGAACACACAGCACACTGGGCCGGGCCGGGCAGGGCCATGTGTTAGCACTCCTCAGGCCTTCCACACCTCGCCTGGCGTTGTCCACTTCATCGCCCGTGCTGCCCTGGAGGGGCTGTCCACTCATCACAACTACTGGCTCCAGCATGCAACCGGATGGGTGGTCACTACGTGTGTTTGTGTGTGTATGTGTGTGTGTGTGTGTGTGTGCGTGTGCATGTGTGTGTGCGTGTGTGTGTGTGTGTGTGCGTGTGCATGTGTGTGTGCGTGTGTGTGTGTGTGTGTGCGTGTGCATGTGTGTGTGAGCATGAGTGAGTGTATTCACAAGCCGGTTCCAGAGGATAAGCACAGAGCTGAGGTGAGACATGGATTCTGCAGTGTCATTCACACTCAGGGGACTCGCTGTCGAATCAGGGCAGGCAGTGGATACAGCAGAACAGCACATGCACCACGCCACACACTCCACACACACACACACACACACACAGCACTACACACACCTCTCAGCACATGCACCACGCCACACACTCCACACACACACACACACACACACAGCACTACACACACCTCTCAGCACATGCACCACGCCACACACTCCACACACACACACACACCCACACACACACACACACACACACACAGCACTACACACACCTCTCAGGACATGCACCACGCCACACACTCCACACACACACAGCACTACACACACACCTCTCAGCTCTTCTCGCCTTGCTGGGGAATAATGAGCAGACATATTTGGTGCTCAAAATTCAAGATTAATGGTTTCTAAAACAGCACTGGATAATTAATGGATACCTAAACGTGGTCTGTACACACATACTGTGTTCAGGATGCCCATATAGTGCACTAAAAAAACAAAAAAAAACAATGTTTTTTGACTTAACCATACCATAATGTCCTTGAGTGACCTTGGGTGTTTTGTATATTTTTGTGTTCATTTTTGTAATCATATATGGCATATTATTCTGTCCATTGCTTATATACTGTGAAATCGTTAGAAAGATACCTTTTAGTAACATTTTGAGGACAGCCTCTGTAAAGTGCACAAGAAAGTTTGGCACTAATGATTGTGCTCAAGTAGGTGGTTGGGAGCAGCAAGAGGACTGGCTTTAAGTTATGCACAAGAACCTGTCCCCTCAGAATTAATTTTGAGTCAGGCCATATGATCCAGGCTTTGTGCTGCATTACAGTAACAAAAAGTGTTGTCTATGCAGCTGTCTAACGAGTACCAGGCTCTCTGCCCTCCAACGATCCCCCACTCCTCTCCTCTCCACTCCGTTCCTCGCCAGCTGGGCACTGTGGAAATGTATCTGCCCACTCCCCTGCTCTCTTCCAAGCACCAACCTTTTAGTCCTGATGAATCAATTAAAAAGTACGGACAACGGACGTGCAGGCGTTGGGGCACTGTGCGCGAGCGAGCTGTGTGAGGACTGCAACCTGTTGCCCGCAGGGCATGTTCTGACAGGGCAGCTCAGATGCGCTGCGAGGGACACTGGGCAGGATGGTGCTTCTCCGATTGTCCCGCGGCCAAAACTGAAGGGTGAACAAAGAGAGGATGTTGCTGTTGCCTCATAGTCACCGAGTGTTTCAGCGCATTTTGCGACAACGTAAAACAAAAAAATATATAACATCTGAGAGACCAGCTCATGTGCTCTCTCCCTGCATCCCTCTCTCTTTCGTTCCTTCCCTCTCACTCGTTCTCGCTCTCTCTTTCCAAAACTTATAAGCTTCATCATCCTAAGAGTGCCCCGATAATGAAAACAAGGCATCCAGTCGCGAAAATGGGTCTGTTGCTCCCCTTGATATGATTGCTGGCTTCCCTGTGCCAAGGTCTCATATTTTTCAGGCAAATTGACTTCCATTATTGTAGAACAACTGTAGCATGGCTGATGCCTGCACATGGGCGGGCGGGCTACAGAATGGATCGGTAATGCCGCAGGGTTGATGCACACATAAATAAGTGAAAAGATGATGTGCTCTGTTATTTAATAGGTACCATTAGAAATAATGCCATTTTGCCACCAACCGCTGCTCAGTCATTTTCTTTATAATTATCCAATTTTGTAAATCAGCAGGTGTCCCTGGGAAAATTTATCGAAGGCGCCAATCCGCATATGATTTGCAACAGTCTAGGGGGGAACAGCTGGGGGAGGGGTGATAGGTGTGTGTGTGTGTGTGTGTGTGTGTGTGTGTGTGTGTGTGTCTGAATGTGAGAGGGCGAGAGAAAGAGAGAGACTCTGTCACCACCATTAGACTGCTTCTGTCATCTGTGAGCTGTGTGTGTGTGTGAGTGTGTGTGTGTGGGTGTGTGTGGGCATTGGTAGCCGTTGGTGGCAGACAGTGTTGACAGTTGTAATGTGTCTCTAAGCCCATGCTGTCGGTCCCCATTGCTAGAGCTGAGCAGAAATTGGACCAGTCCAATGCTCTTGCATCATTTAAGAGAAGTGGTGGTGATGTTTGTGGCCTGTGTGTGTGTGTGTGCTCATGTATGGCAAGCCGATTGAGCATTTATTCAGTATATTGATATCAGGCATAATTGTCATGTACATGCATATGGCAAGCCGATTGAGCATTTATTCAGATATCTTGATATCAGGCATAATTGTCATGTACATGCAAGCCATTTCTGTCCACTAGTTAACTAGTGAGCTATTTCTGTGTGAACTAGTTAACTAGTGACAGCCAAAATGCTTACTAGTTAACTAGTAAGGCCCAAATTCTCTCTAGTTAACTAGTTCATATGTTCCATATCTTACTAGTTAACTAGTAATGCTCAGCATGTTCACTAGTTAACTAATGGACACTGAAATGTGCACTAGTTAACTAGTTTAAAGACTTCTATATTTTACTAGTCAACTAGTAAGGTACAAAAATGTTTACTAGCTGACTACTGAATGCCAAATTCCCACTTGTTAACTTCTATGTAATTTGGCCAGCCGCTTGAGCATTTATTCTGATATCTTGATATCAGGCCAACATGCAAGCCATTTTTGTCAACTAGTTAACTAGTGAGCCATGTTTGTGCACACTAGTTAACTAGTGACAGCATAAATGCCCACTAGTTAACTAGTGAACACATATTAGCTTCACTAGTTAACTAGTGAGAGACAGAAATGTCCACTAGTTAACAAGTAAAGGCCAAAATGCATACCAGTCAGCTAGTTGAAGGCTTTTGGGTCTCACTAGTTAACTAGTGACAGCCAAAAATGTGCACATGTTTACTAGTGAAGGCAAAACTCCTCAGTTAACTGACTAGTTGGAGTAGGTCAATGTCACTAGTTAACAAGTGAACCATAAATGGCTTACTAGCTAGCTAGGTGATGGCAGCAGGTTCACTAGTTAACTAGTTGATGCATCCTTTGTCCAAACTAGTTAACTAGTGAGGTCATAAATGTATACTAGTAAACTAGTTGAAGCCTATATTCACACTAGTCAGCTAGTGGCGCAGAATTAAAATTAGGAGGCGGAGAACTCTGAGAAAATTGAGGCTTTCTATTGGATCCCTATGTCCAAATAGAACATGACAACCAATCACAGAACAGAATTTCACAAAATCCCACCCACAACATTTGCATGTGGCACACAAGTTAACATGCTGGCCAAATGAACTTTAACTAGTAAACTAGTGGCTTCAATGTGACACATGTAAACTAGTGAAGGCAGAACTGCTCACTAGTTTACTAGTGTGCACCAAAACACCCACTAGTGAACTAGTGATGGCAATTTCCATTCGACTAGTTAACTAGTGAGGTGCAAAAAGTGTCACTAGTTTACTAGTGTGCTCCAAAACACCCACTAGTTAACTAGTGAAGGCCATTTCAGCCCCACTTGTTAACTAGTGAGATGCCAAAATGGTCACTTGTTAACATGTAAAGGCAAAATTACCCTCTAGTTTACTAGTGAGGGTGTTGTAGGCCTTACTAGTTAACTAGTGGCATGTTTATTTTGTTCACTAGTTAACTAGGTACACCTAAAAAGAGAAACAAGCTGACCGTTTTTGTCCACTAGTTAACTAGTGGAACAATTGAAGTCTCACTAGTTTGCATGTGTGGCAGTGAAGCAGCTCACTAGTTAACTAGTGCCTATAACGGCTATTATGCAAATTATAATGAGAGGGTGGGTAGAAGACTCCTATTGGGTATTATGTAAGAATCCCACCCAGTCTAAATGTAAATGTACTGTTCATAGCCTCGCGATCAGGTCCTGATGGGTGCCCCTAGTGGCTAAAGTGACACACTGCTCTGCAATGGTACTTCAGTATAGATAGTAAAGCAGAGCCTGCAGTATGCAGTATCTCATATTCTGTCAAAATGTTTTTTAATAATAACAGGGAAACCTGTTTGCATAATAGCCGTTTCAGGCACTAGTTAACTAGTGAGCTGCTTCACTGCCAGTCATGCAAACTAGTGAGACTTAAATTGTTCCACTAGTTAACTAGTGGACAAAAACGGTCAGCTTGTTTGTGTTTTTAGGTGTAACTAGTTAACTGGTGAACAAAATATGCATGCCAATAGTTAACTAGTAAGGCCCACAACACCCTCACTAGTAAACTAGTGGGTACTTTACATGTTAACAAGTGACCATTTTGGCATCTCACTAGATGACTAGTGGGCTGAAATGGCCTTCACTAGTTAACTAGTGGGCATTTTGGGGCACACTAGTAAACTAGTGACACTTTTTGCACCTCACTAGTTAACTAGTCGAATGGAAATTGCCATCAATAGTTCACTAGTGGGTGTTTTGGTGCACACTAGTAAACTAGTGACACTTTTTAGACCTCACTAGTTAACTAGTGGGAATTTGTGTCTTCACTAGTTAACTAGTGAGCAGTTCTGCCTTCACTAGTTTACATGTACTTGTCACACTGAAGCCACTAGTTTACTAGCTAGAGTACCTTTGGCCAGCATGTTAACTTGTGTGCCACATGCAAATGTTGTGGGTGGGATTTCGTGAAATTCTGCACTGTGATTGGTTGTCATGTTCTATTTGGACATAGGGAGCCAATAGAAAGCCTCAATTTCCAGAATTCTCCGCCTCCTAATTTGAATTCTGCGCCACTACTTGACTAGTGTGAATTTTGTCTTGAACTAGTTTACTAGTATACATTTATGACCTCACTAGTTAACTAGTTTGGACAAATGATGCATCAACTAGTTAACTAGTGAGCCTACTGCCATCACCTAGCTAGCTAGTAAGCCATTTATGGTTCACTAGTTAACTAGTGACTTTGACCTACTTCAACTAGTTAACTAGTGAGGTGTTTTGCCTTCACTAGTAAACATGTTTGGCTGTCACTAGTTAACTAGTGAGACCCAAAAGCCTTCAACTAGCTGACTGGTATGCATTTTGGCCTTTACTAGTTAACTAGTAGACATTTCTGGCTCTCACTAGTTAACTAGTGAAGCTAAAATGTGTTCACTAATTAACTAGTGAGCCTTTTGGCTCCCACTAGTTAACTAGTGTGCATATTTTGGCCCTCACTAGTTAACTAGTTCACACAAACATGGCTCACTAGTTAACTAGTTGACAAAAATGGCTTACATGTACATGACAATTCTGCCTGATATCAAGATATCAGAATAAATGCTCAATCGGCTTGCCATATGTGTGTGTGTGTGGCGCTGGTTTTTAGAAATGTAGTGTCAGAAAATCACATTGAGACTACAATGCTAATAGTTCAGTCATACTAGCTCATTTTCACAAATGTAAAGACAATCAAGGCAGATGGTAGGCCTATTGTACCAGATGCTAGTCAAGTAATGAGAGAGTGACATGATTGTCTGCTTGAACATGAGTTGGTAATTGACTGGCCATTTGATGTCTAGTAGACATCAGTCGATGGGTTAATGAACTTCTTCAGTCTAGTCGGGCCATAGACAGTTGCCAGTGTAACCATATTCAGATTTAGATTTATTTAAAAAGAGAGACCTATCCGGCTGATTTAAGACACTGATGTGGACGATACTCCAGTTTATGGAGTATTACTCTGCCAAATTGAGAAATACTGTCCAAAAACAACTTCATGATCATGTTGAAATTAGTGAAACTGTCTCTTGCCCTATGCAAATCAGTGAAACTGTCTCTTCATGCCACAAATGAGGTAGTGCTATGCCATTTCTATGGCACAGTTATGACTACAGTGACATCTGGCTGAGTAGACACTGAACTCTTGTCTGAGGATATGATCCAAGAGTACCTAGCAAAAAGGTCTGTTCTCTTACATAATGCAAATGTGTTTACTACTGTATTTCTGACAGTAGTATGCTGCAGCAGTCACCAAGTAGATATTTCAGTGTGAGAGTGGTATCCATAGTCTAAAATATTTGAAATTAGGGTAACACGTTATGGTAAGGGTACATGAATTATTATGAATTCATGTATGAATGAATTCATGATGTACGTATTACTTCATTCCTTAATATCTCGTGAATCATCAGGAATTGACATGAGTTCATAGTCTGTCATTCGTGACCTCATACATGAACAACACATCAACTAAAACATTAGGTACGGTTTCATCATTATGAAATATAATTTGGATGTCTGTGGCACGCATATCTCGCTGACCGTTTGTCAGACTGATTATAACTTGGCAGGTGTCTTGCTATGGGCATGAGTAAGTGCAATGCCAAATTTGACGTTGTTTGAATAAGAAATGCAAAAGATATCGGTAAATATATCGGTAAAAGAAGCACATTGGCTTTGCCGCTAGCCACTCCCCCTCCAACACACCACTGTACTGTAAGCTACCAGTGAGGACAGAAGCAGGGCTTTGGCAGAGCTGGATCAGTGTAGGTTACACGGGTAAAAATTAAACATGTCTACATGGCGCAGCGAAGCGGCGGTCATATAGGTTTAGTCCGAATTTTTTTTTTTTTTTTTTTTTTCGCATGCCCAAATTTCCGTCAATGAGTCCCGGGACACTGAAAGACCGGGGTACACGAAACTTGGTGGGCATGTAACCCCACATGGATAGCATGGAACCATCGTTTTTCGTTTTGATCTGTGGCCCCCCCCCCGCTGGACTGGACCCCCGAAAGGAGGGTAGGGCAGACACAGTTTTCTGTGAATATCTCGAGAACCGTAGGGTTTAGGAGGACCATTTTTTTTTTGTATGTTGATCTCAAGGGGCCATGTCAACCCATTTCATGTGCACACATGTGCACAAACAGATACACACACACACACACACACATACATTCACAGTAATCATACGTATGACACATACTCACACAGTAGACATATGTACGGGCACATACGCAGGCACACACACAAGCACACACACACACACACACACACCCACACGCACACACACACACTCACACACACACACACCCACACACATAACATAAACATAACACAAACAATCAAGAATTTCTCAGAATTATGAACAGGCAAGATGGAGGTGGGGTTGTATAAAATTCATTTTACATGTGAAATCTATGAACTAATCATGTTTTGGTACTTGTTGTCTAGCAGATACCAGTGAGAATTGAGTGTGGATAATGCAATTTAGTGAGACAGTTAGAATCATATAGGCCTTTCAGCGTGATTTCTTTTTGTGGAAAAAATGTGCTGGACTGGGCGGCGGTCATATTTTCTTCTAGTTTAAAGACTTTTTGATTTGTTTATTAATCATATACCACAGTCTATCAGTAAACCTTTTGCCTTGACTTCCTCCTGACAAATAACGTCTGTTCCTATATCTGTGTGTATTGGAAAATGTAAGTATAAAGCTACTAACTCGTATGGCATTTTGAAGGCAGATGTGTTTAGGGCGTGTTCATCATTACTGGCTCATAGCTTTAGCTTTGTGAACATCTACATCATGATAAGATAATCACGGCTCTAGGAGACAGCTGGTGGGGAGAGCCGATAGTTCCACCCTGGCCATGCAGAGAAAGGTGAATTGAGTTTCTATCTCTCTCTTCTCACACAAGACATTTCAACTTCTGACATGCCAATTACTCAAGCCAAGTCAGGCGTGGACTTTGAAGGAGACATGAAAAAAAAGATCTTTCGATGTCTCTCTCCTCTCTCTCTCTCTCGCATGCATTTGCTCTCTTTCTCTCTCTATCTGTCTCTCCCTGTGTTTTTCCCTGCCTTACTTGTCAATAAATTAAGCATCTTGTCATGGCTGGCAACATCCAACCTCGAGCCAAACCAAATTTGCCCAGAACACAAGTGTGACTTTTCAACGTCAGGCAGGTGTGGAATGGAGAATCAATTACCTGGAGTTGCAGGTGTAGAATTAGCAAGTAGCATCTACACTGGGGGGAGTTTGGCATAAGGTCACCTGTAGGGGCACCAGTGAGCAAGAACTTTGATCCATACATTGACCCCATGGAATCCTGATATGGTACCCCCCACCCCCTCTCCTCCTGTTTCCTCATGTTTGTGTGTGTGTGTGTGTGTTTGTGTGTGTGTGTGTGTGTAATTGTATGTGTGAATGGTTTTTATTCAACGGAAGGTTTGTTCACTTAGAAACCAACAGTATTGGGCCAACAATGAAGACTGGTGTTTTTCGCTGGGGGTGATGTCATTGTGTTTGTTGTTTTAATGACTGCGAGGCAATTAGATCGTTACGCGTTGAAAGAAGTCATTATTGTTCTAAAACATGGCCAGTTTGTTGCACTTTTTCACGCCAAGCAGTTGCCATGCTAATTCATTCCGTTCTCCTCATTAAGCGACTACTGGGCATGTAAAATATGTTTTTCATGGAAAACCCTCTGAAAGGAGCCAAGTCAGAATTCATGAACTACTTCCCCTGTGTCCACATCATACACACTCTCTCTCTTTCTCTCTCTATCTCTCTCTTTCTCTCTCACCCACACTCATCTACGCATCTCTCTCTCAGTCTCCATGGGGACTTTGTGACTCATCTGAACTTTTCCCGAGGCCCCCAAGAAGTCTTGCGGCTCTTCATCCATCAGTGATTGCCTTGGACGAGGCAGGGGAGAGAGACTGTTGATGACACCAAAGGTCACCCTACCCCCCACCCCTTCCCCATCTTTCCCCCTCTCTCCTCTCCTCCCCTTCCCTCTCCTTTGCAGTGGGCTTTCTGGCACCTCAGCAGGTAACTGATGTCCCTCCGCTCACTCAATGCCGCCATTCCGTGCCCTGTTGACAGCGGCGGTGGCTGACAGCCGGCAGCCTTTTTTTCTTTCTGCCTGCGATTCATTTTGCCACAAGTCACCTTGCCGTAGAAGCCATCAAACACAGCCGACGACACCCCCGGAGACCGTGCGGGTTGTTGCCGGCTTTTTAATCACTGTCCGAGTGCGCGGAGCGGCATGGCGAGGAGTGTTTGTGTAATGTGGACTAATGTGCTTTTAAACGAACAACCCCTCCACCGGTCGGGCCATGCATTCCTAGCGGATAACTGTGCGTCACATCGAAACCGTAATTGCTTGGCACACATTCAGAGCCAAAACATTGGGAAAAAAGGCATTTAAAAATGCGGGGAAGACATTAATCTGATCTGATTTAGTTTCTGATTTAGTCTAACGGGGTGCCTGAGTTGTTCTCGTGCTGCCTTGAGTCGAGCAAAAACTGCGGACAAGAGGATATTAATATTGCAGAGTTGAGTTATGTGTGCAGATTAAAGAATTCCCTCTCTGAAGGATAAATCTGAGGAACTTAAGCATTATTACTTGTCTTTATCATGTTGTCGGCAGCAAGCGCCACTGTCTCAGGTTTTTCGGGACTTGAGTTATGACCTCATCATCTCATCTTGTACAATGGGGAGAAATTAAATTAGCCGGAGTAATGAATCCTAGCCGCCATTTCTGCTAGGAGTCCTCCGCTGATTGCTCCTGAAGTCGTTGAGGAAACTAATCTCCTGCTGGAAGCTGAGCAGAGCTGGTTGTGCACAGACACACGTGCCTCTTTGATGGAGGGGAAATGTGCGCTGAATGCTCGGCACTGGTGTGTGTGTGTGTGTGTGTCTGTGTGTATGTACTCTGTACTCTGTTGCAAAGGTGAAACTATGGGGATGTTAAGAGGAGGGTGGAATGTACATTAAGCTTTTTGTTCTATTTTTTTCTTCCCCACACACACACACATACACACACACACACATACTGCCTCTTTATCTCGTGTGGACCGTTGCCCCACCTTACTCACCCACTCCTTCATTCACTTCCTGACTCTCTGTCTGTAGCCACTACCCCCACCCACCTTCACCCTCTCAATCACTGCTCTTCTCCCCCTCCACTCTCCTCTCTCTCTTCGCCCTCCACTCTTCTCTCTCTCTCTCTCCTCTCTCTCTCTCTCTCCTCTCTCTCTCTCTCCACTCTCTCCTCTCTCTCTCTCTCTCCACTCTCTCCTCTCTCTCTACTCTCTCCTCTCTCTCTCTCTCTCCACTCTCTCCTCTCTCTCTACTCTCTCCTCTCTCTCTCTCTCTCCTCTCTCTCTCTCTCCACTCTCTCCTCTCTCTCTCTCTCCACTCTCTCCTCTCTCTCCACTCTCTCCTCTCTCTCCACTCATGTCTCTGGAACGGGAGGATCAGTGATGATTTTTTTTTGTAGGTAGCAATAAATGGGAGCACCAGCAGGGGTAGGAGGCAACAGGAAGCTCACGCGGCGAATGCGATAGGCAAGCGCGGCAAATCGTTCCTGGAGGTAATTAATGAGACTGGCCACCCTAATTAAAAGCTCTTAGCTTTCCATGCGCGAGTCAGAGGCAGCTGCTCCTCCCGAGCTCTCACCGAGAAAAGACAGGGAGAGCGAGAGAAAGAGAGAAGGAGAGATGAGAAGAGGAGGAATAGTGTGGGACATAAATTCAACGAAGGTATCATCGCACAGCACCTGCCTATGTTGCCCTCATCATCCACCCCCCACCTGTGCCACACACCCTGCACACCACCCGCCCCCCCCCCCATCCCTCACACGCACACACACACACACACACACACACACACACACACACACACACAACTACACCTGTCACACCTACAGCCATCTCTCATCCTCATGGTGAATTAGCATTCTCCCGTGCTTTAGAGGAATGAGAAGAAGAAGTAGACGGGGAAGGAGAAGAGGAAGTCTGATTTTTCATCTCTCCCAAAGCCTCTCCCCAGAGGCCTCGGGTCCTGCTAGTTTGTATCCATTTATGATACTAAATATATCATATTTTTGTTTGCTTCAGTGGTGCAGACACACACACACACACCTGCTCTGTCGCCACTGCTACAGCCTCAGCATAGGGACAGGGGGGAGATTTCTCCTGGGCCAGACATAGGGGTATTGGTTTGTAACTATAGCTTAATATCATGTCAAGATCTCCAAAGGATGATACAGGCTGTCAAGCTGGCGCCACACTCAACCTTCAGCAGCGAATGAAGGGAAGAGGGGCTGAGGGGGTGAGCAAGAGACATGGGAGAAAAGACATTTCACAGAGGGGGGGGGGGGGGGGGGTGAGCAAGAGACATGGGAGAAAAGATATTTCACAGAGGGGGGGGGGGGTGAGCAAGAGACATGGGAGAAAACACATTTCACAGAGGGGAGATAAAATGTGAGGTAGCATCGAGGGCATGTCTGAAAGACGATTCAAATGAATTAAATAATTTAGTGAACTTGCATGAATTTGCATTTGCGTGCAAAACTGCAACCGGTCCATCCTGTCCAGTGCCGTCATCAATTACCTCACCTAAACATCCATGCATCTTCTCCACCTCTAACTGACCATCTCATCTCTAATCTCACTCTCTTCACCATGTCTCTACATGTCTCTCGCATTCCTTTCCAGACTTGTTTCTGCATCCCTTCTTCTCTTTCCCCGATTCTGTCCTTCTTCTCTCCCGTTCTCCCATGCTCCCTGTGTGGTCCTCCTCATTTAGACCTGGCTTCTGGACAGTGAGCCTTAGATTCTGCAGGCAGTGAGAGGCACTGTGGGTAATTGCTGCTGCCAGTGGCATGGAAACGAGCTTGGTTGCCGGGGGGGTGAGCCTGTTGACCACTAATTACACGCACACAACACATCTATTATTCATGTCGGAGGCCTGTCTTGCAATTATGTCATTTTAAATCCGGCCAAGAGCAGCTAACTTCACTGTTTTTGGTTGCAAGTGTGAAAATGTGTGTGTGTGTGTGTGTGTGTGTGTGAGAGAGAGAGAGAGAGAGTGCACACATGTATTCCTCTGTGCATTTCTGAGGAGACTGTTGTTGCATGACTCTGTTTGTGCTCCTGAATGTGTCGGCATATGGGTGCATCAATGTGCCATTGTTTGCATTCACACATGTGCACATACACAAAACATGCACCATTGTTTGCATCTATCCACATGAAAAATGATATGTGGACAAATATTTCCCACTGATTTGTGCTTGTTTTTGTTTGCAGATGCACAGATAGATAGTGTGTGTGTGTGTGTGTGTGTGTGTGTGTGTGTGTGCGTGCGTCCGTGTGTGTGATTGCATACCTTTCCATAGTCCCTCCACAATGTGTTCTGTGGTATCATTGTGTGTGTGCGCCGGTCAGCCATTCCTCTGCTTAGCCTGAGTGGCTGTGCAAAGACTCGATTCATCACTGTGATAGCAGGTGTGTCTATTTTATTTCTCAGGAATAGCCCCAGCCTGCCATCAGGATAGCCTGTCCCCACTGTGCAATGCCCTACCTAGCAGTGTGTTGTGACCTTCAGCTCTTACACACACACACACACACACACACAATAACAATGGCACAACACACACACAAGCACAAAGGCGTATGCAACGTATATCTTCTAGCATACTATCTGTTGACAAGTTCAGAAGTGAAGTGTTTTGGATTGTTCAGGACATATTAAAGGAACCAGAAAAGAGAGAGAGAGAGAGAGAGGGAGAGGGAGAGGGAGAGAGAGATTAGGTGTTTAGGTTATTACCTTAATTTACTTCTATCTTGGATGTTAGGCAGGGATCACACTGACCAGCGGCAAGCAGTGGGTTGGAACTGCTGGTGTTACACTAGCAATGAGGGAGCTGATCGTTGAGTCCAGATCGTTCCAGTGTGCAGCACAAATGCATGTAATGTAATGTATCTAGGGAAATGTCAGTTGTTCTGACCAAAAGCAGTAAAACTCCTTATAGGGATGGGGAATTTCATTCTGTTGTACACTGTTAAATGTGGCTGTAGGTTTTGCAGCTAAATTCTACAGTATGATACAATATCATGTTTTTACAGCACAGAGTTGTAGTTAATGTTGCATTCTGGGTAATATTATTGACGCGGGAATATATTACAGTACATTTTCCCGCATACTGTAACTTTGCTGCCACCTTGCTGTAATATCGAGAACGAAGTTATGCCAACCCGACGACTTTACTCCTCTTCTGAAGACATGACCCATAGTGGAATGAGCGCAAGTCATTGAAATTTGGTGAGTTTGGTTTTCGGATTCATTAAGTAGTTTTACCCCAGCATTGTGTAGATTTTTGTTTAGTAAAAAGACGAGCATAGCTTGTTTGCTGGTAGCTGGTGTCGATAGCAAAGTATTGTCTCTGGCTTAAGCATAGCTATAGCTTTAACAACAAGGTAGGCATAGCCTATTTGTTTAAATCAATCATCTAGTCCTCATCGAGATCATTTATAATCATCTAGTCCTCGTTATGCCTTCCTTTTAACTTGTGTAAGTTTACAGTTAAAAATATCGACTTGTCGTTGAAAAGTATTGTCTGTTGTTATTACCAGCTAACTTCAAGGACTAGCCTAAGTAAATTGAAAACGATGTTGATGACTCTCGTCCCCACTTAGAGCAGACATTGACGATTCTCGTCAGATATTTTAGAACTTCAAAACTAATAGTAAATGTATTTGCCCCTTTTTAATAGTTGTCTTATATAATTTATTTTTCCATTTTACTATCCTGGGGACATACGTCTGTATATTGTGAAGTCTGTCATTATAGCCCGTTGGCTCTCGTCTAAGCACAGCTAACCCTAGTTTAAATTAACAGCAAGGTAGGCCTATTTGTTTAAACTAAGATCATCTAGCCTTCTTTATGCAGTCATTTTAATCTGTACAAATTTAGTATCGCGTATTGTCTGCTATTTCATGGACTAAACGAAAACGATGATAATCTTGTCCACAAAGCCAGCATACACTGACTTTCGAAAATTATTTTAGCACTTCAAAACAGACAGTACATGTATTTGGCCCTGTTTAACAGTTGTCTGATATAGTTTATTTTTCCATGCTACTATCCTGGTGACATTACTAACGTATATTGTGAAGTTCGTCATGTATTTGTATATTTTTTTTCTGGATTAGAAATGGTCTAATATGCAAGGTAGCATCTGCTAGGCTAGAAAATGTAGATATATTTCTTTTATTTTTAGAGGGAAATGTCACAATATGACATTTCCCTCTAAAAATAAAAGAAATATATCTACATTTTCTTTTTGTAAACCTAGCTTTTGGAAATAATTGAAGAAAGTTTACAAGTGAGGTTGTCAACAGGGTTTTAACTTTTGCCTTTTTCTGTCTTTGTCTACAGTGGTTGGAGTAGAGTGATAAGAATTGACGGGTTTGAGCACAGTGCCAGACATCCAAGTATGTCCGTCCTTAACTGCAAGGCCTGCAGTTATTCGACCACTTTCTTACACACCTACAATAGACATGCAAGGTCACACCGAAATTTGGCTAAATAC
This sequence comes from Alosa pseudoharengus, assembly GCF_046254945.1. NCBI lineage: Eukaryota > Metazoa > Chordata > Actinopteri > Clupeiformes > Clupeidae > Alosa > Alosa pseudoharengus. The sequence goes on along the minus strand of NW_027468689.1, from coordinate 30,775,622 downwards.
TGGTGCATGTGGTGTTTCTCAGTGCTCATGCATGTTTTAAGAAATTTAATGCAATATGTGTGTGTGTGTGTGTGTGTGTGTGTGTGTGTGTGTGTGTGTGTGTGGCTATAGGTAGAGGAGGACCTGTGTTTCAAACTAATGTAATTAGTTGTTTAAATACTTGATTAAATACTAGCTTCAATATAAAATTATTGAAGCAACACCTTAATGTTCAAATCGTTGCCTTTGCAGAGAGTCTCGGTCGGTCTTTCTCTGTGTAGCAAAAGTTAATGATATTGTAATGTGTTTCAGTGTTTTTAATGTGTTTCAGTGTTTCAGCTTGTGTAAAATGAATGAAATATCTTCAAGAATGATAAATAAAAGTGTTTCATGTAAGATTGTTCTGTGTGACTTAACATTTCACTTGTTTAAATACTTAAACTGAATATTGTTATCATAATATGTAAGTGTTGGTTGATAGATAAATACATTGATTAATAAATAAATGCAATTGAGGAATACTAAATTAAATAAAAAAAAAAACAGTAACAGTAACAAAAAACAGTACTGTACTGTATAGTACAGTACAGTACAAACCTTGTAGTAAAACAGCAATCACATGATTACTGTAAACTGTATTACAGTACTGTATCGCACCTTAATTCTACAGTAAAGTTCTGGCAACCGTGCTGCCTGTACTGTACTGTAATTTTACAGGGAATTTTGTACATAAATGAGTACTTACCATCACTTAGCAACAAGATAGAACTTTATTTAAATTTGTAGAATTATTATGGTTTGAATGTTGCCTCACAGTTTTCCACTGCTGCTTCAGTATTTTCGGTGTGATTCCCGCCATAAAGTATGCAGGTCAGATGTGCTCCCCTATATTTGCATCTACGAGTGGAATTAAATTAACCAGTAGACTTTCATCCAATAGCAGGAGGTTGTCTTCACTGTCAACAGGACTGCAATGCTATTTCAGTTCCCCAAATGTATGTATATTTTAAAAATTTTAATGATTTTAATAATGTTAAAATGTTACTGACTTATCTGACTTATCAGTGAGGTCTTTGGAGCATGTTTTGGAAATGATTGTCACAATGGGTAGAAAGAGTTTGGATCATTGCCCACGTCGTGCAGAGCTGTTTGTCTCACTTTGCATGTGTCCTTCGCCTTATCTTTCTGCGTGGATGCATATGTGTGTGTGTGTGTGTGTTTGTTTGTATTTATGGCTGAAACTTGTGTTGTTGATTTCTCTGTGCTTTGTGCTGCTGGATAAACATTCTTGATAACAAGGCTCTGTGTTTGGGCAAACTTTAGTGTCTGAGTGGCTGCTGTATTGATTGTTTGCTTTTTCCATTCAGGTCAGGCATTTACACATGGGAGCGAAAAGGATGAAGGGACAAAAAACCCTCTGTGTATATGTGTGTGTGTGTGTGTGTGTGTGTGTGTGTGTAACTTTCTGTTTGTGTGTGCGCTTCACTTTATCTTTGGCCGCACATAATGTGTATATGTGGGGATGTGTGTATATGTGAGTGTGTGTGTGTGTGTGTGTGTGTGTGTAACTTTTTGTCTGGGTGTGTGCGCTTGACTTTATGTTCGCCCGCAAATAATTCGTGCGTGTGTGTGTGTGTGTGTGTGTGTGTGTGTGTGTGTGTGTGTGTGGGTGATGAAGAACAAAAGAGAAAGAGAAGAGAGCAAGTGATGAGGGAAAGAAGGAAGAAGTAGGAGTGTGCGTAGCTGCTGTCTCTTTTACCACTGCCCTTCCTCCCTCCCTCTGTCCCTGTCTCTCTCTCTCTCTCTCTCTCTCTCTCTCTCTCTCTCTCTTTTACTCCCATCGTTTCTCTCCTACCTTTCACACTGTGTATGTGTAACATGCCGGCTTTCTCCCTGCACTGAAAATTATAGGAGTGGATGTGACTGGAAAACAACTTGTCACGGGTGTGCGAGGTGATAGCATGATGAATTGTCGCCATGGACACCTTGATCATCAGCGCTGTCTCGCAAAGCCACACTTGATCACTGTCAGGGTCCCTGGAGCCAGATGAGATGCCCAGAGAGAGGGACGGAGAGGGACAGAGAGAGAGAGACAGAGAGAGAGAGAGTGTGAGAGAGAGAGAGAGAGAGACAGAGAGAGAGAGAGAGTGTGAGAGTGTGAGAGAGAGAGAGAGATGAGGCACCCATGTCCATGGGACGGAGAGGCTCAGGCCACAACACAAAGAGGAAACTGAATGTAGAGAGAGAGAGAGAGAGAACAGACAGAAACACACATAACAGAAACAGAGTAAAACTCTTACGTACAAACACAAACATAAATGACAAAATGGAGGAAGTTGCGTATTCCACATTTGAGAAACTTGGATGGATTTCTTGCATTATTTAAAGGTATCCAATGCAGGTTTTTCTGCTACTAAGCTTCCCTTATTTTAAACAACTGTCGTAAATACTACTCATGACTTGCACCACTCCCCCTTGACATGCATATGGATTTGTTTATAAACTGACAAGGTAATATTACAAAATGTTATATAGCACAATTGCACTATTGCACAATTGCTGTAAAGCACTTTGTGATTCTCTGAAGGAGAGTGAAAGTGCAAGGTTGATTCTCCATAGACGTGTAGGGTATGGCTAGAAAGGTGTGCCATTTTCCTTATTACACTCTCAGAATGACTTTGCAGCGGTTATATTGGGGTAAAAAAAGGCCATGGGATGGGAGCAACACAGGTGACGCAACAATGACACACCAAACGAATGGCCACTAGATCTATTGGCTCAAGGGGGATGAAGCACTACATGTGGCTACAAAAGAAGAAGGGCAGTTTGTCCTCCTCACTGCAGTTTACACACACAGCAAAGTGGAGGGACACTCACACACAAAGGTGCGCACACACACACAAACACACACACACACATTCACATTATGGCACAACAAACAAAGTTAAGCATGCACAGATCCGCACTCACAGAAACATGCAGACACACACTGAAAGAACACAATTTACAATTAACCCACAGGACACACAGCAAAGGGAGAATGAGAAGTATTCTGTCGCACACCCACTGAAGGGAAATATGGTGGACACTTATTGAAAGACTTACATAACATTCTATGGAAAAAGTGAAGCAGCTCCATTCATCAGTAAAGTGGATAGGAACAATATAAAATGCAATGGTTAAAGATTCTCTCTAAATAGTTTTGTTCAGTAGATAAAGATGGGCTGAAGGACTTTGTGCTCACGGATGAAGAAGGGCTGATTGTTTTCCAAGGCCACATGGACGGTTACCACTGTCTCCTGTCCTCTATAGTTTAGGAGCGAATTGGTGTTGACAAAAGATGTTCTACAACTCCACGGGCAGAGGCCACATAATGGCACAGTTGTTACTTTTTAAATTACAACCAATGGACTGTGAACACTCAAACTCATTCAAGTTTGATTCAGTCAGTCTGCTCCTGTTGGAAAGCACTTTGGAACTGTGCATCCACAAGTGTCTATTGACAGTTCCCTATTTGACATCAAATTGTTCTGCTTGTCCACAAGGATGCCTGGATGCTGCTTACACTCTCAAATATCTGGTTTTAGTCTGGAAGATAAACGTGTGCAAATGGACACTATTTTATGACAATCTTTCTGTGGTAAACACTCAAGAAGAAGAAAGTCGACTTTTGCACATCTCCCACTGCACATTAATATGATTTGATTGATCCAACTCCAATAATTAATTAGGTTCATGAAAATGATTAGTTTGATCATAGGTGGCAATGGAATCTATAGCAGTGTGTTTCCTTATTTGTCCTGCACAGTCGACAGTTGTGCACATGAACTTTGTAATTTTCTAAATGACGGACCTGGAAGATTTGTATTCTCTTGGCCTTCTTTTGTAGTCTAGAACATAGACTAGCCATTATACAACAAAAGGTCCCATTCCTATTCAATGTTGAGTGTTTTCTTACAGTACTGTTGTTTTTGTTGTTGTTGTTTGTTTGTTTAGTGTACTGTTTTCTTAAGTTCCAATTTGAATTGACTCTGCTCTACTTGCATATCCACGGAGGCAAACCAGGTAACAGAGAAGTACATAAGAGATGGAAATCTTTCTGCAGTCTGTTTGCACATGTAATGTGACTTTTGCCATCAAAATGAGTTCACTCAATGAAACTAGGGCCCTATGAGTGTGGTGTTTCAGACAAGAAATACACTCAGGCATAATAATCCTGCTCTGAAAACTACCAATAAAGTGAACGTTTCCATTGTAGGCTGTGAGATTGTGTAAATTGGGATGATGTCTAAATATAAATAATTCTTCAGAGAGACAGCCGTTTCTCCAGATGTGCCCACCAGGGGGTATTTATATATATTTAATTATCAGCCTCCTCTCTCTCCACACCTCTGTGGCCCGATGCACTTCCCTCCCTTGTGTTGGTGCCAGACCTTATTTCCCTGGGGGGACCAGCGTGTGAGATAGAATTACCCTTTATCTTTTGCCCTTTCGTCAAGTGGAGGGGTGAAACTTCTGCAGTCGCTCTCAAAAAAGCCCCTCCGCTCCAGACAGATGTTGCAGACCCAGGAGACAAGCACCAGCAAAGAGTGCTATTTACACAAGCATCTGGGAGAGCTGTTTCCAGCAATGTGCTATCATTGTGTGTGTGTGTGTATGTGTGTGTGTATGTGTGTGTGTGTGTGACAAATACCCACTGTAACACTCCTCTCTGTTTTTGCCCTGACAGTGATGTGAAGATTTTCACTTGGGGGTCATTGGAAGAACAAAGTACCTTGAAAGAATTCAACCCTAATGATGTAACATGGTAAATCAAAAGAGGAACCCCAGGAACTGACTGGAGGAGATATGTAAGTTAATGGCGAAAGAGGAACTTGAGAAGACCTTGCTCTGATTTTTGCTCAAGTTTTGCTGCCAGCATCAAGACGAGCTTTAACTCAAGGTGTGTTTTCTTATGCAACCCAATTGTTTATTCTTTGTGTGTGTGTTGAGCATGAGGACATGTAGGACATGAGGTGTCATAGAAAACTGCACACTTGCTAGTTCCGAATGAATCAGTTGTCATGCTTTTCTTCATTATGTTCGTATTCCTTCGATATATGTACAGTATTATATTAAGTAGATGTTAGAAAGGAATAGCTGGGAAACTTGGAACATTGTAGTACGGCATAGTAACAATTCACTATACCTAAATACCTACAGTACAATACTTTTAGCATTATGACAAATGGGAAAATCAGCATACTATGTCGAATTTTGTAATAAAAACCTTGTACAAGCCTGTCTGTCATGCTCATACCTTTGTTATAGAGACAATACCAGTGTTAACCATGTATGCAGAAAAAAAAATCTGAATAGCTTGTTAGGAATTCAGTAAATCCCTACATAGTTTCATGCATACTCACAACACATAAAAACACACAACCATGTAATCCCAAAGACCATCGCAGGCCACCCCCGCAAAAAAGGCATAAAGTAATCAATTAGGAGCGTGACATTTGCCAAAACATGTCGCCCATTTCCTACCACGGTGACAGTCATACCACGGGCACATTAATCTGGGCCTGGGAAAAGGTCAGTGGGCACTGGGCTTGGTTCAAGGCCACGACGGTTTATAGGGCTAACCCATAAAGCTTTACAGCAGAGGCACTGCTTACCGCAGGCCATCTTTAATTCATGAAAGTCAAACTGAAGAAGGAGGAGGACAGAGAGTCAGGGGTGAGAGGGGAGAAGAGAGGAGAGGAGAGGAGGGGGGCAGGATGGGGAGCATCCTGTTTGGATTCTTCTGGAGGGATGCTGCATGTGCAACAGCTTCGCCAACTGGGCCCATGCAGCCAGACGTGGAGGGCATTTTGAACACATTACCGGTACTGTACCTTGCTTATTGAACTAGTTTCAGGGTGTGTTGTTCATGTATTGTGGGTGGTATCAGAGGCGTTACTGTGTCTTCAATATTGGGGGTGGGGGGGGGGGGGGTGGCAGCGACAGGGACAGCAGTGTTTCCTCTATGTTGATTTGGTAGTGGCGGCCCCCCACGGTTTAATTTTCTTCCCCCACGGTATCAGAAATGGGGCAGACGTACAATAGTCGCAGTTGCCTTTCAAAATTCATTGTGCAGAACTGTTGTAGATTCTCCAAATATACAGCTCAATCACAACTGAAAATAATGCCTCATTGTGTGTGAATAGAGGTGAATACATATAATTGTTTGTGTTGCAGCAAAGTGTCAGTTGTCAGTTCCGTGGGACGGGGGGACGGTGGGGGGTGGGGGGGTGGTTCGGACAGGCCTGCCCCCACTGCTTAAAAAAATCCTAGAGGAAACACTGGACAGATACTACTGAAAATTGTGTAAATACTGTTAAAGGAATTATCCGGAGTAAAATGCACTTTAGATCGATTTCCGGATGATTGGGGGTAGGCCTACATACGTTGAGTTGACATCAAAATTATGTCCGTAGGAGTCTTATTGCTGTGTAACACGCTCTGGAAATTCACAATTTCGTCGCCGTTTAAAAAAAAAAAAACATAGTCCAGTCCATACAACTTCATTTCAATTTCGAAAGAAATACTGGACTATGTTTTTTTTTTTTTTTTTTAAACGGCGACGAAATTGTGAATTTCCAGAGCGTGTTACAACACACTCAGCAATAAGACTCCTACGGACTTTCCCCTCAAGGTGGCGGCAAAGATAGCAACATTTCCGGAAAGGTACTGGCTTGATGAAATTCATTCTGGACTCTCTATTCGACCACATAAAGACCTCGGGATACTTCGGTTTGGCTTTAGGGACCCTCTACTCACTACCACGTAAGTGTTATTTTGTTTGGAACTGTAGAAGAGGTATAAAAATAGTGTTTTGTAGCGGCGCACTTGAAATGCCCCGCTCACTTCCAGGCTACGAGTTGTGACTGAAAACGGTACAATCGAACTTTCTCAAAACACATCCGAATGACAATTTTGATGTCAACTCAACGTATGTACCCCCAATCATCCGGAAATCGATCTAAAGTGCATTTTACTCCGGATAATTCCTTTAAGTAAATGCGCAGTTTCTGCACACTGTCCATCAGAGAATAGAGCCTACACTATGCCTAAAACACTCATGCATGATCTGTTACCTCACATCCAGACATCTGCATGAAAACATTTAACCCACAAGGGAAATGGACATGGCCGTTACTCATAACACTTTGCTATGTTTTTATAAACAGAAATTAAATTTCATGTGGACATCATAGTGTTAAAAAAACGGAGATTTAGGCCTATCCGACCAGATTTACAATGCTTAGTGCATTACCCGACAGTACGTGGAGACAGTAGTTCTGCAACTATGATCACACATACTGGTGTGCTTGAGTGAGAGCCATGTGTTTATGGTGTATTGGTGTATCATTTATGATGATTAACACAGCGGCTGGTCATATTTTGTAAAGGTCTGCCAGGGATTTTTTTTTTGCTTTTACTTGGCGTGCTTTCTCACAAAAGCATAGAATCACTGCTCAACTCAGCTGGCTACGATTAAGCATTCTCCTTCACCAACCTATGAGCCTAGCCAGTAACATCAGTTGCACGCTGAGGCCCTTCTCATCTGCTGATACAGTAACAGGACAGTCCTCCACTGCTATCCTGCTCCTCGTTGATCAATAGTAATAATCGGGAGATTCGGAAGAATTCCCGATTTCCCGGCGGGCCACTGGCATTTTGTGGCGGGATTGATTACTCTGACCTAAAAAGCGTATGATATTGCTGTTTTAATATTTTTCTTTGCTGTACCTTCTGAGTAGCCCGCGCTGTGCGACAGCAGTTGCTTACATTTTCAGAATGTTCATTAAAGTATATCCATAAGCTTAAGGCTGTTTCTTCAGTGATTAGCCAGCTACCACCACAGACCAATAATCATGTAAGAGCTGTGCGTGCTCTCTCCCCAGTGCACATGAAAACTGTGTGCATGTTGGAGATTTGTTTTTCGGTACTTTCTATCTGCTTTCTTTTTGCAATCTTGTTTTGATTAGGCTATCTTGCCCGCCGCTAGAATCATTAGTGAGTAGTTACAACTGGTTTGTCTCTGTCGCTGGCATTTATCCATCTTTTAGATGGGGAATGTTGGGGGGGGGGGGGGGGGGTCACCTAATAATGCCCCTGGGTGTGGTCAAAGGTGTCTGAGGACACATTCACTTTTTGGATTAGTGTTGTTGATACCACTGGGAATATCTTTAGGAAATGCCATTGGCTCTTCACATTTGGATTACCCTTACAAAACTTTTGAAAGAGTTTTGTGGCTATTTTGCTTTCAACATATGGATAAATATCAATGAATGGCGAGGTATATTTTCACGTGAGGCCATTTGCTTTTGTGAATGCTTCTTTCCTATTGAGGGGCCATCTAGACTTTCCTGAAATCATGAAGGAAATTTTGTCATAAATGTAAGCATATTTTGTTAGTCCATGTGAAATGCGATAGAGAAATGTAATTCAGGTATTGCTAGTTTTACACCAGGTGGCGAGGTTACAGTGGTTACAGTTACATTCAAGCTTATCATCCACTAATTTTTCTTTGACAGTGAGGACAGCAGTCCTGTGTCGCCTGAAACCTGACTACACACCGTGGCCCTGCAAGAAAAAGATCAAAGAGAAGAGAAAGAAACAAAAAAAAAGAAAAGAAAAAGAAAAGAGCAAAATAAAAAAGGTGGAACAAATACAGCAAAAAAGTGTGACACCAAATTGGCAGTAAAGCATGGCAGTGACAGCCCCTCCATGCATATTGATGACATCAGTCATGGCGCACACCTTTTGATTGAACAGCTATGGGATGGAAAGCGGCAGATAACTTGTCATCTTGCCCTATCAATCAGGTGAAGACAGACAGGCCTCATCTCACCTGTCAATTGCCAAAGTGAGCATAGAGATGACAACAACTTGTTTTTTTTCTTCTAACTTTATATTTGTTCAAATATTTTTTTGGTTTTGTTTTTCATGCAGCTGAATGGTAGGGCTTTGCTGGGCAGGTTTTAACAAGAAGCAATTGAGAAGGCAATTTCAAGTGGGAGTTTTGAACTCACCGAGCTGAATTGCTCTTTACAAAAGCATTCTCTCTGCCCTTAGAAACGTCTGTCTGCCACAGTCATGCAGCACGTACTGGTGGTGATCTGGATGAATAGAGGCCCACAACTTAAAACATGTCTGTCTTCTCTGAATGTTAATGGAATATAACAAGGCAAGTTATTCTTATTGGTGTGTGTGTGTGTGTATGTGTGTGTGTGTGTGTGTGTGTGTGTGTGTGTGTGCGCATACAAACTTTTGTGCAGGAATAGGTTTTGGACAAAAGTATTGGAATGTCACGCCTGCCAGTAGACCCACCGGAAGTTCAATGACATCCCATTCTGCATTTACATGTATTCATTCAGCAGATTATTTTATCCAAAGTGACTTACAAAATGAGGAATAACATTCAAGCTACATTTCAAGAGAAACCTTAGGTAAAAATAAAAGTAAGGGATAATGGATGACACAGCATTCGGTTCACAGAAAGAAATGCATGTTTGAGGTGGTAAAACGCCCCGACGTGCCAGTTCTGTGAACCGAACACTGTGAAGTCCATTATCCCACTTATACCACCGTTGCCACTTGCGTTGTGTTCATTTGCTGTTATAATTTAAACATTGAAAATTGACCCAAGGGTATTTTTTTGTATTAAAACACATCAAATAAGCCGTGGAGACAGTAATTTTCATTGATCAACCACTACAGAGCTTGGTCTGGTATATGCTATAGCCCCAAATCGCAAACAGGGGAGTAGTTATGGGCAGTAAGCTAAACACTTCCCAAATAGCATTTTTTTAACCAGTAATATTGTTAAAAACAGCACCTAACTCGTCAGTAGTTTGCTTAGGGTCTCTATGCATAAAACGAAACACCAACAACCTAGTTAGCGAACACAGTGTTTATTACAGAAGTACATTGTTACAGTATGTACATTGTTGCCAAGGCTAGACATACAAAGACCTAGCCTGACGAGCCAGACCCACATTAAAATGGATAATCGGTTGTCTTTCAAATTCCCTCTGCATGCAATAGGATAGCTCTACAACTCATGAGTCCCATGCATTTTCCCACCAGCTGAGCTAGTTGGCTAGTTCAAACTTTTGCCAATTAAAAAAAAGCTTAACTCGTGTCACGCTGTTCGCCAACAGCAACATCCATCTTCTTTGTTTTCAAGTAGCAGGAAATTCACGCCGAACCATTGCAACTCTGCAATCAATCATTATGTTAAGCCCGCTTAACGACTCTATACACAATGTGATTGGCCTTATTGAAGCTTAATTTCTCTAGCTCGTAAGCCAACGGAGAGTTGCTAGACTAGCCCAGGCAGCAAATTAAAGTTGCTGCCGCTAAGGTGCGTCTAGATTCCTAGGCTAACAAAGACCCCCATGACCATCATGAACTCTAATTATTCTGAGGTACTTACAAAAGGAGAGAACACACGGTATCAACAACAGCTCGGGTCAGTGTGGTCAAAGTCCTTTAAGGCAAGTCCCTCCACTCGGCGGCCATATTACAACGCTTTTTGGGCACTCATTGGGCATCCTCTTCGGCAGAAATGCATGTGAGCAAGGCTTCATGACACCAATCTTGCTCCAGCGGCAAGTTCACAACACATGATTGGCACGATGTCTTCACAACACACCATATGATTGGCTCAATGTATTCACATCACACCACATGATTGGCTCAATGTATTCACATGTCATTGTTTTGCCGAGGAAGGGGTGTGATATGTGTAGACAACGGCCATATTGGCGTTACAAACTAGCCCCATGGAGGATTTTTTGAGTGCTGTCTCTTCATTAGAAAGTCTGGTGTGGTACCCTTCATCATGCTTGACGTGTAACTCCAGTGAAAATTGACCCCAGGGTCTTTTTCTGCATTAAAACACATCAAATCAACCCAGTTTCGCAAGGATTTGTTGTACTGTCACATTTGGTAATCTATTATCCTTGCTGGGGTTAAAGGAGCTGGTAGGGGGACAGTTGGTAAGTGTTCTTAACAGTCTTCTGCATGGTTCGAATTACGGGGGGTATTGGCGGGGTCCGACCCCCCTAGATGAGACTTAGACCCTCCCAAAAGGGATGAAATAATAGTTTGGGGGGTACTGAAAAAATTTAATAAAATGTAATGTTATCGTATATTGCATGTAATTAAATGCAGTATTACCATCATATACCAAAAATTCAGGATATAATCTAATGAAATACGATTTTCAAATCCTCACCCCCATTGGGCTGTACCATTTTTCTGGTACGTTCAGACTGTGTTCTTTGCTAGGAAAAATACTGACGAATTAAAACAAATGCAGTGTAGGCTGCAAAAGCGGAGGCCATAGGCCTACATGTGTATAATATCCCAGATAGCAAACATACACTGGGACGGAACTGGGCCACACCTACCACAACGTCCGGCACGGATCTGCATAATAGACCTGATCCGGCGTCCAAACGCACATCGGTCCAAAATGGGTCTGGATCCGTTTGACGGATCTGGTACCAATATGGGCTAAGACTGGCCCAGTTCCGTATGGTAGTCTGTGTTACTGACGTGTTCCAGACAGGGTTGCCAACTCTCACGCATCTGGCGTGACACTCACGCTTTCAGCACCAATCTCACGCTCTCACGCACACTCAAGAAATGTCACGCCAAATCCATTCTTTTTTTTGCAATCCGTTCATTTTTTGTTGATGACTAGACTAGACCACAGCATTGTTTCTAAATGACAGGATACGAGTTTAAGGCATACATATGTCTAGACCAACAGCAGGTAGTTCTAATATCAGCCTACAACGTTCTCAGCGCAGTTTTCTCTGATTGTTGATTCGCTGACTGTTTAATCCGGTCCGCGACACCTTCACGGAACACGCTGCTATTTAGACATGAGGCAGACCGACATAAAGTGTGGCCGCCCATTCTTCTCTAGGAACTACTCGCGAAGTAGCCTCACAGACATCACATGAAATAACTTTTTCTCATCTTTTATAAGGTATAGCGGCTATTTGCTGCGATAAACGGTTCGCGAAAAAATTAACTTTCAAGAAATAATCATATTAGGCTACTATAGCTCTGCGCTCATTTCAATTCATATAGGAGGAATATTTCACAAACTTTTCGTTCCACACATGACAAACCGTAAACCAGAATAAACAGCAGACCTTACCGAACACAAAGGTGTAATGCAATCCCCTATAGGCCTACAATAAGTCGTTCCAGAGTAATCCGGTTTTGAAATGGTAGCAAATTTCTATATGGTCTCCAATTTTGGGCTTAAGTGTCTTAAAACTGAGCTGTGCTTAAATACCTACATATGTGTAAATATTAAAATCAGAGGATATACAGCTCATGGCTAATAGTCGATGTAGCCATAATGATTTGTTTTCACAAAATGCTAAGCATTTAAGTATTTAAGTGTCTTAAAAAAGTGTGCTTATATTGGTCAATGCATAACTTCATAACAGGCCAAATAGAAAATAAATGTTAAATGTTAAATATAGCCTAGACATAATATTAAAATCAGATGATGTAGGATAGTATATAGTTAGATAAAGTTGGATGGCTCCAGAACTCACACCAGTGGATTGGGTCTTAAAGGAGCCACACCACTTTTATGACACTATAGTCTGTTGACCTTTAGATTTGTTATACTGGGCATGAAGGGCAGGCCAATTATGAGTTCTGTCCAACATTGATGGTAGGTTTAGAAAAAAAGTCAGCACATTTTAATCATATTGCAATAATACCAATAACCGTGATCATTTTGGTCATGATTTTTCATCAAATGTTCATACTGTATCTCTAGTGGCTGGTAGACTTTGGAATCCATCAGCCACAATGGGTGGAAAAAAATATTTTAGGCTATTTCCATCCCTGATACATATGTACACTCATTCATAAGTCTCAATCTGTCCATTTCTTTCCACAAAACTCGCCAGAAGTCATAATTTAAGGGGTTATTTTTCAATTTGTTCTACTGAGCTTCTACCTTTTTCAGGTGGGCAGGGGGGCCCTTTTCATGTCTGTGCCCAGGGGCCCAGTGGCTCATAATCCTTCCATGCCACGGGGTTAAAACACTGGTCTTGTTTTCAAGTGCAATCAATAATTTAATTGTACATTTTGAAGAAACTTTTCCATTCTATTAGGTTTTAAAAAAAAAAAAAAAAAAAACATAAATCAGGGATTATACTGTACATAGCAAAAAAGTCAGGAGACAGACATTTTTAAAATTAGGTTTAGGGAAAAATTTAACGCACACGCACTATGACTTCACAAAATCTCACTCCAGCCAAACACCCAAAGTTGGCAACCCTGTCCAGATCTGCTTATTATATGCAATACGGGTCCGCTTATTGTGTGTGGTACGGACCCGTTTATCAGACATCAGCCGGCTTTATTTGACATGTGAAATGTGATTGGTAATTAGGCATAATTATCCAGGCTAAAGTTCGTAACATTTTCCCAACAGCTGATAAACATAAGCTAGGCTACAAACACAAGAGGGGGGTAAAAAAACTTCACACATAAGTGTCTAATTTTTTCTTTATTCAACAACCTGGCTGTAGAAGTGCAATCCCAGACAAAGTTTAAGTTGTGTTAATTCCACTGTTCCCATCGATATTCAGGCTGTCTTCCTCAGTCATCTCCATGGTCAATCTGAAACAACACAAAATAAACATTAGCCATTTATTCCTTTTTGAAAATAGGTAGTCACAATTACACTCGTTTTTTATCATCAGTGATCCTGTTAGCGTTATCAATGTTTTTTCCAAAATAGTTATTGTGATGGCTGTTTTAAGCTAAGGTAGTAGCCTAGCCCATATTGCTGGAAAATAGTAGTATAACCTTAAAGTTATCAATCGCTCGGTTTCTTGTTGTTGTCTCTGAATAAAACAGAGATAAAAAGCAGATAACCTACCTTGAAAAGTTGGGCTGTCCTAGTCCAACCCCAGGCTGGCAAATCATGTCAAAAGATTGATAGTGAGCAAACCAAAGATCCTTGATTAACGTTACTGCTTGGACTTCTGCATGCGTGGAAAGAATATGGGGTTGTCTCATAGCACTGTTAGATCTGACACAAACAACAATTGACTACTTTTACCACTGCTAGGTAATAATAAAAATAATGAAACGAACATGATCAATATTGAGCCAACTATATCTTCTTTTCCAGCCTTACTGTAGAAATGAAGTGGCCATGGGAACATAGTGCACCCCCATGGTTTCTAAATGTGCCATTCCAAAATACCTTTTTTTTCTTTAGCAGCCAGTTGACAATAAAGTAGGGAAAGGACAGTCAATTTAGCAGAATCCGCACCTTAATTAATATCATTACCACCTGGGTCTGCTGTGAAAAAATGGTCCTTCGGCTCATATCCGTATCACAGGTTTGGGCCAAATCAGTGTTTTGTATTTTAAAAGCATCTCCTGACTTCCAGTTGAGTTGCGGAAACTGGACCTGGGACAAATCTGTAAACCGGTGATAAAACAGCATTGCTAGCAGAGCTGAAACCTGTATCAGGAGCAGACCTGGCCCACAGTCAGATACCGTATGTCCGCTACAGGCGGATCTAAAGGCTTTTATGCGGATCCGGCCCAAAGGAAATTGCTATCTGGGATTTCACTGCCATTGTAACATAGTGATAGCCAACCTTTGAAAAACATTGAGTAGCAAGATCACTATGGTTTAACCGGAGGTCTCCCTTCCACTCAGCGGTCATGACCATCGCTGCTGCTTAGCTTAAAAATCAGGCCTACAATCACACGCCATAGGAGGAGTTCGATAGATATACTGACACGGGGAGAGGTTTAATGAGGCGATTTATCATTTTGTGCAATTTTATTCTCAATGTCTTAACAAGAGGGAATCTGCACTAATATTCAGTGAATTTCGCATGTAGATTAGTGGTTCTCTTTTTTATACAAATGCCCATACACCCATACGTTACGTGAACATATAATAAGTCAATTGGACCTGAAATGTATTCCCTCGTTGGCATTATTAGAGACCAGCCTGTCATAAAAGTGTATTGCTGCACAAACGTATATAACGATATAACACCAGGCGCATAAAACGATATAACACCAGGCGCACAATGCACTGCATTAGGCTACATTATATGAAATGCCTAACAACATGAAGATATTTGTTTTCCAACCATGAAGAAAAGTCGAAAGTCATTTTTGTTTTCATTTGCTTTCATTAGGCTTAGGCTATCTAAGTAAAACCAATCAAATGAACCAAAGGCAGGCCTTGTATTAGGCTAGGTGAACTTGGCTATTAAACGGAAGACTTTCTGTAGCCCATCTGTAAACAATTCTGGGTCTTACATTTAAGTCGTATGTTTGCCATTTCTGTGCTATTGGGTCTGTATGCATTTCCATGTTTGCATTGCACTGCTATACCAAAAAATGTCTTTTGACTCTGGAGCACAATTTTACGCACGGGCGCACCTTGAAACAGTGTTTACCCCTACCCGAATTCAACCCGTGTAGGGTGCATTGTGTTTGCTGGTATGATTAGTTTCTTTCAACTTGTCGGCCAGCCAGCCACGATCATATGACCTATATTTCGAAGGAAAATTTACTGTGAACCTCAAGTGTGAAATCATGTGTGTAAGCCTATATAAAATGGAGAGTGACGTCACAAGTCTAAATAGCTGTACCCCCCCAAAGCTCACAATATAATTCGAACACTGGTCTTCTGTAATAAACTCCGGGTTCGCTAACTATTGTACGTTGCTGGTGCTTCGTTTTATGTAGGGACCCTGAGCAAGCTACTGACAAGGTTTGGTGCTGTTTTGAACAATATTACTGGTAAAAAATGCTATTTGGGAAGCGTTTCGCTCATGGCCCTTAGCTATTGTTTGCGATTTGGGGCTATAGTGTATATACTGGAACAAGCTCTGTAGTGGTTGATCAATGAAAAATACTTTCTCCACGGCTTATTTGATGTGTTTTAATGCAGAAAAGAACAATTTTCGCTGGAGTTAAATGGTAATGGACTGCATTCATAGAGCGCTTTTTTTTTACTCCCGCAAGCACCCGAAGCACTTTACATTGTCATGCCTCACATTCACCCATTCACACACACACTCACACAATGATGGTGGAGGCTGCCATGCAAGGCACCAACCTGCTCATCGGGAGCACTGGGGTTAAGTGTCTTGCTCAAGGACACTTCGACAGGGTCAGGAGGAGTTGGGTTCCAGTTGCTGGACGACTCCTCTACCTTCTGAGCCACTGCCGCACCCGAGACCCGAGTTACACTTTAAGTGTAGTATTGACAAAATATTATAAAAAGGCCCGTCCCATTTCTCCCCCCTTAAAACTTCCACTTGGTTTTGATTGCCCTCAATATTAAAGCCCCCTCAACAAGGGAAGTGTGGGTGAAGATCTTTCCCTATGAATTGGGACACCACTATATGCAAATTAGCGTAGCGAAAGTGCTCACCTACGTCACGCGCAGCGCCGACGTGTCTACCGGTAGTAGCCTGCTACTATTTTCATTCAGGAACATGCCCGTTCCAGCGGTCATTGTTGTGTGGGCTGTGCTGGTTTATCTATGTCTGGTTAATCAACAAAGACATTCGTGTTCATGTGAACGCCAGAACACACATCCTAAATATTGACAAACTACCCAGATTGATTTATAACGTTATTTGATGGGCAGACTCTCTCAAAGCAATCAGCAGATATCATGAACATCGTCAGATAGCTTCATGAGATATTTTCTAACATTAGTGTTCAAAACTCAACAGTCCATCAGATGTGCATCAAACTAACATATTCCAACATATTTCGAAATTTTAATATGCTTATTTGCAAAAATATATGAAAAAATTGACCGACGCACTGAGCTCGCACAGTATCCTGGGTAATTTCATCTCCTACTTCGTTTTAAGCCTGCATCGGTCCTGGCTATATTTTGAGGGTTGATTTTAAGGGGAAAATAGCACTTCACCTTGCTCCCTAAAGTAATGGGACACCCTAGCCCTACACGTGCACGCGCAAAAACGAGGGTTAGGGCAAAAATCTAGGGGTAGGGGAGGTATTGGGACGGGCCCAAAGAAGAAGATCTTTCTCACTTAGGGACTGTACGATATTTAGCGGGGGGGGGGAGGGCCGGTCGCCAGACCATCGGGTTAAAAATGTTCTGCCTGGCCCTCCCCCCTGGTCAATTTTTTTTTTCCAGGGGCCTCCCCCCGGCTCAAAAAAATTCTCCTAGGCCCTCCCCCCTACGTGAATAAAAAAAAACTGGTCGAAAAATTACGTTTACAAGGTTAAAACGGCCAGAATATGTCATAAGCACACATACACACACGGGGCTACAAACCAGTGTTGCGCGGGTTTGGTCACAAGCGGCCCGCGGTCGCCCGATATTTTAATCAACCCGACCGCAACTCGGACCGCGAATATTAATTAGGACAAAATTATACCCGACCCGCGATCCGACCCGCTTATTTACAAAATGTGTGCTTTTGGTTATAGCCTGCATGCAGTAGTCCATTCCTGTAAAACAAACTAATTTATTTGCAAAACTTTATGCAGTAGAACTACACACAGGCATGCAGGACATAATGTTTGCGCAGGAGAGAGAATGAGAATAAGAGCGCAAGCACGCACGCAACCACCAAGGATTAGAACACTAGGATAAGATTTGGCCATGGACATACTTCTTTCGAAAATAGAAATGGGGAGGCAAGGCAAGAGAGATACATTGCTGGTCAAAACGTTAGCGTAAGAAATGGTTTAAAATGCTGAATGAAGCACAAAGCTTTACTAAAGCACATCCACTGTTTAAAGTCACAAACACAACGAACTATGGTAACTTTTATGCATGTGCGAACCTATACATACCGGTAGATATGGCTGGGTAGTCTGTGCCATAAGATTTATTCCTGCAGGCTGCCCGTTTCGGCTGTAATACTTTTAAATGGCTTCGCAAGAAGTAGGCCTACATAGACCATGACTTGTACTGTCATCTTCTTTAAGAACTTTTCCCAATATTTCCCATAGCCTATATCGCTTTTCCTGAAGGGGTGTCTTTATTATTTTAACTCGTTTAACGCGTATTCAGCTTCTTTACTGTTGACTTACTGTATTGATGCTTTACTGTATTGATGCTAGCCTTCTCGTGATATTTTAAGTAGGCCTATTTGTAGAAAATATATATTTAATTAATTTTAACTGACCCGCCCGCAAATGACCCGAATATCATTAAAATATTTGGTTTATAACTCATAACCGCGGGTGACCTGCAAGCTTACGAGGGGAGTTGTGGGAGATTCAGGTAGGGTTGCGACTTTTTGGACTCGCCCACTCTGTCAAAGAGACGTGAATCATGTTTTGCCCTACAAACCTTTTAAAATATCGAAAACGGATCATTGATCAGGGGGAAAAAATATCATGGATCAGGAAAAAATCATTTTCCTCGGCCCTCCCCCCAGGCCAAAACATTTCTCCTGGGCCTTCCCCTAAGGCTTAAAAAAATCTCTTAGGCCCTCCCCCCCCTGACGACCCCCCCTGACGAACTTAACTTTGCCTTCTGATTTCAATTGTATGTACAAGTTCTTATAAGTGTAAAAGGTGGTGTTTATTCATAGATTCTTTCATTGACCAGGATAATTAATTAAGCCACAACACTATTATAATAGACTTAAATATGAATACTTTCTGACAAGACATGATTAACAGCACTTCTTTAAAAAAAAATAGGTATCTAATGTGTTTCTCTGCTTGCTCTCATATTCATTATGTTCACAACAGTGATATGAAATACAAAAACACATGTTTTTGAAGCCGACTACAAAAATGTACAATTCAAAAGAATGAAAAAGAAAACACCTTAGTCTGGCTGCATTAAAGACCACTTAATTATCAATCAAGCACAGAAAGGGGCTAACATGTGATTCATGAAACGTTCATATCACTCCGATTTCAGCATAAGAATGAATGGGTCTCATTTTAGAGGCCTCGCTCCTAGAATTTACATTTGGAATAGAATATTTGGTGCATAACACATCCGAAAGAGATGTTTCTGACCTTGATGACATTACAAGACCAGCTGAACCAGTTAGTTTTGGCTGTCAGACAAGTAGCATCAAATAAAGTCGGGAAAGTATGTGAATTAAGTGTAATACACTTTATTTTGCAGACAGAACACACCATGTGCTACTATCAAATGCATTCAAAACCATACCACACATGCCATTTGTTCTTGGAAAAGAAAACACGAATACCTGTCCATGGAACATTGGAGACGTGCATGATTCATGCCAAGACTGTTACACTTTTTAAAAAAAACTCATAACTCAAAATACTCATGATGGGTGTCATTTAATAATGTGTCTGACAAACTTTATAATCAATGGGCCTAACCATAAGTTGGTGTCTTAGCGTTTTTTGTTTGACCTTTGATATATCTTATATCTTAGCCCCAAAAAGGTTGAGCACCTCTGCAATAGATTACATTCCATGAATATAAAACACTCCAACTTTTCAATCCTCTGCCAATTTCCTGTGCTACACTGGAAGACCATACCAACTCAAAAACTTGATGCGAGATTTGAGCGTATCCATGGTTCACATTCATACTGATAAATGCCCAGCTTTGCATGGAAATGACCAGACCTGTCCTACCCCTGTTTTATGTTGTATGTTCATTTCGTAATTGAGGGTCAGTATGCGTCCAGGGGACCATAAGCGACCCTGGTACTTCTGGAGATACAGTAGAAAATTGGGTTTATGTGGTCACTGCATCAAAGTAGAAGCAGAAATTCAACAACAGTTTGCTGTCCTAGTTATGTCCATACCAAGACAGTGGTTATATCTGTCAGACCTTTTGTACCTAAGGATCTGACGTTCGTCCATTCAAACAGAATTAGAAAATCTTCAAGACAAACCTGTCATGTTCTGAAACATTGGTTGTACTTTTACATAACTTTTCTTTTACTTGTCAGAAACAAAATATGATTGCTATGTTTGTTTGTTTTTAATTCTAATGATCTTGTTCAAAATTAATGCACATAAATTCCAGGGATACCAGATTAACATCTGAAGCACACACACACACACACACACAACTGGCCCTCATCCCTACTCTTCAAACTTTTATGTGCTGCATATCACGATGATGCTCATCACAGTACAGTCTGTATGTGTGTGTGTGTGTGTGTATTTCCATCATCTTTTTTCCCTCATTTAGAATCATTCCTAACATCCTGTCCAATTTAAACAGTAGTCCACTAACTACAGGGTAAGTAAGAGAAGGGGGGGGTGAAGAGCATGCCTTGTGTGTGTGCCTGTGTCTGTGTGTGAGTGTGTGGGACTGTCAGTAAGTGAAGTGCATCTTTATGCATAAAAATGACAGGCTTGTAGATAGGAACTCATTAATGTTCTTTCTAATGCAGTTATCAGTGACGGGGGATGAGAATGCCGAGAAACCCCTACACACCTCGTGAGTTCACCTGTGTCATGGCGGTCGCTGTTTACATTCCGCCTTCAGCTGATGCCGACGTTGCATGTGACGTCATCAACTCTGTCACTGCTAGACTACTCACTCAACATCCAAATGCATTCATAGCAATTTCTGAAGATTTTAATCACGCTTCTCTCTCTGCAACACTTCCAACATTTCAACAATATGTGGACTGTCATACCAGGGAAAATAAAATACTGGACTTATTGTATGCAAATGTGAAGGATGCCTACAGCTCTGATGCCCTACCCCCCCCCCCCCCCCGGGCAGATCTGATCACAACTTGGTCTTGCTCACCCCCACCTACACACCCATTGAGCAGCGGCAACCAGTGACCACAAAGGCTGTGAGGCACTGGACACCGGAAGCAACTTCTGCAGGGGTGCTTTGAGGTCACAGATTGGGATGTGCTCTGTGAACCCCATGGAGATGTCATCGACTCCATGACTGACTGTATTACAGAGTACATCACCTTCTGTGTCGACAACATAGTACCTACAAGAACGGTGAGGTGCTTTGCCAACAACAAGCCTTGGGTCACAAATGAACTGAAAGAACTAGGAATTTATACCAGTGTTATGTACAGCTGTCTCTGAACATTCTTTGATATTCACGTGAACACACAGTTGCGTACAGTTTACTTTTTTCAGCGAATGTAATTAATCATTTCCGGGTCAACAAAAAACTTAAATACCGTTGGAAACCCTGATTTGTCATCTTTCTGCTGGACTTCGTTTGGAGGACTACCAACGAGAACGGACTGCACTAGAGTAAGTATGGCGACATACCTTTTCTACATTGAACACTTCTCAAATTGGCCACGGGGGTGGGTTTGGCGTTTGTCCTCAAATAAAGTGGGGAAGAGTTAAAACAACTATAGCGACGACTTGTGGCAAAATGTGTTTGTGCAAACAGATGAAAAGTCAAGTAGGCATGTTGAATTCACTTTTTCCGTTGTGTTTAGAATGTTAGCTTGAAAATTAAAGGACGTTTTTTTTACTTTTGTAACGGTCCTTCAGAATACGTCGCGAGAAGAGACGAGAGACTGAACTAGCGTCGTTTGATAGCCATATATTGTTAAACAGAAGTATATATTTTCAGTTTAAAATATAAACTGTGAACCAAAACTACACAGTTAACTATTCTGTTTCAGTATGCCTATATTAACTATTAGACCAGGGGCCCCAGCTTTTTCTTAATATGAAAATGAATAAAATATTTTAATATCATTTCATTTAATTGTCAAGCTTTACTTGAAGTATATGGACTAATAGGCTATATCTATATTTTCATGATAGCAATTAATGGAAAATACAGTATAGCCATGACGATAATAGCATAGAATGGTAGTTTAGTAAAGTGTAGTGACTGACTATCTGTGTTTAAACGTCTCTGATGTCTTTGTGACCCCAGACTGATTTAATGTTGTATTTACCATCAAAAAATGGCCCTTTGGAAAGAAAAGGTTGCCGATCCCTGTGTTAGACCAAGTTTTCTAGGCTGTGAATAAATAAAAGTGCCACCAGGGAGAGCCATCACTGTCTTCAAAAGGCAGGTTTGACATTTGTGTCTATCGTGCTGCTTTGTGCACTAATCAGTGAAAGGAAATAAACTATACTTTGATATTTTTTTTCATAATATATTTAATATAATCTAATAATAGTAATAAAATAACAAATGTTTGTTACACTGTATGTTCTTTTTATAGAAAATGCCACGTGCCAAGACCTACACAGAGGATGATTTATGGCTGGCCTTGCTGGCCCTGGAGGAGGGAGGGAGCCTCTGTAAGGTGGCGGCCGAATACGGCATCCCCCACACCACCCTGCAAGATTGGAGGAAGGGGAAATATTCCCACCTCCCCCACCCTAACCGGGCATTGCTACCCAGTGAGGAGGAGGCCCTGACTAGTTATATCTTCTGGATGGCAGCACACGCCTTCCCCATAACGAAGTCAGTGGCGTTAGTGCTGGCCTTTCAAATATGCAAGGCGTCGGGACGGACGAATCCGTTCCTGAACATGGAGAAGGGCCTGAGCCAGATGTGGTGGAGCCACTTCCGAGCTCGCCACCCCACCGTAGCCTCAAGAAGACCGAATTACATCGAAACCGAGAGGATTCATGGGGCTACGGTGGCACGGGTGGACGAGCTATTACACATCTGCCAGGCCCTGTACGATCGGTTCGGATTCCGCGGGACCCCTGAGCTCATCTATAACTGCGATGAGACCGGATTCGGCGACAAGGGCTCCTCCAGAAAGCGTGTTCTCTGTGGAAAAGGCCAGAAGACCGTCTATGCGCAGCAGGTGACAACCAGAGAACACGTCACGGTGCACTGCTGCGTAAACGCTGCTGGGGAGGCCATACCACCATTTGTCATCTTCGCAAAGTGCCTCCCCAGCACAGCCTACGGTCTGGATGGGCCACCAATGCGCTCTACGGTGTGTCGGATACGGGGTACATGGACAGTGAGCTGTTTTTGAAGTGGCTGGAGCACTTCGTGAAATATGCCCGGCAGGAGCGACCACTCCTCCTCTTCATGGACCAACATGACACTCATGTTGGGACAAGTGGTCGACTTCTGTCGGGCGAACCAGATCGAGGTGGCGTGCCTGCCATCGCAAGCCACCCATGTGCTCCAGCCGCTGGATGTGTCGGTGTACGGCCCTCTGAAGGCGGCATTTTCCGATCTGGCGAGACATCTGGGGCTGGTGAGAGGCAACCTTATCATCGGGAAGAAGAACTTCACGCCGGTGCTGAAGGTCGCGTTGGAGCAGGCCTGTAACCCACACAACATCCAGAGTGGGTTCAAGAACACAGGCCTGTTCCCACTGGACAGGAAGGTGGTGGACGAGTCCAAGGTGAGTTGACAAAAATAATAATAATACTAATAATACTAATACAACCATCATGAAAAGTTAAATGATTTGTATTTTCATTTGTTTAAACACTCCACTCATAGTATCTGTTTTTCTGTTTTTTTCTTGTGTTGCAGCTCGTCCAAAGGCCAGAGGACAGAGACGATGACTCGTCCACCTCCCATCCCAGCACCGGCAAGGATACCCCCACTGCCTCCACCAGCCACATCAACACCGCTGCCGCCAATGCCGTACCCGACCCCGTACCCCTGTCCACCACCGTAGTTTCCACCAGCGTTGTCGCCGAAGACCCCATCACCACCACCGTCTCATCGCAAAGGGGTCCCGCCACCATCACCACCACCGCCGTCCCGACGCCTTGGGGCCCACCTGCCTCCTCCTCATCGGCCACCATCACCGCCACCGCTGCCTCCATCGCCGCCACCGCTGCCTCCACCGCCATCACCGCTGCCTCCACCACCGCCACCGCTGCCTCCTCCACCATCACCGCTGCCTCCACCACCGTCACCGCTGCCTCCATCACCGCCACCGCTGCCTCCACCACCATCACCGCTGCCTCCACCACCATCACCGCTGCCTCCACCACCGCTGCCTCCACCACCATCACCGCTGCCTCCACCACCACCGCTGTCTCCAGTGATGACGCCTCCACTGCTGCTGCCCCCAACACGACCGCTGTGGCCACCGCCACCGGACAGTGCCCGACTAGCCGCCGCTTCCCCAACCCCCTGGTAAGGGCCGGCGGCATTGGCCGAAATTCTAATGACGTGAACATTATGTGATCCATTTAATTGGGAAAGCGTCTGCACTCACGAGAGGGAGAGAGAGCCGCAGGTTCCAGCTGGCTTGTCATTGTTGATAATTGATATATCCTTCTTATAAGAAACGTTTAAAAGGAAATCATGAAGGCAACAGTAGTTCTCACTACTGACCCAGCTGTAGGTACAGCCCTAGCGGAGCAGGCAGAAGATCATTGAGAAATAAACGTGAATTAAAGCGACAGTGCACAATTTATACATTTGTTAAACAGCATAAAATTAGCAGTATGTTTAAGCAATTCATATTTTAAAAGAAATACTTTTCATACTAAATTATAGGCTATAAAAAAAATATTTTTTTATGTATGTGTCGTGGGGGGGGGTTGTTGTGGTGCCTGCCCCCACTGCTTAAAAAAATCCTAGAGGAAACACTGTAAACACTTGATACACTTTTGAATGTAACATAAAATATTTCACTACTGCACTACCAATGATTTGAGGACTTCTCATTTATTATTTCATGGGCAACAGAGTTAACAGTTAACAGTTTATGGATGCGTAAGTATGAAAACTACTTGCCGTTATGGTGGAGCTAAATCTAAGCTAATCTTAAAATGATCCTTACCACATATTTAGCCACCAAAACTCTTCTTTGACGAAGTAATTTAACAACAAACAAATGTACCAACATTATTTACTACATGAAAAGTGTTTACGGTGTGAAATGTTTGTTTAAATTGTATTACAACGGCGCTGTACACAACTGTGTGGGTACTTTGTGAACGTCAAGCCGAAATCTCTAGTTCTGTCAAAATCAGAAAAAGTCGGCACAAAGCTCAAATAATCGGTCGAAGGACTGACCACAATGTTCAGAGGTAAGTGAATTTGGATTTTTCTTGAAGAAAAGACTCTCCTCTTTTGAATGAGGTATACAGGAAGTGTATTGATTACCGTGTCACATAATCGTCTTAAGAGAAATGCAAAAAACTCCGCTCCACTAGGGGTAAACTGTACGTAACACTGGTATAAATTCCTATTAAACAAAAAGAAAAGAGCTTTCAGGGAGGGTGACCGAGAGACACTCAGGAGTGTGCAGAGGGAACTGAAGGTGAGGCTGAAGGAGAGCAAGGAGGCATACAGGCGTAAGCTGGAAAACAAACTCCAGCAGAACAACATGAGGGATGTGTGGAGCGGGATGAAGACCATCACTGGATTTAAGGTGAAGGGGAGTCAGGCGGAGGGTGGCCTTGGCAGCAGAGGCGATTCTAGTCTGTGGGGGCCCCAAGCAAAAATTCCTAGGGGGTCCTACCGACAAGTGTTATCACCATTAGGTTATTATGTTAAATGATAAAAATACAAAAAGTGTATTATAAAAATTCTTATATTTTGACATGTATCTCACAAAATATAATTTTGAGTGCATGGTGTATGCACTCATAATGATTCTGTACAACATCTTTTTTAATGCATTGCCATGAACAAAGTAGAGGCAAAAAAGGGGTTTCTTTGTTGAACAAATTGGAATGCAATGTGAGCCTTGAATTGGATGCCATGCAGGAATTTGCTAGGATCTCAAAACCGAATTATGAACATGCTTTGCCATAGAGAAACACACGATAGCGTTGGATTATAAACATGCTTTGCCACAAAAACAGACAAAAAT
This sequence comes from Alosa pseudoharengus, assembly GCF_046254945.1. Taxonomy (NCBI): domain Eukaryota; kingdom Metazoa; phylum Chordata; class Actinopteri; order Clupeiformes; family Clupeidae; genus Alosa; species Alosa pseudoharengus. The sequence goes on along the minus strand of NW_027468689.1, from coordinate 30,749,826 downwards.
TCGTAAACGTGGGGTAAGTCCAGCTATATGAAGTTATTATTTTGCTGTCACTTCGCCTGTTTTATAACCCAGAAGGATGTACTTGATATCAAATGATAGCTCTGTGTCTCCTCTTTCATCTGACGTGCGTGGCATATTCAACAAGAGTAATGGGTGTGCAGCGTTGGTTTGTGTACATGACGTTATTATTTTGCAGTTACTTCGTCTGTTTTTATAAGTCAAAAGGATCGATATTCATGGTAGCCAGGGTTGGGTAGTAACGGATTACATGTAATCTGGATTACGTAATCAGATTACAAAAATCAAGTAACTATAATCAGCTCAGATTACAATAAAAAAGTTGTGTAATCAGATTACAGTTACATTGTTGGGGATTACATGATTACATTTTATCATGCAAGCAATTCAACTTTTTAATGATAGCCTAGTTATTTTTTAATTCGACAAGCTTCGGGCTTGCCGATTCGATCCCCGATCAGTAGAAAAAATGTGGGCGGGGGAAGTGGTTGAGCACTGCTCTCCCATGCCCACATCCACGGCTGAAGTGCCCTTGAGCAAGGCACCTAACCCCTCATTGATCCCTGAGCGCTGTTGTAGCAGGCAGCTCACTGCTCCGGGTTGGTGTGTGCTTCACCTCACTGTGTGCTCTGTGTGCTTCACTAATTCACGGATTGGGAGACCAAATTTCCCTCACGGGATCAAAAGAGTATCTATACTTACTTACTAATTTATTTACTATTGGGGCAGGTCTCTCGGCACACTGCCTGATCTTTTCCTCCTAATGTTAATGTAGCCTCTTGTTTTAGTGTTACCGTTTACTTTGAGAAAGTCACCAGGTCCCCCTGGTTGAAAAACATCCCAAAGGAATATTTTTCTCACCCCCACAATTGAAATGGACATGGTGTCATTCAATCTCAGGCCATGTCCCTGGGTCAAAAAAATCCAGCGAAAGCTAAATTCATTGTCCAGGTGTGCCCTGATAAAGGTTAAGCTGAGTTGTGCATGTTTGGAGAATAGTGATCCATGATCAAATCCATGACTAAGTGATCAATTTTGGGATGGGGAAAATTTCAACCACCAAAATACCACCCCCAAAGTGGAGAATAGTTATAGAAATGTATTCGTTTTGGGTGTTTTTCAGACAATGGGATCTGCTGACCTCAAAGTAAATGGTAACACTAAAGGGGCTACATTAAGATTTTTGGAGGAAAAGATCAGTTAATTCCCACAGAAATGCTTTACTCAGAGCAAAGAGATTTCTTAGATGTAATGAAATAATAAACAGAAAAATAGAATGAGAATTCTTTCATCAATTCAGTGGTGGTGTCTTTTACTTAAGGGACATATTTATTGAAGTAATCTAAAAGTAATCCTAAAGTAATCAGATTACGTTACATGTTTTTGGTAATCCTGATTACGTTACTGATTACAAAAATTGCCATGTAATTTGTAGTCAGTAATGGATTACATTTCAAAGTAATCTGACCCAACCCTGATGGCCTACCAATGGATAGCCCTGTGTCTCCTCTTTCATCTGATATGCTTGCCATATCTATGCGATCACGGGTTTGCGAGTAATTCAAACGATAGTAATGGGTGAGCAGGTGAACGCAGAGATAGGCCTATAGACTGTAAATATGATGCAATTTGATTTAATTTCATTATTTTCTTTTATTTTCATACTTGATCGTACAGTCTCGTTGGAAAGCCCCACTTCTGCTCTGTCACGCAATAAAAGTTTTATCTCGCTGCAATGAACAGTTCCGGAGCAATGTAACAAAGAAGAAAGGGTGTGTTTTTTGACGCACTTTGCGTCAATCGGGCAATCTAACAAATTAACGTATGAAAGTATACTTGGTCCTTACTGCATCGCGATTAACATGTTATGGCTGACAGCCCTAATACAAACATAACGTTAACCATCTCTTTGCTTAACTAGTTGTTACTGCCGCTAGCTAGCTGAAGTTTACTGTCGTATAGATGTAGCAAACCATGTTCAATCTTTCTGCCAATTGACATTAGCCTACTATAGCTTCATTGAGTAGACTAAATGCCGAAATCCGATGTTGATCCGTCATCACTGCACCCTCGATTGACGTTTACCACAGTTGCCTAAATATGTCAGATTCTTTGAACTTTTTTGAACACAGATCCTCTGTTCATAAGGCCATAGCATAGGGCCTACATATGCACGTACTGTTTGTACAACAGGGCAGGAGCACGCAAAATACATCATTTAATCTCGACGAAATTCTCGCTTGACCCACCGGCAAACGCGCTGAGACCAGGTCGGGGGCCCCCTAGCGGCTCGGGGCTCCAAGCAGTTGCTTGGTTTGCCTGTTGACAAGGTGCGCCTCTGCTTGGCAGGGCCAATGAGCTGAACACGTTTTTCAACCGCTTCAGCATGGGGCCTCCATCTACCTCCACCGCCCCTCCCAGCTCCACAAGCCCCACTGTCTCCACCTCCACACATGTCCCCTCCCCACATGCACCCTCCTCCTCCCTCTCCTCCAGCCCTCTCACCTGTTTGTCCGTCACCAGTAACCAGGTGAAAAGGCAGCTGGTAAAACTCCACCTGAATAAGGCTGCAGGCCCAGATGGCATCAGTCCCAGGGTACTGAAGTCCTGCGCTGACCAGCTGTCCGGGGTTCTGCAGCACCTATTCAACCTTAGGCTTGGGCAGGGGAAGGTACCTGTGCTGTGGAAAACATCCTGCCTGGTCCCGGTCCCAAAGAAGCCCTCTCCATCGGCCCTCAACGATTATAGACCAGTTGCCTTGACATCACATGTCATGAAGGTGCTGGAGAGACTGGTTTTGGCCCATCTGAGACCACCGGTGACCCCCTCCCTGGACCCCCTACAGTTTGCCTACTGTCCCAAGGTGGGAGTGGAGGATGCCATCATCTACCTGCTCCAGAGAGTCCACTCTCACCTGGATAAAGCGGTTGGCACTGTGAGAATCATGTTTTTTGATTTCTCCAGTGCATTTAACATCATCCAGCCTACAGTAGGCTGCTGGGGGAGAAGATGCAGAGGATGCAGCTGGCCACCACCATCACTTCCTGGATTATTGTTCGGCTGAGGGGCTGTGTGTCTGAGCGGGTGGTCAGTAGTACAGGAGCACCTCAGGGGACTGTGCTATCCCCTTTCCTTTTCACACTACACCTCTGACTTCCAATACAACTCTGTACTGGGTCTTGCCATTTGCAGAAGTTCTCAGATGACTCTGCATTGGTGGGGTGTGTTAAGGGGGGGGGGGGGGGGGTAGAAACAGAGTACCGGCAGACGGTGGATCGCTTTGTGGAGTGGTGTGGCAGCAACTACCTGCTCTTGAATGTGGCTAAGACCAAAGAGATGGTGGTGGACTAGGAACAGGACAAAGCCAAACACCCTCACTGTCCTGGGGGAAGAGGTGGAGGTGGTGGAGAACTATAAATATCTGGGGGTTCACATAGACAATAAACTGGACTGGAAGCATAACACTCAGGCTGTCTACAAGAAGGGTCAAAGCAGGCTCTATTTCTTGAGGAAACTTAAGTTTTTTAATGTGTGCAATAAGATGTTACGAATGTTTTATCAGTCTGTGCTAGCAAGTGCAATTTTCTTTGCTGTAATCTGCTGGGGTAGCAGTATCAGGGCCAGTGACTCTAACAGACTGAACAAGCTGATTAGGAAAGCAGGCTCTGTGCTGGGGACTACTCTAGAGCCTCTAGAGTAGAAATTGTTACACATCATGGACAATGCATCACATGCCCTACACAGTACACTGGCAAAACAACAAAGTGTTTTTAGTTGGCGGTTTCGCCAACTCAGTTGCAGCAAGGACAGATATAAGAAAACCTTCTTACCCACAGCAAAAGCACTTTACAACGACTCTCCTTTGAGTAGAGAGAGACAACTCATCTTTTAATCTTTATCTAATCTAATTTATCTAATATGGAGGCAATTGTCTTGATTTATGTCATATAAGGCAGTTACACTTTGGTACTTGGATGTATGTGGACTATATGTGTGTGTGTGTGTGTGTGCTTGCTGTATGTTCTTAAGGCTGCTGAAACAACTGAATTTCCCTGTGGGATAATTAAAGTATATCTATCTATCTATCTATCTATCTACACACACACACACACACACACACACACACAGGCTTACCTCTGAGTTTGACACATGCCACCACTTTTTATGGACGACACTCCAGGTGATGGGATAACTGATTCTGCTTATTCCAGACGAAGCTGCAATCTCATAACGCACTGCAGTGAAAAGTTGAGAGAGATACCTTTTCCATTATGAAAGTGTTTTTGTTGTTGTTGTTTATTCTTTGAACAACAACCTTTGGAACATGGAGGTGTGAACTGTCTTACATCTTCCATGGTAGCCTCTTGGGTCTGTTTGATAGTTCCTTCTAATATACTTCAAGAGGTGTGTTTTCAAAGCTGTGATTGACTCACTAGGTAGAATTATTGATCTCTGATGCCGGCAAGAGAAGCCTGGTCCTTCTTCTCTATCCCTAGACACACACACACACACACACACACACACACACACATCAGCACTCATCTCCTTTCCCATCTCCTGTTCCATTTCTTTTGACATGGAAAGGAGATAATTAAGGATCTCCCGCCATTAGAGATACTGGCCCCAGGGCTTATGCAAGGACTTGCTCCTTTCCCATCAGCACTCTCAGATCTGTTGTCTGTTGCTCCTGCCTAACAAAGTGAAAAGCCTTGTGGGTAGCTCTGACCTTGTGGACTGCTTTTGGATCTAGTGGGAATAAAATGCTGACCTCAAAGAATAGAGTGTGTAATAACAAACAGTTTTATGAGCGATGAACACTGAGACCAGATGTATTATTACATGAACAGAGCCACATGGTCAATAAATACAACAGTTCATGTTCAATATGTCAGGAGGTTTTCTTTCTCCTTTTATTTTTGATTAGCTGTTTGACATGTTCAGACCTATTCCACCTATTTTTTCACACATATGGTCAATTATTATGACCGCCGCGCAGCGAAGCGGCGGTCATATAGGTTTAGTCAGAATTTGTTTGTTATTTTATTTCTTTTTTTTTTTCTTTTTTTTTTTTTTTTCGCATGCCCAAATTTCCGTCAATGAGTCCCGGGACACTGAAAGACCGGGGTACACAAAACTTGGTGGGCATGTACCCCCACATGGATATCATGGAACCGTCATTTTTCGTTTTGATCTGTAGCCCCCAGCTGGACTGGACCCCCCGAAAGGAGGGTAGGGCAGACACAGTTCTCTGTGAATATCTTGAGAACTGTAGGGCCTAGGATGACCATTTTTTTCCGTATGTTTGCCTCCAGGGGTCATGTTAACCCATTTCATGTGCACACATGTGCACAAACAGATACACACACACACACACATACATTCACAGTAATCATACGTATGACATACTCACACAGTAGACATATGTACGCTTGCATGCACAGGCACATACGCAGGCACACACACAAGCACGCACACACACACACACACACACTCACACACACACACACCCACACACATAACATAAACATACTGTAACACAAACAATCAAGAATTTCTCAGAATTATGAACAGGCAAGATGGAGGTGGGGTTGTATAAAATTAATTTTACATGTAAAATCTATAAACTAATCATGTTTTGGTACTTGTTTTCTAGCAGATACCAGTGAGAATTGAGTGTGGATAATGCAATTTAGTGAGACAGTTAGAATCATATAGGCCTTTCAGCGTGATTTATTTTTGTGGAAAAAATGTGCTGGACTGGGCGGCGGTCATATTTTGTACCGCTCTGCGGTACATCTAGTTATATCACTATTGATAGTTGAAGTACTATCAATAGCAGCAGGATATACGGTCAGTGATTATAACAGGTGCAGAGTATTACAGTAATGCTACAGTAGTTGTATAGCTTTTAAAATAACTTCATGATGAACATGTGCCTAAGCCAACAAAAGTGTTGTTGTATTGTGAAGATAGTTCCATTCTGTGGCCCTCCTGGGCTGTCCGTCCCACTCTGGTTGACCACAGAAAGACCTTTAGCTCTGTCAGGTTGATTGTCCAGGTAGGGATGTGATGATAAAGCAAGTCTAGGATGGGAATGCCATTTCTCCGCGTATATAAACTCCCAATGGAAAAAGGAAAGGCAAGAGGTATAAATCTCTCTCTGGCTGTTGTTTTGTGATGCCATTTGCCACTTGCTCAGTGACACGTCAACAAAGAGGTGTTGGCTTGACCTTTGCGTTTTGGTTGAAGGTCGCCACCTCTGTCTAAGTTGGCATTTCAGTTTTCTCATTCAACTCCCAGAATGCTTCTCGGTCGGAGAAAGGAAAAATACAGAGAAAAAAGCCAAAGCTGGTAAGAGACTACTCTCCCACCTTTTTGGTCTTGAACCTTGTTATCTTAATAATATGATCCAGCTCAATGTCACCTCTCACCAGCTGCAATCCTCTGATGAACATTTGCTCTGTTTGCCTTCCATCAACACTAAGAGGTCTTCATTCTTCTCATGGTTTGTATATGTTTACGTTTAATTGTTATTATGATGGTTTGCTATTCTGTTGAAATTATTTAGTATATTACCATTATTACTATTTGTATGATTACTTAAAACTGTTCATGTCTTATGAAAATGTTTATTTTAATTGTTGTGTGTCGCTTTGTTGTGCTTGTTTGAGATGAACCCAGACCTGCTATGAGTGCTGCTTGGACTTGATAGACTTTGCACTTTGCCTGCCATTGAAATTAGGGCCACAAGTGTTACATTCATCTACAAGTCATTCCTGCCCAAACACTCCAGACCCTCTTTGTTGCATGAAAGCCAGCCTGCATGGCCCCTGAAGCTGTTGTGACTGTGTTAGATACTTACTATTCGTCTAGTAAAATACACTGCAATCAGATGGCAGTGCTAGGGCTTAAAGATGCCCTGGAGAGATGGCTAATGAATGTTTTAAGGCATGAATCTTGGAAAACAAGAGGCTGGGGGTGGGCTTGTACAGTATGTTGTGTGTGTGTGTGTGTGTGTGTGTGTGTTGGGGGGGGTAATAGTGTGTGTGTGTGGGAAGAAAGGATTGCAGGGAGATAATTAATTGTTGTGAGATAGTACCTGCATGAAGGAGCCCAGCAAGACCTGCACCATAGATATTGTACAGCTGTTACTTTTTCAGTTAAGATAAAACCCTTACCTCTTGAATTCCCCAATGCTCCCTGCACCCTAATGACCTCCCATCCCATCCAAACACACCTACCTGTGAGCCTTAGGTGTCTCCACAGGTACAGGCTACATGCTCCAACCCAAAACACACCAGGAACACACATCTAAAAAATACAAAGAAAAAGAAAAATACATTTTGCCTTAGCAAACATAAACAAATGTCCCACAGCACATCAACACCAAACCAAGGCAATCACTGCACCACAGCTTTTTGTCTACTGTTGGTTTCTATATCTCTTGTTTTGTTGCAGCAGCTAGTCTTGCCCGGCTCGCCTTATCTCCCACGCTCTCTTGTCAGCTTGTCTCCGCTCTGTTGTGTGGTGTACTGGAACTGATGGGGAGGTAACTGAAATTAAAGGGGTGCAGAATCTCTCCTGACAGTGTGAAAGCTGCAGCAGTGATGTTGCACGCTGCTTGTTACCAATACAAAACAGTCCAGTCATGCAGGGTGACGGGCAATAGATGCAGAGCGAGTTTAAAAGATAAAAAGAGATGATGAACAAGTACATGAATAAATTGATGAATGAATGAGTGAAATGCATGAGTTCACTCAGGCTGTGGAGATTTATGGAGAGACTTAATGAAGTCCTCCATTATCTGCCACTGATCGTAAAATCCAAAGATGGAAAGCTCTGAGGATTTCCGTCACGTGATGTTTTTCGCAATTAACCTCCATCGCATCCAAAAGGCACGGAAGTTAATGAAGTTGAGGTTTTCTCAGAGTGTGGGGGTTTGTTGGCCGTTTTGTTTTTGTGTGTGTTTTTTGTTTGTGTTTTTTTTTTTGTATTCTTCATTGTTGCTGTGGTTTTAAGTTTTGACTAGTGAATTAATTAGATATTGAAATAAGAAGCCAGGAGATTGCTCCAATGTACACAAACATATGTAACAAATGGTGCGGTGAGTGGTCTTTAATGCACAATTAAACTGGGCGAGCCAGGGGGGCGGGGTGGGGAAGCACACACAAGTTGCTCTGGGAAGTGAGTTTCATACATCATCCTTTCACTGCTAATGGTTTGTAGGCAGCCCAGAGTTGCCCCATGGTGCTTTTCAAAAATACTGGTAAACAAGCGCGGCCAAAGTCGCGCCATCTCATTACCCACAATTCCCTCTTCCTCCAGATGGGACTATAAATACGTCTTTCCTCCAATGGACGAGCAATGTGGTGGTGGTGGTGTGTGCCTGTGTGTGTGTGCTTCGGGATGCAGCTTTTCCCGACTGCCTTAGCAGTTGCGTGACAATGTGTGTCAGCCGTTTGACGGAGGGGCCTGACACATTGACACCGTATACGTATATTTTTATGGCAAATTTTCCCCAGACTGTCATACCCATGCCCAGCCAATCACATTAAATACTGTGCAAGGAAAGGAGAGGGGGAAAGAAAGGGAGAGAATCTGTCGTGGAGAAAGAGAGGGTAGGAAGGAGACAGACAAACAAACAGCGGCTTTACAAACCTCCAGACACTGCCAGCAGACACATTATTTGAGCCAGGGCCCCCATTTTTGCCTGGGAGCATTAAATTAACATCCATAATGCAGCGTTCTGTTTGGGCGCCGCCACCCAGGGAGGGACAGCCTAAAGAGAGGGGAAAGGGTGGTGGCCAGACTCTCTTTGTGATTTGTTGTATATTGCATATTTTTATGCTTGAACGCACCACAAAATAAAGAGGGGTAATATGCTGCCAGGCCTATTAAGTTAATTCAAGTCTACCCCCCAACCACCAATACCACCACCACCACCTCTTTCCTCAAGTTCACTCTCTCTCTCTCCCTCTTTCACTCACTCACATATACATACATACACACACACATGCACACACTCACACTGCAATTTGTGTGTGTCTGTGTGTGTGTGTGTGTGTGTGTGCAAGCATGTGTCAGTTTATGCGTTGCCTGTCTGTCTGACTGCCAGATTTGTAAGACATCATGTGGATTAATCAATGTTTCATCGTCCCCATGGCGGCTGTGCCAGTCTTGCAGGCCGTAAATATTTCTCACGCTACAAAACGCCCCATGTGCCGCGGGCATCTGTGCCCAATCAATTACCCATAACCACCCTGCACCCTCCCCTCTCCCGTCCACCCCCCCCCCCCCCCAACTCTCATATAAAGAGGGGACAGGGCGCTGCTCCATGCAGCCTCCTCTTGGATTATCCCCAAAAATAAATCTCCTTCTGGACCGGGGGCTTTTATGTTGACGAACCTCGGAACGGCCCTCATCATCTCTTTAGCCCTTGTGCATTCTCTCTCTCTCCCTCTCTCTCTCTTTCTATCTTGCCTCTACTAAGCCACCCATGCTTTATTATTCTGCATGAGACAATCCAGAATAGCTGTTCACTGGTAGCTGAATTAGGCTCGCGCTCGTGAGCTCTGTCTTGTGGAACATAACCTAAGGTGTTTTAGTCACTGGGGTGAGAGCAGCAAAAAAAAAAAAGAAACCTGCTACAACGTGTGAGAGTGACTTACAACAAACCATCTGGAGAGGAGCGAGAGGAGCGCTTGTTCTGATGGGTGTCAGTATCCTTTCTCCTCGTTAGGAGTTTCTTTGTGTTTGCTGCACATTTGTAAGTTAGTGTCTATCACTAATACCTGGCATGTGTGGTCCACAGATGTGCAGAAGTATTCACAGCCTCAGTGATGGCTGCCCTCTGGTCTGCTTCGTAAAGTTAATATTCAGGACAATTCTGTATGATGAATCAAGCATGTCAAGAGAACTCAAGCAAGTCAAGAAGCTAACGTAGCAGAATGGCCTGTAAAAGGAAACAAAAGACTTAATAAATAATACAGTATTAAGTAAATAATAATATTCCTGCTGATACCCATGCAGATCACCTACTCCACCTTGACACTACATGGCAGACAGCCTGTGGTCTGCAAATAATCTTTGCTGACAGAAGTGTTAATAATCAGAGTCATTTCAGCAATACAGCAATATGACTACCATACAGTGCTAGAGGAGGTGACAAACTTTCATGATGTCAGTTAGGTGAGACTGTGGGAAGCTGGACTCACTGTATTTGCCCTATCATGTCCCAGCACTCTGAGACAACACACCGGTGTTCCTCCAGCTGCCGTCACAAAGATGACTGAGGTGACAGGCACGCAGAGCAGATCGATAATTAAGGGCCTGCTTCAAGAGAAACCACGTTGAGTTTGGGCTTTGGCCCAGAGCCCTGCAGTGATTTGTTACTCTGGAAACAAATGCTTATCCAAAGCATCATGGTTAATAACAAGCAAACACAGATGATGACAAGAAGCACTTTAAAGAAAACTCCAAAAGTACTTTGGAAGACAACTTAATGTCCATATACTTGTATGTGTTACAGTCCCACACCTCTGTTCTCTTCTTTGTTGATAAGGGGCGTGTGTGTGTTTGAGTGGAATGATGCAGGAGAGAGAACAGAGAATTCAGCACTTCAGCTGTCTTCTACTGTATCTGTTATTATACAAACTATTGGCCTTAACGATAAGTACTATGAAAGCTGCAAAAGAGGGACAAGATGGAGAGGAGGGAAAAGAAAGGAGAAAAGATTGAGAGAAGAGTTGTTTTCCCTTGTTTTCTGCAGAGAGAGAGAGAGAAGTGGGAGAAGTGACTGGCGAGGCAAAGCGCCCGCTGCCAAGGCTGTGTCGGGTAACACGTTCATTTGTCCATATTTCTCCTCAAGCTCCCAAAGGGGCTTTACCCCCATCCCTCCCTCCTGCTCTCTCTCTCTCTCTCTTCCTCACTCTCTCTCTCAAACACACACACACAAGTATCCGCACGCACACACACAGACACATGCCTTCTGTTGCTTTATTTTCGCAATAGTTTTTTTGTCTTTCCCCTGAGATCTCTATCACACAGAAATCTGTGCTTCAACAGTTCGCTTGGCAGGCCTTTAAAGACCATGGCTGCGCTGAGAGAGAGAGAAAGAGAGAGAGAGAGAGAGAGAGAGAGAGAAAGCCTCCGCTCTCTCCATAGGAATGGCCGGTGTGACTGCGTTTGTTTGCCCCAGAGTAGCCATACATCTTGAGATGCTCTCAAGGCAAAGCTCGGTCCAAATCTCGCCTTTGTTTATAATTGTTTAATAGCTATTCGTGTTTGACTATAGGGCTTAGGCTTATTCTGGTTGACTGTCCTTCAAGCAGTAATTTCCTTTTCTAATTTTTTGCCACTCTTTACTTTTCTTTGTGTTTTGAAAGTGTTGTGGTATGACAGCACTCTGTCTTGTTTAAGATGAATGACTGTTACACAGCGTCCTTATTCTTGTCCACATGGGTCCTGTGGAAGATGGAGCTGGGTGAGTGCTTCTTTCTCTGTAGTAAATTTCCATTTACAAGGATTGAAAGTGTGGCCCTGGTGGTTCTGTTCCACTGTTCCTACAATCTTAGTCCAACCACTATCCTTGTTAATCATTTACAGTGCTTCTTCTTAACAAAACCTCAACTTCTCCGCAACCCTCTACCCATTCTTCTGTATGCACATCTGAGAACAGAACCACTGGAAAATCAGCTGTTTCCATACTCATGAAGGACACAATGCCCAAAATGACAGCATCTCCATCTATTAAATATCAACGCAATTCAATTCAGACATATGCATCATTTTCCATACCATTCAATTTAGTTATCGCTAAAATTGCCTTGAAATGGAGATTACTTCTCCACCAAAATCAATTCTTTCCATGTTGATGCTCACAGGACTAATTCTGGTCGCCAAGATTTGTCTCCTTTCTTTATGTATGATTCGGAGAGACTGCATACATTAATATGTATCAATACAAAAACTCATATTTATTCATGTGTTGTTCGCTGGGTACACGAGGCACAAAATTACTTTTTCTAATGCAAGATAGAAGAGTACAGACTGGCAATCTACTCACATAATGGACCAAACTGCCACAACTGCTTATGAAGCGAGTGCCTCAAAACCGATGACATGGAGTTCCTTTGTAGGGAAAAAGAGACCGAGAGAGATTTTTTCCCAGATAGAGTGCAATCATTTGCCAGCTCCTGACTGCATAACAAGTTTGTTGTCCGCAGCACGTCGGATGGCCAGAGGCTGTTGAGTAACCTGCCTGCAACCCTCCACCACTCATGGGCCGGCGCAGAGGCCAGGAGCAACGTTGCCTCGCTTTCCTAATGAGGGAAGAGTTCTCTGCCGCAGCTGTTAGTCACCATCACCACACACACCCCTCTCCTCCCCCCCCCATACACTCACCGAGGACACGCTTGCTAGCCCGAGGACGCTAATGGTTTAGGCATGCACGCCATAGAGCCAAGGTGCATTGAGAAAGAACACTTAATGGTGTAATAAATAAAAATAATAGGCAAAGCAGTGGGCTGACCCCTGACGCTGATCAGCCAAAGAGCATCTCTGCTGCACTGTTGCATCATGGGTAAATAGATTATTTGTGCTTTGATGCGGTATAGAAAGAAATTGGATCTATTTTCACTCATGTAAGTTGCATCAGTTATGGTAGGTGTACACACATTACGCAACTTCACTCTGTTCATCTCCTACTCTATCTATCTGTCTATCCATCTATCTATCTGACTTCACCTCCCAAACACTTCTCCTGAAATACCTCTGGATGATGAATATGAACGTGTAGGAAAGTATTTTGTTTTGTTTTCCATTCAATTCCAGGGTCCTTTGTCTCACCACACCTCCACATGTTGTTAGATCAATCAACTTACCCTCCACAAACAATGTTGGCCTATCAAACCAATGGTACAGATACAGTATGCCTCTACCTATGGTATTTAGTTTGTCAGTGCAGACCACTCACCCTGGAATGGCCAAATCCACTGGCAGTCAAACCGTCTTTATCCTTTGACACAAACATACAGACATTTGTGCCTGGGCGGTAACAGGCATGCCATGCTGTTGGACGTGCAAATATAAGGTGCTTTGCAACAGTATCACTGTAAAGGAAGTGTAAATAGCCTTCAGACTCATGTGCAAATTATACAAATTGTGGATAGATATTATGGAATGAAAAGGAAGCTGCTTGATGGGGCTTTTCTTTCTCAGTACAGTGTGGTCTGTGTTGTGCAGTCTGTGTTTATGGCAGGTGTGGTATTGTGGTGGTAGTGGTGGGTGGGGGAGTATGAGCTGCAACACTTCCAGCTACAGTACTGAGACTAGCTTTGGTGTGTTCACATACTTTAAACTGCTCTCGCAAACTGAAAATCAGTGATCTGTTTGCCACGTTTTAAAAGTTATTTTGCTATTGATCCATTTTTTGAAGTTTTCTGGAGGAAGTCAAGCTGCCAGTGCTTGTCAAGGTCACACAACAAGGAAGAAGGGAGTATCGAGATTCTCACTCAGTTAGCAAAAGAGCAAACATTTCATTTCAACTGACAGTGCTGCTCTTCATGAATTTGTCATACCTGTCATACCTGCCACCCAGCGGTTCCAGGTATGGGGTCCACATCTCTTCAGGTGATCGTTCACTGGCCAATCAATCACCAGGCCAATTTCTCTTGTACACAAACACAGCACAGAAAATGTTGCGTATACTTTACAGATATGAGTATGTCTACTCTACTATACAAGTACGTCTCTTTATGCAGTGTTTCTGCCTTCTGAGCATAGGGTCCGTAGGTTTTTTGTCAACATGTCCACAGGTGGTTATTTCCTGGCGAGTCCTCATGGAGGGCATACAGATAAGAGTATTTCTGAGCTCACTATCACTAGTAACTGCTCTTGAACTCCCTGATGCGATGACAGAAGGCTCCTGTCCACAGATAAGACTCCTGATTATAGGACAGACTGGTTAATTTGTCAAGATAGATGTTGCTCTTGTTTAATCTGCTCAGGCGAGCATTTATTTAAGATCCTCAGAGAGGGTAGGAATGTCAGTAAAGGTCTACATCTGCGTCTCAGAGTTGTGCTAACCTTTGATGTTCTTTCTGAAGTCGCAGAGTTGTTCGCTAATCATCCATCTGTGAAGACCCCCTCAACACACACACACGCCACTCCGTTAAATATATTTCACATATCCTCACCTGTCCCTTTTTATCTCTGTTTCTTTCATTTCCACTAACTACCTGCTGTCTGCTCTGCATAATGGTGCTTATCTTATAACTGCTACACATTCTTGTTATTCCCTTTCCATCCCTTTCTGCCTTTCTGTTTTCTCTCTCTCTCTCTCACACCCTCTGCTGCTGTCAGAACTCCCTCTGAATGTGCAGTGTTGGTACGTGGGAAGAGGAAAACATCACAGTGCAGACTGGCAGCTGATGCTATAAATGAGTTCATGCATTAGTATCACTGGAGACACTGAACTAACTTTGTTTCTTTGCCACAGCATATCATTGTGTGCGTGTGTGTGTGTGTGTGTGTGTGTGTGTGTGTGTGTGTGTGTGTGTGAGGATGAACAAGTGCACTCATGTGTACTAACCCAGCATGTGGAGGGCTTACATTTAAGCTAGGTGTGTTTTTATTTGTGTGCACCGGTCCCCTTTGGCAGAATGAAAGCCAAGAGGTGATGGTCTGTGGTCAAAGGCCTGGGAGAAGGGCGAGGAAAGCAGTGAAGTGGCTCGCCCAAATCCCAACTAAAACCTCCGCCATAACATCAGAATACACAGATATTGCCTCAGGACCTACTGTCAAAATCATGTGACTGTCCGAATACACTGTGTATGTGTGTGTGTGTGTGTGTGTGTGTAGCATGCATGTGTACATTTGTGTGCTTATGTGTTTGTTTCTCTTGCCATTTGAAAAGGAAAGAAGGACTTTTTTTCTTAAAGTCTTCTTTTCTTTCCAGTTACTTTTCGGTGTGTCGTCCCCCGCACACACACAGACACACACACACACACACACACACACACACACACACACACACACACACACACACACACACACACACACTCCCCAAAGAGATAATTTCTCTTGCTGCATAAAACCCCTGCTGGTGAGCTCTCATCTCATGCATGTTTCAATGGTGCGGACAGTGAATGAGAGCTAAACGGGTTGTGTGGTGTTTTTAGAGACCCTAAATTGCTCCCTCATAGCATTCATTCGGCCTCTCCTGTCCACTCCCATTATATGGGCGGAGACAGGCGTGGAGCAGCTGATCCTAACTGGCTCTGAGCGCTGCCATTGCAGCCGCCTGTGTTCACATCTCACAGCAATCATGGAGCACAGAAAGGAACATGAGGTTAATGGTGTGGATAGAGGCCAAGAGATTTTATTTTTTATTTTATACTTTTTTTTCAGATCATATTGTTCTTTCTTTTCTTTATTAAATTGTCTTTGCTGTTCCTTATCACAGAGGTTGTTTGGAAAGCTCTAGTAGTACACTGCAAGAAGGTTTGTTGTTTCACACTTCAGAAAGAGTCTCTCGTGTCTTTTGCTTTCAAAGGTTTTAAAACAAGAGGCAACTAATCAATCCAACAAATGCCAAGATGAGGTTATTATGGATTTCCTTGTATTAAACCCACAAATAAAATATGACTAGCCCTAAAAACTAAAATTGGGAAATGCTAAACATTGCAAAAGCCCATTTTTGCGTGAACACCCAATCACCAATATCATGTGTCATAAGTGATCACAGGGGACAGCAGTCTCATTTAGCCCATGAGTAGGGTCCCCTGAATCATTTTTACAGGTAAACCCAGCACGGCTAATGACCCTCCATAAACAGAGCCTGTGTTTACGGCTCGCCATGCGGAGCAGCAGTACTACACTGACATTTTAATCAGCTCATTTTTGTTGCAGAATGATTAAACGAATGTTATGTTTCAGGGGCTAATTAGGACCAATAGAAAATGGAGGGGAAAGAGAGTGAACTCAGGAAGCAAACTAGTATTGCTTTAATTGCAGCATCTGCATGTGATGACAAGATATTGAACCATAACCAGTTACAGCTCAAATCAAGAGGCGATAACCTTCAATAGGACATTTATTTTTAGTTTGAGTTTTATATATTTGAACAAATTATCCATGTTTATCCTGACCAGGCCTTCAGAAAAAATAAAACAGACACAATTCTGTATTTAACTGCCTTGGGTAATTCTTACATAAACACAGTAATCACTCCGTACTGATTAAGACAGGGGTTCCCAACCTTTTTTGTTGTAACATCCAGTCCAGATGAGTGATTTTCGCTAGCAAGCAAATTTGTTTGGCTAACTTTGCACGTCTGGATGTTTTGCTACTTTGTTTGGAACGTTGATCAAGCATGATTACATCAATCAAACATTTAATGCGGGCTGTCTAAGTTTAGTTTTATGTAGCCAGATTGTAATGAAGGATCCAATTAGTTACTTAACTTGGATATCATTGGGTTTTTAATATTTTTTATTTAATGTATATTTTAATGTGTACTGGTCAATTGTACTGTAAGAGCCAGACCCAGTATCTCAGGCAACCCCATTTGAACTTCAGTTGACCCCACATGGGGACCTGACCCCAAGGTTGGGAAACGATGGATTAAGACAAATAACTTTATAGGCAAATAGTCTCAGGGTTACAGACAATCCCCTTACAAGCTACCACATTTGCCATTAAAATGAGAACTGGATCTGAATTAGTGAATTTATAGAATGAATAGAGTTTGCCCAAGAAAGTACTGGTTGCTGATTTGCAAAAGGCTTTGCAGTGGCTTTGTTTGTCTGTTGGTTTATGTGTGAGTTCATCTACTAAATGTGAAATGACTGCAGATATGGAGCAGTAAATTAAAAGCATAAAGTATGATCATTAAGATAGAATCGTGGAAAAAAGTCAGTGTGCATTAGTGCCTGCGACAATAAATGTGGGTTACACTTTACTTGACAGTATCAATATAAGAGTGACATGACACTGTCATGAATGTGTCATAAACAAGTCATAAACGTTTATGACATAACGCTTCTGTTATTAAGTGACATTCGGTTTTTGTCATAACAAGTTAGGATTAGGATTAGGGTTAGGGTTAAGGTTCATGTGTCATGAGTGACAGTGTCATGTCACTCTTATGTCGATACTGTCAAGTAAAGTGTTACCTAAATTTCAATTT
Organism: Alosa pseudoharengus; assembly: GCF_046254945.1. Lineage (NCBI taxonomy): Eukaryota > Metazoa > Chordata > Actinopteri > Clupeiformes > Clupeidae > Alosa > Alosa pseudoharengus. Next base: position 30,732,620 of record NW_027468689.1, on the reverse strand, counting down.
CAATTCAATTGTACTTAGAGCGCCAAAACATCACACGTCTCATGGCACTTTACAGAGTGTTAGACAAGTAGAGAAAAGAAAAGAAAAGAAGGCCCATGGGTAACAGGGGCGAGGAAAACTCCCTAGAATTGGAGATACATATAGGAAGAAACCTCGGGCAGATCCACGACTCAAGGGCCTGACCCATCTTCCTAGGGTCAGATACAGGACAGTAAGGTCTGTGTACATGACAAATGCATATGTTAGTCAGGTGTAGAGAACAGGACATGGTGTTTAACTCATTGAATGCCAAGCTGTTTTTCGAAAGCTTTGTCCTAGAGTGCCAGCAATCTAGACCATTGTTGATGATTTTTGTACAGCCACAGCATATTCTGTGTTATAGCTATGAACACATACAATGGCTCATTTGAAAGATGGAACTCCCTCCTCAGGACGGTGTTCAGTCACCTGTTTCGACCTGTCGTGGTCAGAGTCATCTTGTCTTAGTAGAAAGGTGGACTCATCCAGCGTTGTCTGGCGAAAACGCAACTGCTGCAATATCTTTTTCTTCGACTTTTTCATTTCTCCCTTCAGCACCTGAATAGTGTTGCCTGCAAAGTTTCTGGATAGAGATCTAACGAGACCTGCCACCTAGTGATAAACCCACGAAAATAAATGACCTGATTTTGACCTGGCGTGCATGTCACTGATAGGCTAATCAGTGACTGATTCGAAACAAAGCGGCAACCATCAAAAGCCGAGTTAAGATCAAACGTCCAGATAAAATGTCCAGATCTTGCGTTTTCATGAGTTTTCGATGGTCATATATTTCATTTCCATTCATCACAGAGTTCCCAAAATCACATATAAGGTGTGTTAGAGTGTCTAGTTTCGTAATTTAAAAAAAAAGCTAAAAACGTAATATTATGTTTTTGGCACTCAGCGCATGGGAAGGAAAAGGCACTCAATGAGTTAAAGCCACCTGAGGTGAAAGTTACAAGAGGTGGGATGATTACATATCCGGTATGATAATGCATTAATCCTAATTATATAAGAAAGTAGAAAGTTCAAATAGTTCAAATTTGACACTGAAAATCATGTCCATGGAAAATAAAAGAATGTAAAAAAGAAAATAAAAGAAGGACGGTTTTTGCATAATCTTGCTGGAAAACAGACCAAACAAACAGCACCATAAACATAACCTCTTTGGCGAAGGTATGTGCAGACCACCAAATAATTGCAGCTCTGCCTCAGGCCAAGCAATTAAATAACATATTTAGTGATGAGTTCAGACTGTATCTTAAACAAAGCCAAAGGTGAGGTTGACTTAGCCATTTAGTGAGGTAAACATTTATGGTTTTAGAGGTTTTGTCTTGTATGAGTGTTTGTTTTCCTGAGCCTGAGGCAACTCAACCTTGTAGCTTCGGGGAAGGCTATGCAGTACCTTTGTGAACATGGTTCTCCCTCTAAAGCATTAAATAGCCACTCTACTGAACAAAGATGGTAAGAAGTAGAACTGTTTGTCCTCAGTTTATGTATTTATAACCCCACCCAAAGTTATTGACTGCAAAGTCTAACTGAACACATCCTCCTAGTCATAGAAATCTTCTACACAAACTCTGTCTGTCAGCAGAAATGTACATAACAGGGTCCATATGATGGGAACAGGAACCATATTAGAACAATCTAAACCAAACTACTACCACAACAACAGAACACTCTTCTTTTTACTCTTCAAGACATATCAATCTTTTTGCCATGGACTGAGCTTGGCAGGAAAGTATACAGTTGTGCACCACTCCACATTTTGTCTCTGGCACATAGCAATTATCCGTAGAGAAAGAACAAAATACAGAAGTTTGCTGGTGTTTCATCTTGCTCAAAACACATAATTAGTTCTGTCAATCTACTGAACCTCCACTAATGAAACAGAAAGCTAATTGTTTGGTTTTTTTATGCTGTATGCCATCTTAAAACGGGCTCTGAATAATCAAGACCCCATTGTTCTCCAGAATTAGACAGCTTGAAGCAAGAGATGCTGGGAACAATTTATATAATGTGGCAGCATTTTGTGTTCAATACTGTACATTAGAAATATACATACACATTCTTCTGATTTATTCTATACATGTGAATCCTTTCAAAGAGTTTGCGAAGGAGCATCTTTTTGATTAAATTCACAGATACCTGCATGCTTCAACCAATGTTCTTGATATTATTCATGAGTGTTTTTAAAAGATATTATGAGGTTTGAAAAGGCATTAGCTGCAATAATTTACAGTAGGAATCATCAGTCGCTTCCTAAATACATTTGCATACAAACCAAGGAAAAATACTAAGAGATATTGTGTGATTTTTCTTGTTTGAAGGAGTTTGAGAGAAAACAATTTAAACTGTGTCATTTTTAAGAGGCTAAGTAGGATCCCAAGGAGGCCTGTTTGAAATAAACAGATAAAATCTTTAGCGGGCTTCTGGCAATAGGATTTCAGCAGGCACGCTAACCACCAGCCGATAGGAGGGACCCGCACCAGTCGCAACCGAATTAAGCCTGGTGAAAAATAACCTCCAGCATGGAGGCAGATTGCAGTCGGGCATTAGTGAGGGCAGCTCACAGTTTCCCACCGCTTCAGGCTCTGCCGCGGTCAGCCAGGTCCTGTGGGGCCTGCAGTCTCTTGTGGCTTTATGGATGGCTCTCAATTAGAGGCTTGTTGAGAGTCCACATCCATGTGACCTGTTTGTGCTGTTTTTTTCTTATTTTTCATATCTAAACAAGATACCAGCACTGGGGGATGTAGCCATAATGGAATGGGAAAGAATGAACTGGAGTAACCTCTCAAAACAACAATGCAGTGAAAGAGGGTGGAAAATCACCTAATTTGAACGAGCCCTTGGTGTGGTGTGTTTAATATTTCATTTATTTAATTAATAATTAGTTCAGCAAAACCTAAGGTTGTTATAAGATTTACTTTCAGTGCGTATCAGATATGCTTGCATGTGTCTATTACGTGAAGCACAGTGCCCTTTATAACATACAATTGCTTTTAAAGATCTTAGACAGAGGAAGATGGCTCAGATTTCAATGCCCTACTAAGATAATATCAGATATAATGTCATATATTGACTCAACAGATATGTATAAGAGTAACTATATAGACAACCATGACTATATGTAGCATATAGTACTTACTCAACAGGAAATAAACAGCTCTTTCTCTTATGCCTACCGCCCTTGCTGGTCAAAGTGTTTGGACTGCGCTGCTCTTTTGGCTGTATTTATAGTTGATGCTCATTGTTTGTCTTTGCCAGAAAGCGGCTCCCTGTGTTGTAAAATGGGGGATTTATTCCAACCCCCACCCCCTAGAGGCCTCCCAGTCCGCTCAGATGTGTACTTTGCCTGGGGGGCCAGAGAGAGAAAGGATCAGGTTTACCCTCAGAATAAAACCTCAGCCTCTAGTGATTTTAGAGCCAAAGACCTCCTTCCCCAAGGCCCAATGGCCCCCATTCTCTCTCTCTCTCTCTCTCTCTCTCTCTCTCTCTCTCTCTCTCTCTCTCTCTCTCTCTCTCTCTCTCTCTCTCTCTCCTCTTTTCTCTTTTCTCTTTCAGAGCAACACTTGCATACACTAAAGCAAACTTACATATCAAGCCTCCCCAAACAAATGCATACTCTCTGTTGAGCAGGAGAGGACTCAAGGTTAAGTGGTTTGTGAAGCAAACACACACACACACACACACACAAACACACACACACACACACACACACACACACACACACACACACACACACACACACACACACACACACACATACTCTGCATTCTTTATTTGGTGTTTTAAGACAGGGAGGTATTCACTGAGGGATAAATAACAACCTTCCCATGGTTAAACTGTACTTTTCTGGTCAGGGCTTCTATTCAAACCTGCCTATGATTGTGTAAATAGCAGACACTTGTATGGTGGTTCGATGGCCCTCTATCTCATTCAGCAGAGACGAGCTCTGCAGGAACACAAGAAAAGGAAAAGATGACACATGACTACACAGGAGAAAATAACCAAAGCCTAAGGCCCCCTGGGGTCAAGTCGACATGTGTCTGCACAAAAGCCCTCCACAGTCACCATGACCATGAGCCGTTCCCTCCTCCCTCCCTCTCCTCAGGACACATCCATCCTTCCGTCTTCACCGCTGGTCAGCCTGACATGTCTGCCATTTTACCCAAAACCATCTCCGTTTTGACTTGCTCTCATTGGGACCCATCAGCAATGTGCTGTCCTGAGTCTCTCCTCTAGTGCACAGACAATGAGGCTGAGATAAGCAGAGGGAAATGTGCAAGGAGATCTCACTATGTTTTCTCATTTGCATGCATGTGTCCAGGGGGCAGTGCTCAGACCTCCAACACAAGATTCATCCCCTTGTTGAGCTATATGGCACTTTGTGGGGGTATGAATACCTGTGTGTAGTGTCTGTTCAGAGCCTTTAGTGTATGTCAGGGGAAGGCTGATGGCAAAGTGAAGCTTGCTGGGGCATAGGGATTTAGAGGAAAGAGACAGTGGAGGTTTGTGTGTGTGTGTGTGTGTGTGTGTGTGCAGTGGCGTCGTTAGACCTGGGCATTCGGGGCTATAGCCCCGGATCTATGGGCCGTCAACAACAACAACAAAAACTCTAATCGTGAATGAAATAAATAGCCCCGTAGAAGAGACTTTTGTGTTTTGTGTCCATTGTGTGCATTAGCAGCAGCGCAAGAAAATCTGGGCAGGTTTAGAATCATTTGTTGCAAAATGTTGCAATTTCAATTCTCCTCTACGCTATTACACATTGCTGTTTCGTGCTTCTACTAACTAGCCTTAGCGAAATAAGTGTACAGAAGGACAAATGGATATTAGAAGTTTCTTTAGAGAAAAAAAAGGGCAGAGCAGGGACAAGAAGTGGAAACTCACAGTGTGTCATCATCTCCCGCAACCCAGGAGGACATTTCGATCAGCTCAGTTTCAATATATCGTTATTTACTATTGAATCACATGCGCAGTAAATATGGTTAACCTGACCTCGTTTGAGGGGGCTTCCAAGCAATGCATGTTAGGCTTGATTTTGACAGAATGGAACTTTTTCTTTGTGCAAAAGTTTGTGATACACAACCCAAATGCATTGCTTTCAAGGCACCCATAGTCCATTAATTGAAGGGGATGACGTCCAAATGTTTATCCCGAGATGAACGCTCACACCTAGTGCACTTGACAGAGGTGCATGACGATGTTTATTCTACAGGCTATTTTAATGTCATATTTTGGGTGTTGTATGTGGTGCAATTTGGCAGAAGAGACGTTCTCCTTACACGGTCTTTACAGTTTTTTACAATTGTTTACACACGTTTTCAAAACTCTGTGTCTATTTTTCAAAACTCCACACACAAAACCCACAATTGCTCACACAAAATGCAAAATGCCTCAAATCTCCAGCAAAATGACACTCTACATTCAAAATGTCAAAAACACATGTTTAAATCAAACATTCGCCTCACATTACAAACACTTTTGTCATAATATGACATTTTGGATACATCATATAGACACTGATGCTCAAAACCTAACGCTCTTCTGTCTTTCATAGGCTTTATGTATTTCCATACAAGAGTGAAAGTTACGGTACAGAGAGAAGTTGAAATACACAGAATTATTGAAACCAAAAATAGTGATTTTTCGCAAATACAGTTTTTTTCAACTGCTTACACACTAAATCTTTGCTTGTCACACAATTTTCTAAACATGTCCTCCAAACATCATAACCCGACACCAAATCTGCAAAACCATACACTAATTCTCAGTGTTTGACTCAGTTTTCAATTGACTAAAACATATTTTGCAAAACACCACACACAATTTTCTACCTAACACACAAAAATCTAACAGGAAGTAACTTGATTTCGTTCTTCAAACACAACCCATCAAAATGCCACACTAAATCACCAGTGCTTCACTCTTTCTCTTCACATGTGCAAACACTCTTTACTTTACTGAACACCATCCAATCATTGCCTTAGTATAGGCCTATGAATAGATATACTCTCTATATAGGTATAGACCCTTTCAATCTGCTCCTAGAGGATTTCCGGTTGAAATATTCAGAACCAATGCAGATACTTTAAAAATAGAGAAAATACAGTAATCGGACTTTAGCTTACAGTAATGTTCTACAAAAAGTTGACTTTATGTAAAATTTGTCTTTTTACTCTATTTTTGTTTGTCCCCATGTTACAGTACCATTAGCTCAATAAAAGTTTCTGTGCCTCCAGAAATGCCTTAGGAACGCTTACTGTAGAATTGTTTGTTTCTGCAGTTGAAAGGGTCTATAGGCCTA